>NC_080741.1:15057751-15384894 GCF_020826845.1 Diceros bicornis minor
TTGTGGAGCTGGACGCTTCTGGAGTGCCACGCTTCCACTTGATCTCCACTTCCCCAGGGACGTGGGGGCTTACTCACATATCAGTTAGGATTAGCTTTCTTGTCTATAATAGAAAAATGCCAAAGACTGTTGGTGTATAAAATATAGAAGTTTATTTCTCTCTTATGTGAAAGAAGTCGAAGGCAATTCAGGGCGGGCATGGTCACTGCAGGGATCAGGGACCTAGGCTGCTTGCACCTTTCTTTTTGTCATCCTTAGTGTCCACAGCCCGTGGTCCATATGGCTGCTTGATCTCCAGCCCCGCATCTCTGCATTTCAGGCAGCAGGATGAAAGAAGGAGAAAAGGTACACCTCCTTTATTTTATGAAGACTTCCTGTAAGTACCATATGACACTTCCTCTTACATCTCACTGGCCAGAATGTAGCTGCAAGAGAGGCTGGGAAGTTTAAGGAGGAAGAGAAAATGGGTGTTGGGATAGGCAGCTACATGTTACATTTACTTCTGTAAGATTAATTGCAGCACCTGTTAGAGAATTGACTGGGGGAAAAAGAGACTTTATTTCTTGTCCTGATGTTGATATTCATTTAATGCATTCAGCCAATAAATATTAATTGAGCCCCTTCTGTGTGCCAAGCACTAATTTAGGTGCTGAAGATACAGCTGGATCAAGCAGACAAGGTCCTGTCTTAGTCAGTTTGGGCTGCGATAACAAAGTACAGTAGACTGGGTGGCTTATAAACAACAGAAATTTATTTCTCACAGTTCTGGAGGCTGAAAGTCCAAGACCAGGGTGCCAACATGGTCTTGTTCTAGTGAGGATCCTCTTCCAGGTGACAGACAGCACACTTCTTGTTGAGTCCTCATATGGTGGAAAGGGGCAAGGGAGCTCTCTAGGGTCCCTCTTATAGGGGAACTAATCCCATTCATAAGGTTTCCATCCTTATAACCTAATTACCTCCCCAAAGGCCCTACCTCCTAATATCATCACACTGGGGGTTAGGATTTCAACATATGAATTTTGGGAGGACACAAAAATTCAGTCCATCGCAGGTCTCTAGTACTTACATCCTAATGATTGTCCACATCCCCCTGGGATAGTTTCCTCTCCTCCTCAGGGTGTCAGCTCTTCCCTACCCTACCCCAATTGGCTCATATAAGCAAATTACAAATTCAGAATTTTAAAACTGCTTCCCCTTTTACAGTCACATAAAAATTTACCTCCTCTTTCCAGGAGGTATGAGAATCAATACTTCTTTTACAAATGCTCATCAGCCAAGATTTTCTAGAACTTTCCTTTTGGTAATTTGCTTTATGGGAAAAAACAGTTTATATTTTTTTCCAAATATAATATTATAATGCTTTTTCAAGCTACATCCACCCATCCCCTTTCATTCTGATATTTCTCCCTTTGAGAATCACTGACAGTCTTCTTAAAAAATACTCACAAGTCATGTCTCCTGCCCCAGCTTTATTTATTCCCAGCTACTTGCTCTGGATTCTTTTTTTTTTTTTTTGGTGAGGAAGATTGGCCCTGAGCTAACATCTGTGCCAATCCTCCTCTATTCTGTATGTGAGTTGCCGCCAGAGCATGGCTTGATGAGTGGTGTAGGTCCACGCCCAGGATCCGATCCCGTGAACCCAAGCCTCCAAAGTGGAGCATACCGGACTTAAACACTGTGCCACTGGGCCAGTCTCATGCTCTGGATTCTTAGATATCTGACACCATAGTTAGGCTTTGAGACCAGCTGCTACTCCCCACGGCTGCCCTCTGAGTTGTGTCCCCAGAAGCCCTACTGGTTTTCAGCTCTCCCATTGTCTCCATAGGTGAGGATTCCTAGGGCTAGCCCTCTCTGGGAGGGGTAGGGTCCCACACATTGGATCTCATTTCCACATCTGGAGAATACATGACGAAGTGTTCTCCAACTCACGGTCTCAACTGCTAGGGTTCTGAAGGGCTTGATTAGAAATATTTCAATATTTAAAAAATATATGAATTGTTTCATGATGGGACCAAATAGGTCAACCTGAATGTCACATTTCTTTTTTTTTTTTTTTGGTGAGGAAAATCATCCCTGAACTAACATCCATGCTAATCCTCCTCTTTTTGCTGAGGAAGACTGGCTCTGAGCCAACGTCTATTGCCAATCCTCCTCCTTTTTTTTTTCCCCCCAAAGCCCCAGTAGATAGTTGTATGTCATAGTTGCACATCCTTCTAGTTGCTGTATGTGGGACGTGGCCTCAGCATGGCTGGCGGAGCGGTGCGTCAGTGCGCGCCCAGGATCCGAACCGGGCCACCAGTAGCGGAGCGTGTGCACTTAACCGCTAAGCCACGGGGCCAGCCCTGAATGTCACATTTCTTTCTGCTGGGCTGTGATTATATGAATTCAGTATTGATAATTTGATATTTATAGAAAGGTTTAACTGTCACTAAAATGTTTTTGGTTAATAAAATGTAGGAAATAAATTAATAATGTATTACTTAATAAATGTAGTTTGTTTAGTAGAAAAGAATATTTCAAAACATGGTGATGAGGGGTATTGGGCAAAGTAAGGAGTAGGGAGTGGTAGAAGTGTGAGCCTGGATTCCTTCTGGCCTTCTATGAGTCCATGCTGCATATTGATGTCATGATACATTTTGAAAATAAACCATGATGGTGTTTTCCCCATATTAATTTTTTTTCCAAATCCCACACTCATTCTTAGAGTTTCAAACGAGATTGTATGGAGCAAAAAAATGGTGTAGGGTGCTTCATTGTAGGATATATCATAAGCTATTTAATCAATACCCAATTGGTGGACATTTAAGTTGGTTCTAGTTTTAATAGTGCATGTAATTCTGTAGCAAAAGTCTCGATGACCACATTTTTGAGGACTTTAGATTTTGATATGTGTTGCCAAATTGTTTTCAAAAAAGCCTGTTTGAAATTGTGCATTTCCCATATTTCACCAATGCCAAAAATCTATTTAACTTTGACCAATATAATAGTTTTAAAAATGTATCTCATTGTCATGTTAATTTCACTGAAGGTTAGTGATTCACATGTTTATTTGGTAATATATATTTTCTTATTCTGTGAATTGCCTAATATCTTTTGTCCACTTTTCTATTGGGTTGTTTTTCTGTATCTTATTGATATGTAGCCACTTTTTGTGTATCAAAGACACAAACATTTTATTATTTTGTTGCAATTTTTCAGTGTGTCCTAGCCCACCAGGCCTTGAGTTTGTTCCCAGACTCAGAGAGCAGGTCCTGGTTAGGCTGACTCTGCATTTTCATTTTGCAGGGAAGGAGAGCTTTTTCCTGAGAAAGGTCTCTTCTGTAAGTGCACAGACTTCCTTCAAAGTGATTTTTCTCAAGGACTGGGCTAGAGTGTAGGCTCTGCCTAGGGAAAAGTTTCCCCCTCAGCTCCAGCCCATTTTTGACATGTGAGACCACAGGCCTTCTGTTGCCAGAGGCTCAGGTTTTTCAAAATAAACCAGCAAACCAGATTTTTATGTAAAACCCCCCTCTGACTATATGCCTGTCTGTCTATCTATGTATCAATGCTGTGAAAACCCAATAATACACCTTTGACCTAAAATCACCTCAAGGACCATTAGCAGCCAGCATCCCAGCGTTGGGGACCTGCCCCATACACCTCAGGTGCCCTTCAGGAAAGTGGGATCTGGAGCTGGTTTCCAAGGTGTGATGCCAGCAGTTGACAGCAGAGGGCACTCCTATTGTGGGCTGCCTAGAATCTAAGTCCACCATCAATCAGCACACTGGTCTCACTGTTTTCCTGACACATCCCTAAGTGTAGGAAGGAGACCAGCTGTGACGGTGTCTGTGCTGGGTCAGAGAGCGGGTGTCTGGCAGTGGCCTGAGGAAGGGGTGAGGGGCTACAGGGCAAGATGGAAACTGCGGATATTGGGAACCCACCCTCCTGCCCTCCCATCCAAAAGATATGGCCCAGCTGTTCTGGGTGAAAGGAATGTCCCCTAGACTAGCCATCTAGGGCCAGTCTGCTTTGGCCTGTTGCTGTGTCATGGACTATACACCTGTCCCCACTGGTGCCAAATCTCTGTTGTGGCAGAAGTGGCACAGCAGAGGGTGACAGCTTCCCATTGCTGAGTGATTTAGTCCTCCATAAACTCTTGGTATCCTCGGGCCCTAGAACAGAGCCCGGCACACAGTAGGCCCTCAGTAACCCTTGGCTGTGTTGAATGTTGAACTGTGGCCCAAAAACGGAAGGGTGTGAGGGCTCCATGCATGGGAGGTCTTGGTTGGCCAAAGATGGAGTCTTTAGCTTTTGGTGTTATCGACAAGGTGGACCTGGGTGCATGTCAAGTCCACTTTCTCACATCCACCCTGGAAAGAGGGTACCCCATTTACATATGGGGAAATTGAGGCGAGTGGAAATGACACAGACAAAAGCACACAGGTACCCTCAGAGCTACTTTCTGCACACTTAAGGACACAGTGGGAAGAGAGCTGAGAAGTATGTGCTCCAAGCCCCCACAGATTTCACACTTGACTGAACTTGGGAGGACGCACTGCTGACCGCTAAGCCCTGGGCTGAGCCTGCAGACGCTTGAGCTCATTTGTTTCTCATAATGACCCTGCTAGCTAGAGCTGATTTTTTCCATTTTATGGAGAGGTTAAGTGACTTTCCCAGAGTTATGTAGCTTGGGAGTGTGGAATGTAAGTACGTCTTTGAGTCCAGAGCCTGGACTCTTCTCTCCCCTCTAGTGAGCAGCAGGAACCCCTACACTGAAGAGGGTGCCCTGACCAGGAGAGGTGAGGAGGAGCAAGATTCCCCATCAGAGTAGATGGCTCACCAATATCCCTACTTTGTTCTGATCCCTGCCCAAGCCACTTTTATTTTAAATTTAAAAAATTATGGTAAAATATACATATCATAAAATTTACCATTTCAACTGTTTTCAAGTGTACAATCCAGTGGCATTAAATACATTCGCACTGTTGTACAACCAACACCACTATCCATCTCTAGAATTTTTTCACCATCCCAAACTGAAGCTCTGTGCCCATTAAACAACAACTTTCTATTCCCTAACCGTCCTGTCCTGTCCTGTCCCCCTGCTCCCTCCTGCCCCCAGTAACCACTATTCTACTTTCTGGAATATCTCTATGAATTTGACTATTGTAGGTGCCTCGTGTAAGAGGAAACATATAATATTTGTCCTTTTGCATCTGGCTTACTTCACTTAGCATAATATTTTCAAGGTTCATTCATGTTGTAGCAAGTATCAGAATTTCATTCCTTTTTTAAGGCTCAATAATATTTCATTGTATGTATGTACCACATTTTGTTCATCCATTCCTATGTTGGTGGACACTTAGGTTGGATTGTTTCCACCTTTTGGCTATTGTGAATAATGCTGTTATGAACATGTGTGTACAAATATCTGAGTCCCTGCTTTCAATTCTTTTGAGTATATACCCAGAAATGGAACTGCTGGATCATATGGTAATTCTATGTTTAAATTTTTGAGGAACAGCCTTTCTCTTTTCCACAGCAGCTGTACCATTTGTATTCCCACCAGCAATGTACATGGGTTCCAATTTCTCCACATCTTTACCAACACTTGTTCCCAGCCACTTTCGCTTTGGCTGCCCCAAGATACAGAGTTTGGCAGATTGAGGCTGGGGTTGGAGAAAGACTTAAAAAAATTCTCAGAAATCTGAGTCTAACTAAAGCAACGACTGGCTGTAGGAAGGGATCAGGGACTGATTATCAGGAAAGAATTCTTTGGTCCTGGGTTTCACAGCTGGATCCACAGGGCAAGCCTGAAGGTTGGGGGCTAGGGGGCTGGTTACCATCTGACCAGGCCTGGGACTCACTCAAAGGACTAGCGTCTGGCAGGATCAGAAACCCAAGAAGGTCCCTTTAGTTTAAGGCGGGTGGGCTGGGCTGTCTGCCCGGAAGGCTGCAGCTTCCCCCAGCTTTCAGCAGGCCAGCGGTTGAACCGGGGGCAGTGTGTGTGTGGTGTGTGTGTGTGTGTGTGTGTAGACAGAACCCCGTCCAGCCTCCCTGGGCTCCACGCGGCCCGCCTCTCAGCAAGGCCTAGGAGCCATTCACTTGGATCCGGGATTTTCCTAACGGATTAAACGTGGCATTCCCTCCTCCTCCCTCAATAACAGGCCTAAAAATAGCTCCTCCCAGGGGGCTGGGGAGAGGCTCCACCCTCCCTGGGGTGGGGTGGGGCTGCTGTCGTGGGAGCGGGAGGCGTCGGAGACCCCAGGCCCGGAGCTGCGGGCATCTCTCGCCCCGGCCCCCAGGTCGGCAGCGCCGGGTGGGCGGGCCGGCTGGGTCCCCCGCCCCCCACAGCGCCGGGGCCGCTCGAGGCTGAGGGCGCATCCCGGCCCGCGTGGCGGCGAGGATTCCGGGAAGGGCCGGGGCGCGGGAGCGAGCCGCCAGGCTGGGCCGGGCGAGAAGGGGAGCCGGCGCCTCGGGACCTCTGCCCGCTGCCCGGGCTCCGGGACCCCCAGGTGAGCCGGACCGCTGGGAAAACTATGTCAAGAATTCGGGCCGGGAGGGGCGCGGGTGGGGCGCGTCCGTGCAGTCCGATGGACCCGTTGATCCGTGCCAGGAGCCGCGGGAGGTTAAACATTAGCGGCTCCAGCCCGGGAGCTGCGGGCGCTGCGCCCCGGCTCGGCCTCCAGACGCGCCGCTTCCTGCGCCTCGGCTCGGCCCGCCACCCCCAGCTCCCTCGGCCTGCGCTGGACCGCGGTACCCCGGGAGGGGAGCAGCAATGACTGAACCCCCAGGACTGGGCCTCGCTGGCAAGACGGCCTTGGATTTCTACTTTTTGGAAAAAGTAAAATGATCTGGGGCGCTTGATGCTCTGATTCTGCAGATAAAGGGGATCTTTTAGTAATGAGATGATTTAAAAACACACACATCGTTATCCCTAGTTCCTTCTTGCACTCCTGGGCTGGAGTTGAGCAGGAGGCGGCGATGGTGTTTGCGTTTTGCGGTGGCTGCAGGTAGACGTCACGGGAGACCTGCTTTGTACAGGCCAGGAGGGGGTCTGGAGGGCCTGGGCAGGGGCTGCCGCTCACCCAGCACTCCTTGGGGCCGAGGCCTGCCTGCTGGGTGGGTGGTCATCCTCCTCAGTCTCAGTCCCTAACGCCTCCTCCTGGAGCTGAGGACTGGCCAGTGAGAACAACCCCACCTAGAGAAGGTGGGTCCTCCAGTCAAGTGGTTGATAAGTGGTCATTCATCTGTCTTGTCAGCACCAAGGGTCTGGAGACATCTCCCTCGTGTGGAAATATTTTTGGATACCGTCCAACATGATAAAATGGTCCCAGGATGTTATACGCTTCAGGTTGGAAACAGAAACCTGAATTCACTTGTGCAACATAACTGGGTTCTGCCACAGAGGTGGGATTGGGTGAAAAGACTTGTTGCTCAACTGAAACTGACAGGAGCAGAGAAGGGGACAGCTTGGTGGGCTGTTCTGGACCTCCTCGTGGGCCCCTTGCAGGAGAGCTGGTCCTGGTTGGCAGGGGTAACCACCTGCAGTGCCACCTGTCACGAGGCCTTGCACCTGTAGGGAGGGTTTTTGTGGGGGTCTGATGGCCCAGGCACTGCAGAGGGAGAAACTCTACCAAGAAGCAGTGACTCCTCCGTAGGAAAGAAAACACCAGTATATTCTAAGCTGGTTTTCTTTTAGATGTGAAAAGCAGTGTTGGTTTTTGACCATTATCACCTGGGAAGATAGGTCATATCAGTATGTAGTCTTCTCGAAAATACTTCTGAGCAATGTCAGTCAAATCCCCACTCCCAATTTTTTATTTTGAAGAAAATCCTTTTGTGGCAATAACTTAAAATAGGCTCCTGACAAAACCGTGAATGATTTCTTTTAAAAATATCTCCTTCAAGGTGCTGGGAATGGAGGCCAGCTGTAGGGGAGAGCTGTGTGCCTGGTGGCATGGATCTCTCTCTCGCTGCTTGATGGTTCTGGGAGTGGGTGCAGCCTGCATGGAACGCAAGAGTGGAAAGGGGGACTCCTTTCTTTGGAAAACAACAGAATCAGAGAAGAAACCTAAGGCGTGTAACGGTAGGGCTCCAGGAGAGGGCCCGGGTCACTCATCTCCGTTGGGGTCTCTAGTGTTCCCTTGCCTAGTGAGTGTGCACAGCCTGTTTGCAAACTATGTGAAGGTCTCCTTGGCAGCCACTACAATTAGCACTAATGACACGCCTGAGCTCCCTGGGCAGGCCCGGCTGCAGTTAGCTCAGAGCCAGGGCGGGCTGGTAAATGATTGCCTGGCAGCCACCTTGGAAGCTTGGCTCCTCCAAGTGCTCCTCTTGGCTGCATTCTTGAGGAAGCAGAAGAGACAGTAAGGTGGCAGCAGTGGTGGTGTAGTCTAGCTGTCAAGTTATATTAAATCAGTCAGAGTTTTATTAAAAAAATCAGCTGTTGGGTTGATTTCGTGGAAGTTATCTGACAGATTATAGGTGGGCAGGTTTCAGAAGAACCATAAAGTCTCCAGGAATTGTCTCACAGTGGATGGCTGCCTTGCGGGGTGGTGAATGCCCCATCACTGGGAGTGTGCAAGGCACGGGTGGTAGACGGGCTTTCTTTCTTGGCTGTGATTGCCCAGGGAGAAACCATCTCTTCAACAATGAAGTGAGTTTGGAATGCTGGCATAAATATCATTCTTTTGGTTCCCACTAATTTGTGACATTGCTCGAGGATTGGGAAGTTTCTGAGGACTCCATCAAAACATCTAGAGATGGTTAACACAGCTCCAGATTTCCTGACAGTGAGTCATTTCTGCCTTGTGTTTCTATTCCCAGATGTGGGAAAAGCAGTCTGCTGATAATTCGGTCTGGAGAAGCGCGGTGTTCCTGCCCCCTGGGGCGTGTGGTTTCCAGGTAATCTGCAGCACTTGCATTTGGCTTGTCTTCTGCCCATCCCAGCCGGGACCCACGCCGTGGAGGTGAGTGGTGTTTGGCTAAGCTCTGCTGAGATACAGGGGGAGTTAGGGACTCCAGCGCTGACCCTGTTGTGATTTGCTGAAAACTCTTTTAGTCCTTGAAGTTTGGTCAAGAAATCTCAGGTACTGTAATTTCCATAATGGGAAATAATTTACGTATCGTCATTGTCATCATTAGGAGGTGGTTTGGCATGATTCAAAAGCTTTGGAGTCTGACAGAACTTGATTGAATCTTGGCTTCGTTACTTAGTAGCTGAGTGACTTGGGGCAGGTCCCTTAGCTTTTCTGAGCCTCAGTTTCTACACTTGTCAGATGAGACAAATCATAGCTACATACAAGACTAGGAACAGCACTTTCAAAGGCTGGCACAGTGCCTGGCACACAGATACTTAGCAAATGATGGCTGCTATCATCATCGTCATCTTCAAATTCCCCCAGTTCTGCTCACCTTTTGATGTCAGAGCCCTGGGGCTTCTGAGAATTGGACCCTTGGGGTTCTAGTGGAAGACAGGAATGATACTTTTGGGGTTCAGTGAGTCCTCGTGAACTCAGGCCCCTAATTCATAATCCCGTATAACTGGGAGTGGGGCTGCCATCCTCAGTGCTTACAGTGTGCTCAGAGTGCAAATGCCAGGGTTTAAGGGCTGCTTAGGAAGCGAGCTTGACACTGCAGCCACATCCTGACAGTTGGCGTGGGCGCTGGGGCTCCTCACTGGTGGGCCTGAGCCCACCTACAAGGGCTCCTGCACTCCAGGCTTTCGTTAGTGGGCAATGGGATTAAGCTGTGGACACAGATGGTCAACAAATCAAGCGTTTTACTAAGTCTGACTGGCATTTCTCTCCAATGAGTCCAAATTAAGGACTCCTAACTCCATCTTTACTCTTTATCCTAATTCTTGCTGGTCCATAGCCTCATTTCTCCAAGACCACAAGAATATAGAATTTTGAGGCAGATACTCTAAGATTTTGACAATCCTGGTCAGTTCAGTAGCAATCTGGGCTGCAGGTAATAGGCTAGGGGTGGAAATACAACAGATAAGAATAAGCCGTGGTCTCAGCCCTTGTGGAGCTCATAGCTGGGAGAGTCGGGGGGAGAAAGGAGACAGAAATGTCCCGGTGCAGCCCCTCTTTGGTGCTCCCACAGCACCCTGTCCTAGCTCCTACCCTGCACTTACCACTCTGTAGGGTCATTTCTGTCTTTCTGGAGAACAGACTCTGGAGCCAGACACCGTCACTTACTAGTTGTGTGACTTTCCCCTCTTCATTTACCTTGAAGTTTCTTTGTCTGCGTACTGGGCTGTTGTGAGAATGAAATGGAATGATACATGTAAAGCCTCGTAACCGTGTGTGGAGCACACAGTGCCAGACTGTTAACTATTTTTATTAACAATGGCAGGGACTGTTGCCTGGGTCACCATCAATCCTCAGTGCCAGTCACAATGCCTGGCACTTGGTAGGGGCTCAGGAATCATTCGTTGATGGGATGGATGAGTGAATGATCCCATCCCGTGATGCACGACCACCCCAACCGAGACCAGCCTGTGGGGAGGGCGACCAGAGGAGTGTGTGCCTGTGCTCTGGGAGCCCAGGGGAGGGGCAGGGAATTCTGACTGTGGGCCTGGGAGGGATTTATGGTGGCAATCATGCATCAGCAAGGCCTTGAAGCATACATTCCCCTTCAGGAGGAGCAGGATGAAGTGGTGGAGGGCCATCTATACCAAGAGGCAGCGTGCTACAGTGGCTAAGAGCTCAGACTCTGTAACCAGGCTGCGTGGGTTTGAATACTGCCTCCTGCACCTGGGACAAACTTCTTCCCTTCTTTGTGGCTTAGATAATAATACTATCTCCTCAAGGGATGTTCTGAGTATTACATGAGTTATTCTTTATAAAGTACTTAAAAACAGTGCCTATAAATAAATAGCTCAGAGATATGAAAGTGTGGACAGCAGGGAATATGGTGAGTGGGAGATGCAGCTAGAAAGGTCGTTAGGAAACTGTTCTTAGAGGTCCTTGACTGTCTTCTTAGTGAATTTGGAACTAGCGCATAAGGAACACGCACAATCCATTCCCGTATGGCTGAAGCTGTGAAGGTGCTGCCCCTTTTACACAGGGCGTGCGCTCCCATTTTGCCGCAATCCCCAGCACTCCCTGTCCCCACACTCCCTCCTGCAGTGGTTCTGAATCAGTAAGTCTGGAGATCTGCATTTCCCAGTGGATGCTGCTGCTGCTGGTCCAGGCACCACACTGCCTGATTGTGTCTTGGACACTAAGATGGGGAATCAGTTGCCATTTGTCATCAATTTGTACTGTGGTTTCTCTTATACCTGGCATGTTTCCTGTGTTTAGCACACCTTCCTGGCCCTGGTAGGATTTGAATTTGCAATTTCTGGCATAATCCGTGTTGGAAGGCTGGGTCTAAAGGTCCCAGGAGACAGGTGGGCCAGTGAAAAAGAGATTTGGGGGTGGCTGAGGCTCGGCCTAAAGCAGGCCTATGGTAGGTAAAGCCATGGGTACATGCAAGCTTGTCCCCAGGGAGAGTGTGCAAGGAGAGCGTGCAGGGAGAGTGTGCAGGGAGAGATGGGTTGCGGGTGAATGGCAGAATGTCAGGGGGGCAGTGGCACACCCTGCCTTATAGGAAGGGTGAAAGGATAGTAGCTGTTCAAGGAAGAGGATGGAGGGATCGAAGGTGTGGGAGGAGAGCCGAGAGAGCTGCTGGTGGAGCATTGTTGGCCTTATTATTAGAGACAGGGCTGTGGGCAAACGCCTGAGGCCAAGGCTTTAATAGTTAAACAGTGAGTTCTCAGGTGAGCTCCGGTCTGTGGGAGGACAGAAGGCAGGTGTCCTGTTACCCCTGCCCGCAGCACACCTGGTAACGCGCTGTTGCTCCAAGGCACGGCTTGTTGTAGCGATTGTCTCTGAGGCTCCGGTGACATGGTTGCAGCTTGGAGCTGAGCATGGTGAGTATTGTGTCGCCCGCCTCCTTTTTTATAACATGATATGTTAAGTAGAAGCGTGCCGGTCTTCTCTTGATGGCCGTGGTGGGGGTGCTCGTGGTTGGATGGTTTTGTTTTTGGAGTATGTATTGGGGAAGAGTCTGAGGAAGGGAAGCATGGGAGCTGAAACTGAAAAGGTGGGTCAGTGGTGGGTCAGTGGTCTCAAAGACTCCATGGGCAGTCTTTGAGACCAGACTAAGGGGTTTGGACTTGGTACTGTGACAAGGAGTCACGCTGAGCTCCTGGGTGAGGGGCAGATGTGTGGTTAATACATGTCGGTAAACCCAGTGCCTGGCACTGGGCCTGGCCCCAGTAGGCATCCTGTAATGTGGGAGGAGGGAATGAATGAATGAGTTTGAGGGATAAGCGGTGATGATCTGGTCAAAGCAGAGTTTTAGGACAAATAGCCTCAAGAATCATGTTGGGTGGTTCACAGTCCACAAGCTTTGGAGCCAGATGCAGCTCCAGTGTTCCTTCAGCTCTGACCTCCCCGTCTGGGGCAAGCCGCTTCACCTCTCCAGACGTCAGTCTCCTTGTTGCTGAAATGAGAGGAGTGATGCCTGTTTGAAGGTTTGTGTTTAGAGTTGGTATCGGGCACAGAGGTTGGCACTCCCTGCGCTGTGGCTGGTATTGCTGAGGGCTTCCCCTCCATCTGCCCCACTTCTCACGGCAGCCTGGGGGTGGGCGGGCAGGCCTATCACCGCCATCACTGCCTTTCACAGATGAGAGGCTCAGCGGGGCCAGGGCCTTTCCTGGAGGCCCTTCCTCTCTGCAAACCCAGCCCCACTGTTTCCTCAAGGCCTTTCTCTTCCTGAGGTCAATGACCTTTCTCTTCTCTCACTTTCTATTGCACTTAAAAGTCTGAATCACGTGATCTAGAAAGAACCTGATTAAATAGGGTCACAGGCACTTCTTGTTACCTCAGTCGGATTCTAAGTTCCTCAAGGGCATAAATTGTATTTTTTTCTTTAAAAAATTATAAAAGTTATAGATAATGATGCGAAGAACTTTGAATAGTATAGAGAGGTGGAAAGTGGAAAATAGAAGTCCTCAAACCTCTGTTCCCACTTCCCAGAGGTAACCGTAAACACTAACAGCTTGTTTATTTTTCTAGAAATAGTCTATGCTTATGAAATAGTATAGATAATGAATCCTATATGGGAATCTAAATTAGTATATTTTATTTAATTGTGATTATATATGAATAACAAATACAAATCATTCATGTATGTGTATATATATGTATGTATATTGTGCATATATGTATCATTATCATCATTGGTAAGTGTAAGGCCTGTCTATCTGTCTGTCTATCTATCTATCCATCTCCTACCGACGTACTACCCATCTATTCATTTATTTTTCCCCACTTCACATTCCCATTTCCCTCCTCCCTTATAGGCAACTATTCTAATGTGAGATATATATCTATATATACGAGATATACATATCTACTTTATTTTTGAAAATTATTATTAAATGTGATTATGTTAATATATTATTTAAACAGAAATGGAAGTATGTGTGTGTGTGTATATATATATGTACTACTGTACTTTGCTTTCTTGGACTTTGCTGTTACAAACAATGCTACAATGACAGTTTTTGCACAAGCACCTTTGCATACTTGTGTGGGTTTATCTGTAGGATAAATTGTAATTCATAGTAGTGGAATGTTCATTTTAAATTCTTGTTGCTATTGACAAATTACTCTCTAAAGAGAGAGAACAATTTCTCTGTCTACCAAGAGAGTGGAGAGTAGAAGCTGAGTCTTTTGACAACAAACAGGAGCTCTTTTCTAAACCATTAGCTTTGAAGAAAAAGACTGTGCACCATCTGTGTGGACTCATGGCCGCTCTCCTAAGCACGCCTGGCAGTGGCGGACGTCATTTCACTCCCATCCCACAGGGGGAACATGGTCAGATGACCACACCTTACAGCTGGGGAAACTGGGAAACGTAGCCCACCTCTGTGTCCCCCTGACCTTGTGATTACGAGAGGAGAGGATGGGGTGTGGTGTGGGAGACATTAGGTAGCACTGCCACCCAAGGCAAGTTGTTGGGCTTCATCCTGAGGTCAATGTAGGGTTGCAGAAGGACCCACGTACACATTTGACAGCTCCCCCTGACAGAGCCCTCTGGCAGGCACTCTTGCAGTGGACTGGGGCATGGGGGTGTTCACTGAGGATCTACTATGTGTCAAGCTCTAGGCTGGGTGCTTCACCTGCCTCGTTCCTAACCATGAGCCTGCAAAACAGGCCCCATGATCCCCAGTGTGCACAGGCGGCTTACAGATATGAAGGGTCTTGCCCAAGCTGAGGCTCTGAATCTGCATCTGTGTGATTGTACAGCCCACACCCTTGCTTTCCAGAGCTCTGCCATGTCAGTGCAGCCCAGCCTGCTGCAGCTGTCGTTCAGATCCCTTAGGCTCTTGCTGGCCTCGTGTACGGTACATGCAGCCACACGCATCTTGCCTAACTTGGACTTGCTTCTCATTTTCCAGGCCCTCTCTCAGCTCCTTTGTCTGCTGCCGTGGCCTTGGTGGCATCCTCCCTCGGTGGTCAGCCCAGGGCTTCCCCTGCCCATGCAGTCCCCTGCTACCACTGCTGAGGGCCTCAGTGGCCCCCTCTTTGGGGCCTACACACTCCCTACCTTCAAGTTCCAGCCTCGCCGTGAGAGCGTGGACTGGAGGCGCATTAGTGCCCTGGATGTGGACCGCGTGGCGCGGGAGCTGGACGTGGCCACCCTGCAGGAGAACATTGCTGGTGTCACCTTCTGCAATTTGGACCGGGAGGCGTGCAGCCGCTGTGGGCAGCCTGTGGACCCGGCACTGCTCAAGGTGCTGCGCTTGGCCCAGCTCATCATCGAGTACCTGCTGCACTGCCAGGACTGCCTGAGTGCCAGCGTGGCCCAGCTGGAGGCGCGGCTGCAGGCCAGCCTGGGCCAGCAGGAGCGTGGCCAGCAGGAGCTGGGCCGCCAGGCTGACGAGCTCAAGGGGGTGCGGGAGGAGAGCCGCCGCCGACGCAAGATGATCAGCACCTTGCAGCAGCTGCTCATGCAGACAGGCGCCCACAGCTACCACACGGTGAGGAGTCTCTGCAGGGTGGGGGGAGTGGGAGGGCTGTGCGCCCAGCCACCGGGCCACCTGGGCAGCACCACCGCCCTGGGCCCCAAGGCCCCGTGGGCCATTTCACTGGTTAGGAGCAGGTTTTAGAGACGCTGCTCATGGCCAGAGAGCCCGAGGGTGTCTGATCAGGTTCTAAAGTGTGTATGTATGTATGGAATTGTACATATGTGGCAGGTGCGTGTATGAAGGATGTGTGTGCATAGAGTGTGTATGTGTTTATGGAGAGGGTGCATGTCTAGCGTGTGCATGTGTGAATGTACGGAGGGTGTGTGTGTGTGTTTGTGGATGGTGTGAATATGTGTGTCTAATGTGTGCATGTGAATGTTTGGAGGGTACATCTGTGTATGGTATGAGTGTGTATGTAGACTGTGTGGTGTGTAGTGTGTGCTTGTGTATCTTTAGAAGTGTGTATATAAAGGTATATTTATGGTAGGTGTGGCATGGTGTGAACACGTGAAGGGTGTATAGGTGTCTAAGGGTTATGGAGAGCATGGCTGTGTATGTATGAAGGGTTTATATGTGCATGTATGTGGTGTGTAAGGTGTGTGTAACAAGGGTGTATGTATGTGTGGAATCAACGTGTGGCAAGGGACTGGTGGAGCCAGGCCCATTCTGGAAAAGTGACTCCATTATTCAACTCAGTGACAGTTCATTCCCCAGAGTGGCATTTGAGTATTTGCATGTATTTCTATAGAATGTGGATTGGGGACAGTCGCTGTTTAATAGATTGTCATGGTGGCCAGGCCCTGTGCCAGGTTCTGAGGATGAAGGCACAAGTCATGCTGGTTCAGTTTTTCAAGAAGTTCATAGTTTGGGGGTGAGTGGAACAGAAGGAATCATTATGATACAATGTTAATGGGTAGAATGTTAATTTATATAATTGATATAATATTAATTATGATAAAAAGAGTCAGGATCCTTTCGGTAGTAAGTGACAAAACAGCAATCTTACTTGGTTTAGGCCAATAGGGAATTTATTGGTTGATTTAACTGAAAAATCCAGGGTTATGGTGGGATTCAGGTGTGGCTTGCCCCAGGAATCAGACGATGGCACCAGAATGTAGTTTCTTTCTCTGCAGCTCTTGGCAATTCTTCCTCAGAGTGGGATCCATTCTCAGAAAGATTCTGCCTATGTGGCAGTAAGCTGGGCCACTGTAATGCCAGCTTCTCATTTTCTCAGGTTCAAGGCTGGCGTGATAGAGGGCCTTCTTTGGTCTCAGCAGCCCAGCTAGTATTTCACTGTGTGTCCTGTGTTTGGCTGTGTATGGGTCTCCTACCCATCTCTGACCGAGTCATGGGTCCCAAGGACGCAGGGTTCAGGTTGGCTTTGGTCTGGATCACATGTTCATCCGTGGACCTGGCAGTGGACTGAAGCCCATGATTGGGAGTAAGAAAGAAGGTAATTCCCCAGCAGAAAGCTGGGGGCCGTTATCAGAGGAAGAGGGAGTGACTGCTGTACTGCTGAAAATGAACTCGTGTCCTTTACAGGTGGAGAACGTGTTAAGTATGATAAAGATATGGCTGAGGAGCTGTGGGAGCATAGAGGAGGCAGAGGGGGAGTCTTCCGGAGGTGGTGTTTAAACTGAGCCTTAAATGTTGAGCACAGTTTTGTAAAGGAGGGTTACAGGCAGAGGCAGCCACGGTGAGAAGGGCGTGCAGCGTGATGGCTTTGGAGTGGCCTGAGGTGGGGTTTGGGTGGGGGCTGTGGTGAGAGATGTGGCAGGAGAGGTTAGCAGAGCCAGGTCATGGTGGCCTTGAGTGCCACGGTACAGAGTGTGGCCTTCAGTCTGAAGGCAGCGGTGGCCGTGCAGCTTCAGGTGCCTGGTTTGTGAATGTGCTGCGAGTGGGGAATGGGGGGCAGGGAAGGGTGGGCAGAGGGAAAGGCTTACGATTTGGAATAAGATGCCTCATAAGATATTCCCTACCCCACCCAACTCATATTCCTTCTGACAACTGGAAATTCATTTGTGTCACTTTAGAGCTCCAGAGTGGGCCAAGTCTGTCAATCCAGGTTGTATCCCTTTGGATTAGTTTTGACCGTAGGTGACAGAAAGCCTCAACTCATAACTGTTTGATAGAAGTTTCTTTCTTTCTTTCCTGAACAGAATCTAGAGGTAAGCAATCCATGGGTGGTATGGAATGCCACAACCATTGTGGACCCAGTTCTTTATGTGTTGGTCTGCCAGCCTTGTCATGTGCCTTCTGCCTCATGGTCCAACATGGCTGCCTGAGTTCCACCTATTCAGCAGGAGGAGGGAGGGTGAGGAATGTCATGACTCTTTCTTTAATGACACCTGCCAGAAGTTGTGTATACCACTTCTGCTTACATGTCATTGGCCAGAATTTAGTCACATGGCCACATCTGGTTGCAAGGGAGGCTGGGACGTAGAGTGTTTATTCTCATTAGCCTCATAGCCAGCTAAAAATCAGAATTTCTTTGCTAAGGAAAAAGGGAAAATGGGTGTTGGGGGCCAATTTCTGTCACACTTGCCCTTGTGTAAAGGTAGCACATAATCTTCCCTCTTACTCTGAGTGACTAGTAATAGCAGCCAGCGAAGCCGTGTTGGAAGGATTTTGAAGTTTTACAGTGAAAAGATGATAGGATAGATTGGCAGTGTCTGAAATGCTTGAGGAGAGTGAAGTGAAATTACAGATGCTGTTATTTGCTATCCTCTGCTCTGATGGTTCTTAGCCCTGGGGTGGGACCTGGACATTCACATTTTTTAAAAAACTTTTTATTCTGGAAAAATTTCAAACACATACAAAAGCAGAGAGAGTAATATAATGAACCTTCATCTGCACACTGCCCGGGCCAATAGTTATCAGCTCATGGCCACTGTTGCTGCATTTTTTCCCCTCGCCACTTTTCCCCACCTCTGGGTTATTATTTTTTTAATAATTTTATTTATTTATTTATTTTCCCCCCCAAAGCCCCAGTAGATAGTTGTATGTCATAGTTGCACATTCTTCTAGTTGCTCTATGTGGGACGCGGCCTCAGCATGGCCGGAGAAGCAGTATGTCGGTGCGCACCCAGGATCCGAACCCCGGGCCGCCAGCATTGGAGCTCGTGCACTTAACCGCTAAGCCACGGGGCCGGCCCTGGGTTATTTTGAAGTGTATTAGTCATACAATTATATCTGTAAATATTTCTGTATGTATCTCTAAAAGGCAAGGACTCCCACTTTTAAACATAAGCACAATACCATCATCACGCCCTGAAAAACCGACAAAAAATCCTTAGTATCATCAAATACCTAGTCAGTATTCGGAGTTCCCCAGGGTGCTGGCAGTGTTTTAAAGCTCAGGATATATATATATTTTTTGAGGGGCGTTGGTGTCACTGCTTACTCAGTAAACCAAATTCTTCATTTCTGAAGCAGCCCAGAGGTCCCAGGGAAATGGGAGTTTTGATGTCTGGAGAATCCCAGGCTGACTCAGGTGGTCTGATTCTGCACTTCCCGCTACTTCCTCTCTGTGTAGTGCCACCTGTGTGACAAGACGTTCATGAATGCCACCTTCCTCCGGGGCCACATCCAGCGCAGGCATGCAGGCATGGCGGAGGGCATGGCGGAAGGCGGTGAGTCCAGGTGGCAGCCCGGGGTCCTCCTGGGACTGTGGAAGGGCCTGGACTGGTGTTTGGGGTCTGCGAGGGGCACATACACCACCAAAGCTGCCCTCAGAGCCTCATCATCCAGTCAAGGATGGCTCTTCGCACCATCCACCGTGGGGGGATCCCGCATGGGGCTGGGGGCGTTTCTGACGACATGTGTAGAGAAGAAGGGCTGGGAGTCAGACGGCAGGTTCCAGTCTTAGTTGTGTCCCTTTCTGCTATGTGACCAAGGTCAGTGCTTCCTCTCTGAATCTCACTGGCCTTCACTGTGAGGGGCAGTCAGAAGGAGTGACTTTGAAAGGCCCTTACCTCCCGGCCTTCGGTGAACCTGCTCCTCTCTGATGCCAGCTAGGAAGAAGCCTCAATGAGGGAAGGAGCAGTCAGGCCAGTTCTTTGACTTTTTATGTACATGAGCTCATTATGACTTAATCACTTTAATTTTACTGTTTCACATTCTAAAACAAGTAGCAAGGTTGTATGTTTGCCCCATAAAGAGATTTGCATATTTTATATCCATTTTTTGAGGTCCAATAAGAAATAGCTGTTAAAACATAAAATAAATATGGATATGAAAATATAAATAATATAAATAAAAATATAAAAATCCCGTTAAGTAAGACTTTTTCCTTATTTTTCTTCATTTTAATTTCCTTTTCAAAGAACAGACTTAGAGTTTTAAAATAGCACCATTTACCTAGTTACTAGGCATTTATCATATATCTAATTCTTCTTGGTTCTGCATGGGAGGCTGCTAAAGAAACACAGATTTTCTATTTCTTAAATAATTTTTTTGTGTTAAAAATCTATGTCTCTGAAGAGATTTTTATATACCCATGTTCACAGTAGCATTTATTCACAGTAGCTAAGATACGGAAGCAACCCAGATGTTCATTGATGGATGAATAGATAAGCAAAATGTGGTATATACATGCAAGGGAATATTATTCAGCCTTAAAAAGAAAGGAGATTCTGCAATATGCTACAACATGGATGAAACTTGAGGATATTATGCTAGGTGAAATAAGTCAATCACAGAAGGACAAATACTGTGTGATTTCGCTGATGTGAGGTATCTAGAGCAGTCAAATTCATAGAAATAGAAAGTAGAATGGTGGTTGCCAGGGTCTGGGAGTAGGGGGATTGGGGAGTCATTGTTGAATGGGTATGGAGTTTCTGTCTTACAAGACGAAAAGAGTTGTGGAGATGGATGGTGGTGATGGTTGCACAACATTATGAATATATTTAATACCACTGAACTCTACCTTTAAAAATGATTAAGGTTGGGGCCGGCCTGGTGGCACAAGCGGTTGGGTGAGCACGCTCTGCTGCAGCGGCCCGGGGTTTGCCGGTTTGGATCCCGGGGGCACACCAATGCACTGCTTGGCAAGCCATGTTGTGGCGGCGTCCCATATAAAGTGGAGGAAGATGGGCACGGATGTTGGCCCAGGGCCAGTCTTCCTCAGCAAAAAAAAAGAGGAGGATTGGCAGATGTTAGCTCAGGGCTGATCTCCTCACCAAAAAAAAAAAAAAAAGATTAAAATGGAAAATTTTATGTTATGTGTATTTTGTTACAATAAAAAAATACGCCTTTAATGTAGAAAATCTAAATACAGGAAGGTAGAAAACAGAAAATGAAAACCATGGACAATATCACCTGCAGTTAATATTTTGGTCTATTCTCTGTGATTGTTTTTCCATGTACATATGTAATCATATAGCATGCAGTTTTGACTATTGCTTATTTTCAATTAAGAATATATCACTTTTTCCAATGTCATTAAATCATCTTTGAAAACATGATTTTTAATGGCTGAATAGTGTCCCATCATGTGGCTATCACAATTTATTTCACAATTGAATTATTTCATAATTTATATGAGTTGCTAAAAAATTTCCCTATTATAAATCACATGATGATCCCCATTCTTGTTTGTGAATCCTTGTGCATATTCCTTATCATTTCCTTAATGTAAAGTGCTGTAAGGAGAGGGGGAATATGTTCTTAAGGAAACTTTTGCTACATTATTGTTTGTGACTTTTTTATTCTCAGGCAACTGGCTTCTCGGATACCCCAGCTCTCCTGTCCCATACCCACCTCAAATCACTTCGTTAACCCAAATTAATTTCTATTGCATCTAAAAATTGCTTGTTTCCAAAAAGTCCTGTCTGAAAAAAGCCATATCTCTTTTCAAAGAAAGGCTTAGAGTTTTACTAACAGTATCATCTATCTAATAATCACTAAATGTACTTTAAAAAGTAACAAATGTCTTTTTCATTAACCCTTTACTCGGTTTATCAGTATGTGGGTTGGTTAGAACGTTCTTTTGTAATTCATTCTTTTTTTTAATCTTAAAAATTTAAAGTATACATTTAAACACCTTGGCTAAAAAGTTTCCTTCATAATGCATACTGCCTTTTTTTCATTTGAAATTTAAAACTATGCATTTAGCTATACTATGTTACTGAAAAAAGTGAACAATTATTTTCATTACTTTAAACTCCTCCCTGATTGCGGTCGCGATACAGAGATATGTTCTTTGTGTTGCTGATCAGCGTGTGCAGGCTATTTGGTATTCTGCTTCTGTTACTCTACTAATTTTGCATCCACATTTCCATGTGTCAGTACTGTCAAAACAGTTATTTTAAATGACAATAATAGTAAACATTTATTGAACTGTCATGCCAGGCACAATGCTGAGCACTTTGCTTTATCACATTTCGTCCTCACAACAACCCTCTGAGTTAGGTGCTGTTATGATGTCCATTTTCCAGTTTGGGGAACACAGGGTGAGGGAGGCTATGTCGTTTGCCCAAGGACAATGTCCAATGGAAGTGGCAAAGCCGGTCTCAGACTGGGATGTGACTGATTGCGTAGGTGAGGAACCACACTGACTTTTGGCCTTAAACTGGTCGCCCCCTTTTTGCATGGACTCCACAGGGAAACAGAAGAAGCAGGAACAGCCAGTGGAGGAGGTGTTGGAAGAGCTGCGGGCCACGCTCAAGTGGACCCAAGGGGAGCTGGAAGCCCAGAGGGAGGCTGAGAGGCAGCGGCAGCTCCAGGTGGGCCTGGAGATGAAAGGTCAGGGAGCCTCGCTCATGGACGACCCAGGAGACCCACGATGCCCCTGTATCCACAGGGCCAGAATGCCGGCTGCTTTCCCCGGGCTGGGAGTCAGAGCTGGGATTGCGTCTTCCTGGATGTGGCAAATGATTTTAGGTAGTCTGGCAAGGAAAATTCAGTTATTTTGCCAGACCTGTGTGGCCAAAAGTAGAGCGGAGAGTTGCAGTTTCCTGCATTATTCAGCACGCTCTGAGGGCATGTGAACCTGAATTTTCATTTCTTACACTGTACTGTTAGTTAACTTTTTGAGGACAAAGACTGGATAGGCTCCAGAATCCAGCCCAGAGGAGGTGCTTAGGAAATATTTGTAGAATGAAAATACATGCACTTGCTTTACTCATTCCTTCACTTATTCATTCATCATTCATTCCCTCGGCATGCATTTATTGAGCACCAACTATGCCAGGCATTGTGAGGAACATAAAGAGAGAAAAGACATGATCCCTATCCTCAAGGGACTTTACAGTTCAGACAAGTCTTGTCCCACTCCAAGTCTAAACAATGGGGACTATGGGATGAATGTTCTTTGGGTCTCCATAGTGATTTGCATGGACAAGTGGCCCTAGCAGTTTCTCAGTAAATATTTGCCATAATGTGGAATTAATGATTCTGTTGTTTTTGCTTTTCTTTTAGGAAGCAGAGATCGCTCGTCAGAGGGAAATAGAAGCTAAGAAAGAATTTGATGAATGGAAAGAAAAAGAGCGGGCCAAGCTATATGGGGAAATAGACAAGCTAAAAAAATTATTTTGGGACGAGTTTAAAAGTGTTGCCAACCATAACTCTACGCTAGAAGAGGTACCCAACATAAAAGGCTTTTCAAAATTCTTTTGTTGAAAATCTGCTTATTTGTTCTCAAAATTCAGTTCTTAGTTTGTATAAGTTTTGTTTCATCTACCACTGGGGACTAATACACTGTGAAGCCAGACACTAGAGGCCTGGGCCTGGGACTGAATCCCTGCTCTATCACATACTGGCTGTGTGACCTTGGGCGAGTTACTTAACCTTCCTGTGCCTCAGCTGCTTTTCTGTAAGATAGATTGCTGAAACGGTTAAATTAGCACATAGACAGCACTTAACATATCTGGCATATGGTAAGAACTCCCTAGATATCATCCGTATTTTTGCAAAGGGCTTTCATCAGTGCACAAGAAATGAGGCAAAATTTAAATGAATGTATTTTTCTTCCAACAAATATTTGCTGTGCATTGGCCACCTACCAGGCACTCTGTTGGCGTCTGCGGAGGTCACACATGGTAGCTAACATTCTTTGCCTGTATTTACTGTTCTCTAGCCCTGGTGCAGAGCACTTTACATACACTAATTTCCAGTCCTCATAACAACTAAACAACCATAACATTCTCAAAGTAGGTACATCATTAGTTTATTAATTTCTTTTTTTAAAGTTCTTTTTTTTTTTTAAAGCTATTATCATTTCTCCTTTACAAGTGAAGACATTGAGGCCACATAACTCGCCCAAATCCCACACAGCTGGGATGTGAACCCAGCTCTTTGAACTTCAAATAACCCAGCTCTTCTACTGAATATACTATCAGTTTACTCAGGAAAACCTTATCAAAGCTATCCCTGGACTGCATCTTCTCATATAAACCTGGATGACTAAAACTGTATCAGGGAAAGAGTTTTGAGGAGAAATATTTTCAGGATGTATTTAGCTCTGATTGGTCCTCAACATCAAGGAGAATCTTTCTTGTTTTTGAAAATGAACTGTCAAAGAGTGTTTCTCACAGTCAATCCACATTTTGCCTGAAGAAACACCTAGACAGCTTTTCCAGAAGGGGACTATTCTAGGATATGCTTGGAGTCCTGAGTGATCCATCATCTCAGTCTGAGATGGAAAGCCAAGGATGGAAGGCGGTGGGTTGAAACGAGAGGCGTGAGTGTGTGTGTGTGTGTGTGGTTTTCTATAGTGACCTGAGCCCTCCTATCCTAAATGCACCCCCAGTGTGGTCAGGGATGATTTGTGGAAGACAAGATGCTGTGCCACCATATGGAACTCATGCTGCTAACCCCAGCTCCATAGCCATCATTCCTGAGCTCGTCTGCACCTCTCCTCACGCCCACACTTCCCTGACACGGTGCTAGCTGACTAGACATTCGATAAATAGGCATTGATTTGAACTTGGAGTTGTTCCGAAACCACTTCATCAAGGGTCAAGGGGTTACTTTTGGTTAGAAGTTCTCTGTTTTGGTAAATGAAGACATAATTCTTACCATCCATGGTTTCCTTCTAACTTGGATCACATTCTCTTAAACTGGAACATCAAATTTTTTTTTTGTCTTTCCCCTATGGGATTGCTCATGTTGTGTTTTTGTGGTTGTGTGTCTCCCCCTGTCTCCTCTCACCTGATATTTTATTTTTATTAAAGTATAGGCGCCAAACTGGATACAAAATTCTCAGTGTAGTTGGATAATTATTTTAATTGTTTAAAATTCTGGGGTGACGAACGTAAGATTCCATTTAGAGTGATTGTGAAACACTGTCAGACAGTCCATTTTCAAAACATGGGGGAGGATTCTCCTTGATGTTAGGAGGACCAATGAGAGCTAAATACATTTTGAAAGTATTTCTCCTCAAAACTTCCCCCTGATACAGAAGTCTGACAACTTCCTTTGGCTCTGTTACCCAACTGAAGAGAGAACTTTAGATTAGATGTAGGGTAAATCCGGCTGCCGAAGGAGTCCCTAGTCAGAGGGAAAATACCACGACAGTTTGTAATGCCAACACAACCAGCTATCTGGTGTGTCATGAGCAGCAATGTGTAGACAGGAGTGACACACCAGAAGCTGCAAGTTGTGCATACATCTGATAAAGCATTCGACTGTGAAAATATTCAAGGGGTTCAGAAATGGTTAACATATGGACCTAATATTGCTTTGGCAGTAATTGGGAAGAGTTAAAGATTAGCAAGAATGATGCCACGTTAAACTCAGGGACCTGCAGTTCATTAAGGCTTTGATAGGGCTTCTGAGTTTTATACGGAAATAGAGAGGGAGCAATTTGCTTTGTTACTGCAGTAGTGATATATTTAAAAGTATAACCATTGGTGGGTGGAAGGCACCTTCTCTTTGGTCCACTTTTCCTTCAGATCACACACCGCTAGCCCAGGAATCACTAGGCATTGGTGACATGGCTCCAAGCTGTGCAAGCCAGGCCTTCTTGGTGACAGCCAGCATATTTTGTGGCAGGAGGGGCATGAGTCCCCAGGGAATGGTCTGGGTGCCTGAGACCCTCCCAAAGGCTCTGAGTCTGCTTCTCTTCAGCCTATTGGAGACTGAGGAAGAAATGGGGCCGCTGTCAAGTGAGCCCTGGGTTTTGAGTACAGCAGAATTGCAGTGCGATGGAAATTCTACTCTTGAATTCTGTTCTTCCGTGGAACTTGCTTCTCCTGTGCAAGGACTGAGCTCTCAGGAGAACCCTAACGAAGGGAAGACGGACTTGTGTGAATATTAGCGCGTGTGCAGATATCTAGTGAGGACGAGTTGGGGGTTTGGGGTTGGGATAAGGTGTGCCCTTCTGACACTGCTCAAGGGACAAAAGATAACACCGTGATCATTCATCCAAATAAAACTCTGCCCTGGCCAGAAACTGCAGGCGCTGCAGTCCCACAGTGTGATGGAGTCCCATCTCGGGTCGCTGCGGGATGAGGAGTCCGAGGAGCGGCTCAGGCAGGCGCAGGAGCTCCGGGCCCTGAAGGAGAAGATGGAAATTCAGGTGAGCAGATGCCCCATGCCTTTCTTCCCAGAGCCGGCCAAGAACCATGCAGTCTTCCAACAAAGTTTCTTGGTTTTGCTCTGCGGTTTTAGGGAAGTTGAAAGACATCCGAGTTCTATGTTTTCAGACCCTCTGCCAGTACATGACTGCAGAGAATAGGGTTCTTATGCTTCTCAGGTGAGCTGATGATGTACACGTGTGCAATATCAGAATATGTACAGCTGTGTCTCTTATTTGGCAGCTTTGCCCTCATTTTGATTCCAACCCAGTTGAAAACAACTCTTAGAAAGTGTGACATCTCCTGGATTTGAAAATATTTGGGATAGATCTAGTGGTGTGATGGTAAATAACAACTGGCTCTCTCGAGCTAAAAAAGCTGTGATTTGTAGCATTTGCTGTTTCCCGTGGTGTAAATATTCCCACCATGGCTGATTTCATGCTACCAACGTGAGGTCACTGAATATGGAATTGGGAAGATGTGCACAATCCGCTCTCACGAGCCAGTAGGCGGTGGCTCTGGCCACCACTGGGTGAATTTTACAATGGTCCAGTTGTACATGGTCCAGTTATGTGTGGTCTGTATCATGAGAATTCCATGGCAAGGAAGGACAATCGGCACAGTCATTAAATCATGTTGTGCTTCTGTTTCTGTCTTCCAAGATTGTTAAGAAAGAGCTTAACATCTAACAGTCAGCAGTAAAGTGTTTCCACTGGTTGATGTTTCACAAGTTTCACATTAAAAAAAGCCATTCTTTGTCTGTGAGCTCTGTTCTCCTCCTTTGCTTATTTTTCTATCGATTTCCTTCTCAATTTGTGAATTTGTATAATGCACAGAAATTAACCCTACCCTTTGTTGTTCTTGTAGCTATTTTCCCCAGTTTTCTGTTGGTCCTTCAACTTTGTTTATTGTGGCTTTGGCCATACAAAATTAATAATGTTTATGTGGCCAAAATTATCAATCTTTTGTTTATGGCCACTATGAGATTTAAAAAGAAAATAGTCCTGTGTTTTCTTTTAGTACTTTCATGGTCTCATTCATTCATTCATTCATGCATGCATACATACCACTTTATTGAGGTATGATTGACATGTAAAAGGCTGTACATATTTAATGCAGACGACTCAGTGAGTTTGGGGATAAGTATACACCCTTGAAACCATCACCACCATCAGGGCAGAGACATATCCATCACCTCCCAAAGTTTCCTCCCACTCTTTTTATTCTTGTTGTTATTATTAGTAGTATTGTTTGTGTGTGGTAATTACACTGACCATGAGATCTACCTTCTTAGCAAATTCTAAGTATACAATACAGTATATATATATCTTGCATAACAAACTTTGTACCTTTTGACCATAACTTCCTCATTTTTTCCTCCTCTTACCATCTGGCAATCACATTCTACTTTCTGTTTCTATGAGTTTTACTATTTTATATTCCACATATAAGTGAGATCATGTAGTATTTGTCTTTCTGTGTCTGGTGTATTTCACTTAGCATAATGTCCTCTAGGTTCATCCATGTTGATGCAAATGGCAAGATTTCCTTCTTTTTTAAGGCTGAATATTATTATAGTGTATGTATATACCACATTTTCTTTATCCATTAATTCGTCGGTGGATTATTAGGTTTCCATATTTTGGCTATTGTGAATAATGCTGCAATGAACATGGAAGTGTGGGTGTCTTTTTGAGATCCTGGTTTCAATTCCTTTGGATCAATACCAAGAAGTGGAATTTCTGGATAATATGGTAGTTATATTTTTAATTTATTTTAACAAGAGAAAAACAAACAGAGGTTTATTAACATGTATACCTCATATGTACATGGAGGATACCTAGGGAAAATGAGTAACTCTCTCTTTTAAATTTTTTGAGGAGCCTCCATACTATTTTCCATAATGGCTGTACCAATTTACATTCCCACCAACAGTGCTTGAGGGTTCCCTTTTCTTTACATCCTCACCAACACTTATCTTTTGTTTGTTTTTTAATGATAGCTATCTCAGCAGGTGTGAGGTGATATCTCATTGTGGTTTGATTTGCATTTCTCTGCTGATTAATGATGTTGAGCACCTTTTCACATACCTGCTGGCCATTTGTAGGTCTTTGTAGAAATGTCTATTCCGGTCCTTTGACCATTTTTAATTGGGTTATTTGTTTTTTTTGCTATTGAGTTGTATGAGTTCCTTATATTTTGGATATTAACCCCTTATCAAATATATGGTTTGCAGATATTTTCTCTCATTCAGTAGGTTGCCTTTTCATTTTGTTGATTGTTTCATTTGCTGTGCAGAAGCTTTAAGTTTGATGTAGTCCCACTTGTTTTTTTGCTTTTGTTGCCCGTGCTTTTGATGTCACATCCAAAAAAAATTACTGCCGGGGCCGGTCCTGTGGCGTAGCGGTTAAGCGCGCACGCTTCCCTGCTGGCGGCCTGAGTTTGGATCCTGGACGGGCACCAATGCACCGCTTGTCAGGCCATGCTGTGGCGGCCTCCCATATAAAGTGGAGGAAGATGGGCACAGATGTTAGCCCAGGGCCAGTCTTCCTCAGCAAAAAGAGGAGGATTGGCGTGGATGTTAGCTCAGGGCTGATCTTCCTCACAAAAAAAAAAAAGCTCCAAGACCAGTGGCAAGGAGCTTTTCCTTTATGTTTTCTTCTAGAAGTTTTATGGTTTCAGGTCTTACATTTAAATCTTTAATCCATTTTGAGTTATTTTTGTGTATGATGTAAGATATTTGTCCAATTTCATTCTTTTGCATGTGGATATCCATTTTTCCCAGCACCACTTATTGAAGAGACTATCTTTTCCCTATTTTGTATTCTGGGTGTCCTTGTGGAAGATTAGTTGACTGTATATGTGTGAGTTTATTTCTGAGTTCTATATTTTGTTCCATTGGTCTATGTGTCTGTTTTTATGCCAATGTTGTGATGACTATAGCTTTGTAATATAATTTGAAATCAGGAAGTGATGCCTCTAGTTTTGTCTTTTTGCTCAAGCTTGCTTTGGCTATTTGGAGTCTTTCAAGGTTCCAATTGAATTTTAGGATTTTTTTTTCTATTTCTATGAAAACTGCTGTCAGAATTTTGATAGGAATTGCATTGAATCTGTAAATTGTTTTGGGTAGTACGGACATTTTAACAATATTCTTCCAGTCCATGAGCATGGAATATCTTTCCATTTATTTATGTCTTCTACAGTTTCTTTCATTGGTCTTTTATAGTTTTCAGTGTATAGATCTATACCTCCTTGGTTAAATTTGTTCCTAAGTATTTTATTGTTTCTGATGCTATTGTAAATGGGATTGTTTTCTTAATTTCTTTTTTGGATAGTTTGTTGTTAGTATATAGAAATGCAACTGATTTTTGCATGCTGATTTTTATCCTGCAACTTTACTGAATTTATTTATTCTAATAGCTTTTTTTGGTGGAGTCTTTAGGGTTTTCTATATATAAGATGATGTCATCTGCAAATAGAGATAATTTTACTTCTTCTTTTCCTATTTGAATGCCTTTTATTTCTTTTTCTTGCCTGATTGCTCTTTCTAGGGCTTCCAGTACTATCTTGAATAGAAGTGGTGAGAGTGGGCATCCTTGTCTTCTTGTTCTTGATCTTAGAGGAAAAGTGTTCAGCTTTTCACTGTTGTGTATGCTGTTACCTGTGGGCTTGTCATATATGGCCTTTATTATGTTGAGATGCATTCCTTCTATACCTAATTTGTTGAGTGTTTTTGTCCTGAAAGCATATTGAATTTTGTCAAATTCTTTTTCCACATCTATTGAGATGATCATATGATTTTATCTTTCATTCTTTTAATGTGGTGTATTACATTTATTGGTTTGTGTATGTTGAACCATACTTGCATCCTGGAATAATCCCACTTAATAAAGGTGTATGTCCTTTTAATGTGCTGTTGAATTTTCATTTGCTTGTATTTTTGTTGAGGATTTTTGCATCTATGTTCATCAGAAATATTGGCCTGTAATTTTTTTTCCTGTAGTGTCTTTGACTGACTTGATAAGAGTAATGCTGGCCTCGTAAAATTAGTTTGAAAGTGTTTCTTCTTCAATTTTTTAGAAAAATTTCAGAAGAATTTGCATTAATTCTTTAGCTGTTTGATAGAATTCACCAGTGAGGCCATCTGGTTCTGGGCTTTCTTTATTGGGAGATTTTTGATTACTGATTCAATCTCCTTATTCTTTATTGATTTGTTCAGATTTTTTATTTCTTTATGACTCAGTCTTGGTAGTTTCTAGGAATTTGTCCATTTCTTCTAGAGTATCCAATTTACTGGTGTATAATTGTTCATAGTAGTCTCTTGTGATCTTTTGCATTTTTGTGGTATCAGTTGTAAGTCTCCTCTTTCATTTCTGATTTTATTTATTTGAGACTTCTCTTTTTCTTTGTCTAGCTAAGAATTTGTCAATTTTATATTTTCAGAAAGTCAACTCTTAGTTTTGTTGATCTTTTCTGTTGTTTTTCTATTCTCTATTTCATTTATATCTGCTCTAATCTTTATTTTCTTCGGTTTGCTAACTGCGGGCTTAGTTTTTTCTTCTTTTTTTAGTTCCTTGAGGTGTAAAGTTAGGTGGTTTATTTGACATCTTTCTATTTTCTCAATGTAGAAGTTTATCACTACAAACTTCCTTCTTAGAACTGCTTTTGCTGCATCCCATAAGTTTTGGTATGTTGTGTTTCCATTTTTGTTTGTCACAAGATATTTTGGGTTTCCCCTTTGACCTGTTGGTTGTTCAGGAGTGTGTAGTTTAATTTCCATGTATTTGTGAATTTTCCTGTTTCCTTGCTGTTATTGATTTCTAGTTTCAAGAATTGTGGTTGGAAAAGATTAACTTGATTTCAAGCTTAAATTGGTAAGACTTGTTTTGTGGGCTAACATATGGTCTATCCTTGGACACTCGAGAAGAACGTGTATTCTGCTACTTTTGGATGGAATGTTCTGTATATGTCTGTTCCATCCATTTGGTCTATACTGCTGTTCACATCCACTGTTTCCTTATTGATTTTCTGTCTGGATGGTCTATCCATTGTTGAAAGTGGAGTATTGAAGTCCCCTACTATTATTGTATTGCTGTCTATTTCTCCCTTTAGTTCTGTTAATATTTGCTTCATATGTTTAGGTGCTCTGATGTTGGGTGCATGTATATTTACAACTGTTATATCCTCTTGATGAATTGACCCCTTTATCATTATATAGTGATCTTCTTTGTCTCTTGTAACAGTTTTTGACTTAAAGTCTATTTTGTCTGATATAAGTAGAGCTACCCCTGTTTTCTTTTGGTTACCATTTGCATGAAATATCTTTTTCTATCCCTTCAGTTTTAGCCTATGTGTGTACTTAAAGCTAAAGTGAGTGTCTTGTAGGCAGCATATAGTTGGATCGTGTTTTTTTTTTTTTTTCCCATTCAGCCGCTCTTCATCTTTTGATTGGAGAATTTAATCTATTAAATTTAAAGTAATTATTGATAAGTAAGGACTTACAATTGCCATTTTGTTAATCCTTTTCAGACTGCTTTGTAGTTACTTTGTTCCTTTCTTCCTCTCTTGCTGTCTTCCTTTGTGATTTGATGATTTTTTTTTTTGATGAGGAAGAATGGCCCTGAGCTAACATCTGTTGCCAATCTTCCTCTTTTTGCTTGAGGAAGATTCGCCCTGAGCTAACGTCTGTGCCAATCTTCCTCTACTTTGTACATGGGACACCACCACAGCATGGCTTGATAAGCGGTGTGTAGGTCTGCACCTGGGATCCAAACCCGCGAACCCCAGGCTGCTGAAGTGGAGCACGTGAAGTTAACCACTGTGCCACTGGGCCAGCCCTGATAATTTTTTTGTAGTGGTATACTTTGATTTCTTTCTCTTTGTCTTTTACATATCTGCTACAGGTTTTGTTCTTTGTGATTACATGAGGCTTACATAAACATCTTATAGTTACAGCAGTCTATTTTCAGCTGATAACAACTTAACTTTGATTGTATTCAAATACTCTACACTTTTACTTCTCCTCCTCCCACACCTCCTGGTGTCCACAAGCCAGCCACCAGGATCTGTGGCTGGTTGTTGAGATCCAAGTGCTGGTACCACAAGCCAGTTCAGCTGTGCCGACTCCTTGAATTCTGGGTGGGGTGAGACAGAAGGGGGCCTCCGGGGCAGTGTTCCTTAGGCTGGGGCAGTTGGGTGCTCACTCTCTCTCACTTTCCCCCATGGGAGAAATCGCAGGCTGAGGGCGTCTCTCTTGGCACTGAGCTGTGCTGCCTTGGGGGACGGCTGATGCAGGGAAAGTGAAACTGTTCTTCTCACCTCTTCAATGCATCTATTCTTGGATTTTTTGCTCCGCTGAGGTGCTGGACGCTCTCAGCTGGATTCTGGGCCTCCCAAAAAGGTATTCTCATCTGCGGGTGGTTTGAGAGCTGGAACCTCCTATTCCACCATCTTGCTGACATCACTTCTGTTTTTTAAGTTTAAATCTTTGACCACCTAGAATTTATTTTGGGTAAGAGATGAAATAAGGATCCAAGTTCATATTTTTTTTTTCCAGGCAGTTAGCTATTTGTTTGAACATCATTTGTCAGTAACCCATTTTCCCCCAGACTAAGATTCCATTTTCCCCCCATCTTTGTCTGGGCTTTCTATCCTCTTCACTGCTCTGTCTGCCTAATCACGAGCCAGTACTTTTTCCTTCCTGTAGCTTTATACTATATTCTAATATCTAGAGAGGCCCATTTGATAAACCTTTAATCTTTTCAGAAAACAGAGTGGAAGAGGAAAATGAAGGAACTGCAGGAACAGCACGCAGCTCAGAAGAAAGAGGTAGCTCTCGTTGGTGTCGGGGGAGCTTGATTTCCCGTGACCTCCTCTCATCCTTCAGCACCCCCACCCTTCACCCCCTATCTTGAACTGGTGGGCAGATATTTTATTGTTGATATTGGTCCTGGCTGCTGACCCCCATCAATACACAGGGGGGGTCAGCTGCCCAGACAGCAGCTTCCCTGGCCAGGAGCAGGGGCCTCCAGACCTTCTCTCTGAATCTAACACATCCTTTACTCTGTGGCCCCCCCTCCAGCGACCCCTTCAGGCCCTCCAAGAAGGGTTGTGCTGTAAACTCAGATGAATTGCCTGGTCTTTGGTGTTGTGTGGCCTTCTTTGAAATCCCACCCAGGAGAGAACCAGGTGGCTGTGGCCTTCAGGGATAGTTCAGGAGGAGCCCAAATGGAAGTGCTCGGCTATGAGACCAGTGAACAGAGAGCGGCAGGCCCCAGGGCAGGGAAGACAGCTTCTGTAAAAATGCCCCTGAGGAGGCGGCAAGACCAGGAGGAAGCTGATTAACAAGAGCCCAGGTTCTGCCCACAGAAAGCTCACCGGATAAAAGTGCTTAGATCAGAGGCTGGTACATGGTGGACAACCCCGGGCCAGTAATCCCCACCTGATGGGTTTATTTTATTTGAAATATTTTAAAATGGGAAATATATTCATATTTGTTTCAAAAGCAGAAGAAATATGTTAAGGCACGCTGAATAAAGTCTGACTTCCACCCCATCTCCAACTACCTGTCCCCAACACCCACCTTGCAGGTGACCACTTTTGTTGCCTTCTTCTATATTCTTCTAGAGGTTCTTTATGGAAATGGAAATAAATAGTCTAATTTTCTCCACTCTTACACCAGAGGCAGCATGTTACCACATTTTCTTCACCTTTTGTTTTCACCCAGAATCATCCATTTGATGATTTTTAAATGGCCTCCACTTACTGAGTGTCCTTCAGTGGGTGGCCACACCTGACAGAGAGCCTTTTTGCCTTGGTTTTAGGGGCTTGCATTCAATTCTCAATTCTCCTCAAGCACAGCTTGAAAACGTCCCCTGGAAGGTGGTCAGTCTTGTTAGAAAGCCACCCGCCCGGGTCTGGAAGCCTGTACCCTGCTTCGGGTGGAATCCCGACCAGCGTTTGCCCACAGGTGCCAGTGTGGCCGACATTGGGCTCTCAGAGTCCCTGCGGACGTCTGACTGACTGAGCGTCCTGTGTCCACCAGCTGCAGGGGCAGAACGAGAGGCTCCAGGCCTCCCTGTCTCAGGGCCAGAGGAAAGCAGCGGCCCAGGCCCAGCGCCAGATCAACGCCCTCCACGCCCAGCTCCAGGAGCAAGCGAGGCTCATCGCCTCCCAGGAGGAGATGGTAGGTCTGTTCCTCCTCCCAGCCAGGCCCCGGGGCCCCTGGGCCTCTTCCCTGCAGGATCTCCTTAGATTCTCCTGGACTCGTCGGCACTAGTCCCATTAGTCAGGCTCTTTCAAGAGGGAGAAGAGTCCTCAGGCTTGAGGGGCACGAAGTGGTGAGGACCAGCCTGCCTCCCTCCAGGCTGAAGGTGTGCTGTTGTCCTGAGGGCTGTGTAGTGGGTTCACACTAACGCCAGAGACCGTAGAAGTGCCAGCACCTGGTGGATACTTTGCTTATTACTTTATTTAAGCCTCACTCCTGCCCTTCAAGGCAGATGTTATCTTCTCCCCATCTTCATTTGACAGATGATGAAACAGGCTGGAGAAGTCAAGGGCTCACTCAAGTCCACACAGGTCTTGAGATTCACACCTACCCCGGCAGGTGGAACGCAAGGCTTGTGCTCCCTTCACTGTGTTCTCAGACACAATTTCTCAACCAACACCTTTTTCATAAGTTGACAGCCTCTGAGGAGGTTGTCAGATAGACTGGTGGATGAAAAGGCACTTACTCACTAAGCACCCTCTCCTGGAAGTGGCCCCTGCGACTCTTCACCTGTTGCTGATGATTCTCTGCCCAGCCCGGGCTCAGCTCCCCCTTCTGTGCCCCAGGTCGGTGGAGAAGTGTGTCTCTCCCCAGCTGGGCACCTCCTGTGGCCTCAGGTCCTTGTCATGGTTCTGACCCCCCCCCCAACAGCTACGCTGGGCTGAGCACCTGCTGTCCCCATCTAGTCCAGTCTTCCTGTTCCTGCACCCCAGCCACACTTCACCCAGTCAATGTATCTAAGCCACTCCCTTGCTGCTTTTCTTTTTACTGTTCCCCCCAAAACACTTAGCTCTTCACTGCTGGGGCCACTTCAGGTCCAGTCTGGAGGTTTCCTCCTTATGTTACCCAGGACTCTTGTTTGCAGATGTTTCAGTTAGGAAACCATTGGCTAAACAGAATAGAATAGGTTAATAGGGGTTTATTTTTATTGTAACACCAAAAGAGGTGACAATTGTTGGCCTTGGTTTAACAGCAGAATTATGCCATTGGAAATCCAGACTCTGGGGGCTTTTTTTTTTTTCTCTTGTACCATCTTTAGCATGTTACTTTTTGTTTTCATGCTTGACTCTCATAGTTGCAAGATGGCTGCCGTAGCCCCAACCATCACAAACATATTCAATGGAAGAAGCTGATGAAAAGGCCCCTTCCCAAGACTTGTGCTTGTATTTTATCAGTTAAAGCTGTGTTTCCTGGGCAACTATGGTTGCAAGGAAGGTTAGAAAATAAATAATTAGTTTTACAGTCTCTAGAATAGAGGTGGGCACAGGAGGAAACAGTTGGAAATGGACGTTGGATGAGTCATTCATCAGCAGGTAATAAAAACAACTCAAGCTTAAGCAGAAGAAGGAATTTGTCATAAGGGTAGATGGGGTGTCTCACAGAGCTCAAGCAGGGGAGCAGCTGAGTCTGGGAATAAACTGGGACCGGAGACATGAATGTGGTCAGGCCCTTTCCTCCGCTGTGTGTCTCTGTTCCTTTCTCTATTTCTGCTTCAATTTTTTCTTTTACTCTGAAGATCAGCTTCCACTCCATATGTGTCCCATGTGGCAAAACAAACAAGCAAACCAATAAACAAACAAAGAGAACAAAAACCCAAACCAGATGGCTGCCAATAGCTCTTGACTCCACATGTTACCCGTCCAGAACTCTCTGCCCAAACCTGGACAGTCAGCTATGGTGCCGTCTGGGGTCACGTTGTCACAAGTGGCTGCCCTGTCTGCAACTATGTGGAAGGAGGAAGAAGAGGCGCTTCCTGGAAGAGGGGGGTTGAGCAGACAGTTCAGTGACTGTCCACATCACGCCTCCTTCGTCCCGGGGACACTCAGCTCAGATGCCCACATTGCGGGAGGGGGGCCTACCTTGCCCTGGCTGTTTTCCTCCAATTGTACCAATAGTACTGACTCTGTGCATATCCCCCTCTGCTTGCCTGGGGCTCCTACCCTTCACACTACAGTCCCTCTCTGAAGGGGGGGCATTCTTGCCTCCCCACCATAGGAAAATGGAGCATGGTGCCATCCTGGGTGCTGTCATTCAACCTTGGTGCCATCCCCTCTCACATATGGATGGCAGGAGACGCTCTCGGGACTTGGGGCTGTGTACTCCGAGCTCCTTCCAGTTCCCAGTGGCCTGGAAACAGCAGATGTCCCTTCTTCACGGTGTTAGGCAGACTCACTGCTCAGAGTAGCGTCCCTAGTTGGCTCTAACCTGTTCTGTTCCACATCTTTGCAGATCCAGACCATGTCTCTCAGGAAGGTGGAGGGTAAGTCTGCACGGGGTGGTTTGTAACAATCTTGGCTGTTGTCTTGGTCTCTTCTCTCTTCTGTCCCCGACCAGTTGATTTATAGGCTGAGGATGGGTGACAGCTGCCCGTGGACTTGTGGTGTCAGGCTCTCTGGCTGGGTGATGGGGCTTGAGAAGACAACTGCTTCTGGGATGGACAGGGGTCCAGCCCGACGTTTGTGCTGAAGGCATTCCACGTGGCTGGCAGGGTTCCTTGCCTGGCCTGCTCTTCTCTGTTGGGTGGTGGAGACCTGGGGAGGGGGCGGGGATTTTGGGGGCCGTGATTGGTGGAGCAGGGTTCATGAACAGCTCTTTCTAATTCACATGCCTGTGGTTCAGGCCATTGACCTTTGCCTTGTTCCCAGCGTGTAGCAGGTTGACCCCAAATCTATGTGAATGTGGCCTGTTTGGGGTATACGCTCTCCTCCTCTTGGGTGCTCTGGTGTGCTGGTGTGTGCGCACGTGTGAGTCTGTGAGTGTGTGATGGAGTGCAGGTGCTGGCGTCTAAAGGGAGATGGCAACCTACAGGGGACTGCTCCTGACCCTTGACCCTCCTGACCCTTGACCAGCCCCTGATAAAGCCTGGCCCTTCCTACTCCACCCACCTCCTCTGTCCTATCCCTTTAGCTACCCTTCTGCTTTTTCTTGCAAACCCACGTCTCTTCCCATCCTCTGCCTCGAGGCTAGCCGTTTCTTTCCCAGCCTTGCAATCAGTTCAGAGAGGCACTGTTCCTGTGGCCCCGAGCTTCCTAGCTGCTGGGGCTGCTGTGTGTGCCGTTAACAACAGCCTTGTGCCATGCACTTCACCAGGCACTTCAGATTTCCTGTCTCATTACCTTGTCCCCACGATTTCCTGTGGGGTGGGTATTATTATCCTCATTTTCTGGATGAGGAGACTGAGGCTTAGAGGGGCTCAAGGACTTGCCATGTTGTGCACAGCTAGTGAGGGGCAGAGTGGGAACGTCAACGCTGATCTTTCTGCTTTGGTATCTGTGGTTGTGACCACTGCTCCATCCTGTCTCTCTCTGGTAAAGAAATGGCTGGAGGGCTTGCTCCTTCTGGCCGCCACTCACATGGTGTCCCACACTCTTCTCTGAGTCAGGGGTGGGGTCCACGTATTGGAGCCACTAACTGTTCCTCCTCTCCCCAGGGATCTGCGAGGGCCCGAAGGCTGTGGACACAGAAGAGGACTCTTCCGAGGAAGGTGGGGCCTCATTTTCTCCCCTGCTGTCCACTGCAGAGAGCAGATTCACTGCCTCTCATTGTGTAGTTCAGCTCTGCTTAACTGTATCTGGCCACCTGAACAGGGTGCAGGGAACTAGGGACATGAAATAAGTATTTCTTAAGCACCTTGTGTGTGTCAGGTGTGCTACACACAGGTGCTAACATGCAATCTGCTGGTTCACTGATGGGGAAATCCAGGCTCAGAGAGGGTCAGTGCCTTGCCCAGAGTCACAGAGCGAGCAGGTGGTGGAGCCAGGATTTGGGGCGGCATCTGATGCATGGCCTGTCCCTCGTGCCTGCCCCACTGCCTCTCACCCAATACTGTCCAGAGCAGTGGATGAGGCATCGCTGGTTGGCTGAAAATGGCCTTTGCTGTTTTGTTCTGTGTCGTGAGTGTGCTGCAGAAAGATCTCGCAGGCCTAACTGATGTGCAGGAGTCCGGCCCCCTCTTAAGAGCACCGAGTACCTGCTGTTTTAATTCACTCCATTCAGTGACTGGCTCTGATTTGCAGATTTCTCAACCAGATGTTTTGAGGGGATGCAAAGGAGAAGTGAAAAAAGCAGAAACGCTCCCTGACTGAGGGGAGCTCCCGGGATAGTAAGGGAGAAGGAGCTTGCAGGAAAGATGAGAGAGTGCACACAGCCGACCTGCTGGGGTATGGCAGTTCTAGAGTGACCAACACGTGACCCAGGACAGGGTTTTATTTGTGTCACCAAAGAGTTCATCATGGGTATTTTATTTTGTTTTTTAATACAATATTTTCCTTTACTTTTGAGACAGTAATTTATGCTGTTGGCAAAAAAAAAAAAAGAAAGATGGTGAAAGGATGTACGGTGAGAAAAAGGTGTCCCTCCTGCTGGGTCCAGTTTCTACCCGGAGAGTCCACTGTTAATGTTTCTCATGTGTCTTTCCAGAGATACTGGTGCAAATACAAGCACGCGTGTGTACGCATTCCTTTCCTTTTTCCCAAATGGGAGCCCACTGTATATGTTGTTCTGTAGTTATTTATTTTCTTAACAACTTATTTGGGAAATCACTTTATGTAGAGCTGCTTCATTAATTTTTCGGGGCTTTGCAGTATTCCGCTGGGTGGAGGAAACAAAATGTATTTAACCAGTTCTGTACTACCCCCACCCCCACCCCATACACTTAACCTTGGGATATGGTAGGAAAAATTAGAGTTACCAGGAGATGCTGATGCTGTGGCTCACACTGTGAGAACCATTGCTCTAGACTAGTTGGTTCTCAGGCTGGGCTGTTTGTTTGAAGATCTGGGGAGTTTTAAAAATAACAATTAAGGCCAGGGCCCACCTTCCGAGATTCTGCTGTAATGTCTGGGGCCTGGGGGATTCAGGTCTGCGGCCAGGGCTGTGATTACCACCCTCGACGGTGAGCTCCTTGAGGGGAGAGAGAGGGTTTTCCTCTGTGTCCCCAGCAGCCCGTGCTGGCCTGTTCACACTCCTTTTTTTTTCTTGTGAGGCGATCAGCCCTGTGCTAACATCTGCCAATCCTCTTTTTTTGCTGAGGAAGACTGGCCCTGGGCTAACATCCGTGCCCATCTTCCTCCACTTTATATGTGACGCCGCCACAGCATGGCTTGCCAAGCAGTGTGTTGGTGCGCGTCCGGGATCCGAACCGGCGAACCCCAGGCTGCCGCAGCGGAGCGTGCACACTTAACTGCTTGCGCCACTGGGCCGGCCCCTGTTCACACTCCTTTTACTTGCCACTAAATGTCTATCAAGTGAATCAAAGGGTTGGTCCAGCTCTGATGGCAGGGGCCCCCCAATGGATGTGAAGAGCGCTTCTGGGAGGCCTCCCTGTCTCACCCTGGACGGCCCCTGTGCAGCAGTTACCGCATTTTATTGTCATTGCTCATTTTGTTGCCCTCTGGATCAGGATTTCTTAAGGTGTGGTCTGGGCAAGTTAAAATGCAGGTTCCAGGGCCCTTCCCCAGACCTGTGGAATCTGACTCTCTGGAGGGTGGGGCCAGGGAATGTGCTGTTTGAGCCCCTGTGGTTCTGATGTTTACTACAACTGGAGGGAGAACCCCTGATCTAGACAGCAGACTTGAAGGCAGCAGGGACCCATCTATCCTGTGCACTGTTATATCCTCTGGACGGGAACAGAATTGGCACAGCAATGGAGTTAGGGCATCGGGTGGGGCCAGGACTAGGCTGGAGCTGGCAGCAGGCAGGGCCTGGAACCTGGAGTCAGAATGAAGCCCAGGGAACAAGCTGCGGTCAGGACTCAAGTGAAGTCAAAAGCCCGGATGCCCCGAGTTATCCTGGGCAGGATTGAGCCCAGATCTTGCACGTCCAGACTGGCAGGGCATGAGAATCCTGAAGCAGGGCAGGGGGGTGGCTCTGAGGCAGTGGTACCCAGGCCCAGCTTCTAACCCGGGAATGGACACTCTGGGGCGGGGTCAGTGGCCCTGGGCTCACAGGCTGGAGACCAGGCTCACTGGCTGAGTGAGGGCCAGGCGGGTGCAGTGGGGCTTCGGGAATGGAGGCTGCAGGTGCCCAGGCTGACCTTGGTGACTGTCTGTGCTGCAGAGCTGGAGGCCTCCCGAGATGGACAGCAGAAGGTGCTGGCAGCTCTGAGGCGAAACCCCACCTTGCTGAAGCAGTTCAGACCAGTCCTGGAGGACACCCTGGAGGAGAAACTGGAAAGCATGGGGATAAAGAGAGTAAGCCCCAGGGCCGCTGTTGTAAGGGCCGGTACCCACTGTGTAGGCACAGGATGTTCTTAAACTGACGAACGATCGATTGCTCTTTACCCCGTAAGCCTGTTCCTCTTATTTGTTCCGACTGGGGCACCTTTGGTGTCCATAATGTGAACCCACCCAGCTTCTCCCCTCACCTCACAGAGGCAGTGTGGTCCCTTCTCTGTCTCCGCCAACGGCTTCTTGAGATCAGCCCTACCTGGCCGACGACGCCACCTGCATCCTGACCTCTCCGTGCTCTCCCCTCTTTGGTTACTTTCTTCTGTGTCTCTAATTAAATTTTCTGACAGAGGGAATTTAATTGGTTCAATCTGACCTCTGGATGGGTCCCTTCGATGGAGTGTCCATCATCAGTGGCACACGTGACCACGCCCACTCAGCAGGTGGCTGCAGGTGGGACAAGCTCTGAAAGCTGTGTCTGGTACAAATTAGTATTTGAATACCATTGTTCCCTCGTGCTTGTGCTTAACTAGAACATGACTAATACCGTGAAAGGCATTAATGAAATCAGTTATTAAATAAAAACACACCTCGTTACTAAAGTAGCCAGACGCATGTAGCCAAACGATCATGTCATTGAAAATACTATATGTGTAGAGCATGATCAGAAAAAAAATGGACACCTAGGTTTAACTTTGTAAGGATGCTCACTAACTTTGGCCATATGTTCAGACTCTGGGTGGATATCAGAGCCCAAGCAACTTCTAACAGGTCTTAGAAGGGTACCTGGCTTTTGTTTTTTGCAGTTGATTTTTTCAAACATTGTTAGCCATGGGGGGACAATGTGTCTGGCATAACGATAGTGCCTGGACTACAAAAAGGAGCAAGCCATGGTCGCCCATCCCAGGATTCAATCAGGTGGAGGAAAAGCATGTCCCACCTAAGCCCCATATGCTGTGATGTCAGTGGAATAGTGAGCAGTCCTTTGCATCATCCTGCTGCGCGCATTTTGATGGGGCTCCCAGACCCTAAACCACCACCCTTTCAGCAACGCGTGAAGCCGCTGCCCACCCTGCTCTGATGCTCATCTCATCCTCTCCCAGGAAGCACCGGTGCTGATGACAATGACTTCCAGGCCAGCAGCAGCAGGTTTACAGGCTTAGGGGAAGGAGAGGAAGGGGTGCCCTTGTCTCCAGAGGGGAACTGCTGTCTCTTCTAGGACGCAAAGGGAATCCCTGTTCAGACTCTCAGACACTTGGAGTCCCTCCTGAGAGCCCAGCGGGAGCAGAAGGTGGGGAGGTTTTCTGAATTTTTGAGTCTGAGGGAAAAGCTCGTCAAGGAAGCCACCAGCAGAGTGAAGGAGAGACAGAGGAACGAGGCTGCAGTGTCCCAGCCAGACGGCCAGGCTCCAGGTAAGCTGGTGGGAGGGCTTGCTCAGGGGCTGTGACCTGGGAGGGTCTAGTTCTCACCAAGGCTTGTTTGCACATGAGCAGAGTGTAATCCCTGCCCCCATTGGGACATTGCTCTGAAGGACGAGATGGTAGGGTCCTTACAGGGGACTGAGTCCAAAAGTCCTCTGTTGGGGACACAAGAGGCCAAGGTGGGGTGTGGTGGGCCCCGGGTCCCTCAGAGAAGCAGAGGAGAGCCAGAGCTAGAGCTTGTGGCCAGCCCTGAACTTCCCTGCTCAGATGTGCTGCCTCACTCAGCGGCCCAGTTACCACTTTACTTGCTTTGACACAAGTTGAACTTTGCTCCAGCAGAGTTTCTGGTATTTCTCTATAAACCAGGCATGTCAGCACTAGGAGACAGGCCCCAGGCCTGGGAGTGCTGGGGCTGCAGGTGGAGGCAAACATCCATCACATGAAATGCTCTGGGGCAGTGGGATGGCGTGGGGCCTCTGTCGGTTCTGTGCGCGGACAAATCCTCTGAGCTCAGACTTGTTCCCTAGGCCGAGTCATGGCTGCTGCTCAGTGGGGGCCATGACAAGGGAAGGCCTGTGGTTCCTGTGGAGGATGAAATATGTGGGTGAGGGCCCTCCAGTCTCTGTCCTCAGGGAACTTAGGGAGCAAGGGAACTTATGTTCCTAGGTTCGAGAGCCCCCCATTTCTAGAGGATTCCCAGATGCACGGGGCTGATGTAACTGGAGGCTCTGGGGAGGGCTTCAGTGGGTCTGGGCTGCGCAGGCAGGGGGATGCCCCAGCTCTTTTCACTTGTCTGCTCGGTCACAGACGTATGCAGTCAGAGGGAGGTCACTTCCGTTATCTCCTCGCATCTAAGCAGACCCAACGTGAGCTCTTCATGCAGGGGAATTTTCTAGAGTGTAGTCCACATATCTCTGGGGATATGAGAGATGATTTTAGTTGCTCCATGGACCAATAATTTTAAAATTTAATCTTTATTTTTCTTCATGTGAATTAGAAAAACTATTACTAACATAGCAGTCCTGTGAGATCATGGAATTATTACTTGGACAAATATAAAGCAGGTATTTTGTGTTTTAAAGTAGTATCATTTAATATAAAAACGTCAAATAGATAATAGGCCAGTTGGCATGAGAATATGGTGGAAATCATGTAGCTGATCTGGGAAACTGTCCTGTTTAGTTTATTTCTTTTTTTTTTATTGTATTTTTTACTATAATAAATAGTCTTTAATGATACTGAAAGATACAGTAGGGCTGTAATACTTTTCCCAGTGTTCCTGGAAGTGCCAACCAGAATAGTGAGCACATATTTGGTGTTAAACAAATTACGTTTTTTTTTGTTTGCTTATTGCAGTAACATTGGTTTATAACATTGTATAAATTTTAGGTGTACATCATTATACTTCTATTTCTGCATAGATTACATCATGTTCACCACCCAAACACTAATTACCACCCATCACCACACACATGTGCCGAATTATCCCTTTCGCCCTCCTCCCTCCCCCCTTCCCCTCTGGTAACCACCAATCCAATCTCTGTCTCTATGTGTTTGTTTATTGTTGTTATTATCTACTACTTAATGAAGGAAATCATACGGTATTTGACCTTTTTCCTCTGACTTATTTCACTTTGCATAATACCCTCAACGTCCATCCATGTTGTCACAAATGGCTGGATTTCATCGTTTCTTATGGCTGAGTAGTATTCCATTGTGTATATATACCACATCTTCTTTATCCATTCGTCCCTTGATGGGCACTTAGGTTGCTTCCAAGTCTTGGCTATTGTGAATAACGCTGCAATGAACACAGGGGTGCATGTATCTTTACACTTTGGTGTTTTCAAGTTCTTTGGATAAATACCCAGCAGTGGAATAGCTGGATCATATGGTAGTTCTATCCTTGACTTTTTGAGGAGTCTCCATACTGTTTTCCATAGTAGCTGCACCAGTTTGCACTCCCACCAACAGTGTATGAGAGTTCCCTTCTCTCCACATCCTCTCCAACATATGTTGTTTCCTGTCTTGTTAATTATAGCCATTCTGACGGGCGTGAGGTGATATCTCATTATAGTTTTGATTTGCATTTCCCTGACAGTTAATGATTTTGAACATCTTTTCATGTGTCTGTTGGCCATCTGTATATCTTCTTTGGAGAAATGTCTGTTCAGGTCTTTTGCCCATTTTTTAATTGGGTTGGTAGTTTTTTTGTTGTTGAGATGCATGAGTTCTTTATATATTTTGGAGATTAACCCCTTATCAGATATATGGTTTGCAAATATCTTCTCCCAATTTCTAGATTGTCTTTTCGTTTTGTTGATGGTTTCCTTTGCTGTGCAGAAGCTTTTTAGTTTTATGTAGTCCCATTTGTTTATTTTTTCTATTGTTTCTCTTGCCTGGTCAGACATGGTGCTTGAAAAGATGTTGCTAAGACCTATGTCGAAGAGCATACTGCCTATGTTTTCTTCTAGAAGTTTCATAGTTTCAGGTCTTACATTCAAGTCTTTAATCCATTTGGAGTTAATTTTTGTGTATGGTGTAAGGTAAGGGTCTACTTTCATTTGTTTGCATATGGCTATCCAGTTTTCCCAGCACCATTTGTTGAAGAGACTTTCTTTTCTCCATTGTATGTTCTTGGCTCCTTTGTCAAAGATTAGCTGTCCATAGATGTGTGGGTTTATTTCTGGGCTTTCGATTCTATTCCATTGATCTATGTGTCTGTTTTTGTGCCAGTACCATGCAGTTTTGGTTACTATAGCTTTGTAGTATATTTTGAAATCAGGGAGTGTGATACGTCCAGCTTTGTTCTTTTTTCTCAGGATTCCTTTAGCTATTCGGGGTCTTTTGTTGTTCCATATAAAATTTAGGATTCTTTTTCTGTGAAAAATGTTGTTGGAACTTTGATAGGGATTGCATTGAATCTATAGATTGCTTTAGGAAGTATGGACATCTTAACTATGTTAATTCTTCCAATCCAAGAGCATGGAATATCTTTCCATTTCTTTGTGTCTTCAATTTCTTTCAGCAATGTTTTATAGTTTTCTGTGTACAGCTCTTTCACCTCTTTGGTTAAGTTTATTCCTAGGTATTTTATTCTTTTTGTTGCAGTTGTAAATGGGATGGTATTCTTAATTTCTCTTTCTGCTACTTCGTTGTTAGTGTATAGAAATGCAACTGATTTTCGTATGTTGATTTTGTATCCTGCAACTTTACCATATTCATTTATTACTTCTAAAAGTTTTCTGGTGGATTCTTTAGGGTTTTCTATATATAAGATCATGTCATCTGCAAATAGTGACAGTTTCACTTCTTCCTTTCCAATTGGATCCCTTTTATTTCTTTCTCTTGCCTGATTGCTCTGGCTAGGACTTCCAGTACTATGTTAAATAGGAGTGGTGACAGTGGGCATCCTTGTCTGGTTCCTGTTCTTAGAGGGATAGGTTTCAGTTTTTCACCATTGAGGATGATATTAGCTGTGGGTTTGTCATATATGGCCTTTATTATGTTGAGGTACTTTCCTTCTATCCCCATTTTATTTAGAGTTTTTATCATAAAGGGATGCTGTATCTTGTCAAATGCTTTCTCTGCATCTATTGAGATGATCATGTGATATTTATTCTTCATTTTATTAATGTGGTGTATTACGTTGATTGATTTGCAAATGTTGAACCATCCCTGCATACCTGGAATAAATCCCACTTGATCATGGTGTATAATCTTTTTAACGTATTGTTGTATGCGATTTGCTAGTATTTTGTTGGGGATTTTTCATCGATGTTCATCAGTGATATTGGCCTGTAATTTTCTTTTTTTGTGTTGTCCTTGTCTGGTTTTGGTATCAGGGTAACGTCAGCTTCGTAGAACGAGTTAGGGAGCTTCCCCCCCTCCTCAATTTTTTGGAAGAGTTTGAGAAGGATAGGTATTAAGTCTTCTTTGAATGTTTGGTAGAATTCACCAGGGAAGCCGTCTGGTCCTGGACTTTTATTTTTGGGGAGGTTTTTGATTACTGTTTCGATCTCCTTACTGGTGATTGGTCTATTCAAATTCTCTATTTCTTCTTGATCCAGTTTTGGAAGGTTGTATGAGTCTAAGAATTTACCCATTTCTTCCAGATTGTCGAATGGGTTGGCATATAGCTTTTCATAGTATTCTCTTATAATCTTTTGTATTTCTGAGGTGTCTGTTGTAATTTCTCCTCTTTCATTTCTGATTTTACTTATTTGTGCCTTCTCTCTTTTTTACTTGGTGAGTCTAGCTAAAAGTTTGTCAATTTTGTTGATCTTTTCAAAGAACCAGCTCTTGGTTTTATTAATTTTTTCTATTGTTTTTTTGGTCTCTATTTCATTTATTTCTGCTCTGATTTTTATTATTTCCCTTCTTCTACTGATTTTGGGCTTTGTTTGTTCTTCTTTTTCCAGTTCCTTTAGGTGCATTGTTAGATTGTTTATTTGAGATTTTTCTTGTTTGTTGAGATAGGCCTGTATCGCTATAAACTTCCCTCTTAGAACCGCTTTTGCTGTATCCCATAAATTCTGGCATGTCGTATTTTCATTTTCATTTGTCTCCGGGTATTTTTTGATTTCTTCTTTGATTTCTTCGTTGACCCAGTCGTTGTTCAGTAGCATTTTGTTTAATCTCCATGTATTTGTGGCTTTTCTGATTTTCTTCCTATAGTTGATTTCTAGTTTCATACCGTTGTGGTCAGAAAAGATGCTTGGTATTATTTCAATCTTCTTAAATTTATGGAGACTTGTTTTGTGGCCTAATATGTGATCAATCCTGGAGAATGTTCCATGTGCATTTGAAAAGAACTTGTATTCTTCGGCTTTTGGGTGGAATGCTCTGTATATATCTACTAGGTCCATCTGTTCTAGTGTGTCATTTAAGGCCAATGTTTCCTTATTGATCTTCTGTTTGGATGATCTATCCGTTGGTGTAAGTGGAGTGTTAAAGTCCCCTACTATTATTCTGTTACTGTCTATTTCTCTTTTTATGTCTGTTAATAATTGCTTTATATATTTAGGTGCACCTACATTGGGTGCATAGATATTTACAAGTGTTATATCCTCTTGTTGGATTGTTCCCTTGATCATTATGTAGTGTCCTTCTTTGTCTCTTTTTACAGTTTTTGTTTTAGTCTATTTTGTCTGATATGAGTACTGCTACCCCAGCTTTCTTTTCATTGCCATTTGCGTGGAGTATCTTTTTCCATCCCTTCACTTTCAGTTTGTGAGTGTCTTTAGGTCTGAAGTGTGTCTCTTGTATGCAGCGTATATATGGGTCTTGTTTTTTTATCCAATCAGCCACCCTATGCCTTTTAATTGGAGCATTTAGTCCATTGACGTTTAAAGTAGCTATTGATAAGTATATACTTACTGCCGTTTTTTAACTTTTTTTTTCTCAATGTTTTAGTAGTCCTTCTCTGTTCCTTTCTTCTTCTATACAGAATTGATGGTCTCTTTAGTTTGACCTCTGTCTGAAAGGTCTATTCTTTAACTCCCCTCCTCCCTCCGTTTATGTTTTTGATATCATATCTAACCTCTTTTTTGTGCATTTGTATCCATTACCCTCTTATCATGGAACTAGATAATTTTTCCTATTTGTGGTTTTCTCTTTTCCCCTTAAATCCGTCCCTTTAACATTTCTTGTAGCCCTGGTTTCTTGGTGACAAACTCCTTTAATTTTTGCTTGTCTGGGAAATTTTTGATCTCTCTTTCCATTTTGAATGATAATCTTGCTGGGTAGAGTATTCTTGGCTGTAAGTTTTTTCCTTTTAGCATTTTAAATATATCATGCCCCTCTCTTCTAGCCGGTAAGGTTTCTGCTGAGAAGTCAGCTGATAGCCTTATGTGGTTTCCTTTGTATGTAACTTTGTCCTGTTTAGTTTAAATGTCTAGTCTTAGAAGCTCTGAGGAAAGGATGGTTCTTAGTCTTGCACAGAAATCTCAGAAATGTGTCTGTCCTGTTTGCTAACCTGCCTTTCACACTTCAGTTTAGCTCATAGCCCCCTGCTCACTCGCTCCAATGTTCATGTCGTCACGCATTCATCTAGTACAGGATTTACTGAGGTTCCCCCATGCCGGGGCCTGCCACCTCAGCTGGAAGGTTGGCCAGGACAGGTGATGTGATGGAGCCAAGCCCAGGGCAGTGGGGGCTCTGAGGAGAGGGACAGGCAGTCAGGGAAGAGGAGGGGAAGCGCCCCTGAGTCCCGGCTTCCAAGGAGAGGGAAGGCATCTTGCTCCTCCAGGTGCCACCCTCCCCTGTAGCCCTTGCTCCTGCAGTCAGGAAGCCCCCCTTGTCTTCTCTCCCCTTCCCCGGTCTTGGGGTCCTGTCTTCTCCAGGGCATGTCACGTGTGAGGTGAGCACTGTGTGACCTCTCTTCCCAGGTCCCCTGAGTGCCGTCCACGTGCTCACCTCCTGTCCCACTCAGACAGGGCCTCTTTTGTTTTGGGGCAAAGCTGTGGGGTGTAGAAAGGCAGTGGCAAGAGCCCTAGATTTGGGGCAACCGATGCCCTGGGTTTGCATCTACCACTTACTTCTGTGGAATGGTGGGTCTTCATCGAGTCCCTTAGTCTCTGGAAGCCTCTGTCGAGTAGGGAAAATGATACCCTCTGAGGGAGTCTGGGGCTAAATGGAGGTTGTGTGTAAAGTGCTGATTAGCCTGGCATCTATACACGGTAACTGTAGCTATTGTTGTTATTTTCCCTCAGCAAGTTTGTTGGCCTTCCCCTTCTCTTCAGTTTACGCTTTCCTGGAAGGTCCACTTCTGAGTAAATGCATTCTCTGAGTGCAGTGTATTTCAAATGTTTTTGACCTTGAACTACAGTAGGAAACACATCTTACACTGTGACTCGGTCCACACATGTAAGACTCCCTGTGATGCACTTTCTCTCCTTTTGTCTTTCCATAAAACAATTACTGATTCTGGATTCCCTCTTCCCCTCAATGGTTCTTGCACTTTGGAAGGTGGTGGGCTGTGTTGATTACCTGCAACAGGCCAGTTCTGGGAGGAGGTTGTGAGGATCTTGATGGCCCATGTGGTCCTGTGGTGACCTCTGGTGGCAACACGGCCATCCTGCAAGGCTGCCCACATGCCACTGGCTGCAGCTTGGGTGGGTAGAGAGGGTAGGTGGTATTAGGGAGGTCAGCCTCTAGGACTGTGTCGGGGGTGAGCTATGGACATGCTGGGCCCCTCTCAGACCTGCTGCCTCCTGCGGGTCTCCTGGAATGATGGCATGACCCTGGAACACCAGTTGCTCTCCTGGTCTCTGATGAAACTGTGGGTCCCAGCCCCAAGTCTGGCCAGCAATGGGACACCTAGGGTGGGGGAAGTTATTAAATCTGCTGTGGTTACACTGCAGCAGAGTGACTTGTCCAGTCCAGTGTGTTGGAGCCTCTTTCTGCATCCTCTCAGGCTCGAGGGCCCAGATGGGTGTGCCCTGAAACTCATTCTTGTCTGTGTTTCTAGTCAAAAGCCAGCAGAGCCCACTGGTCACCAAAGAGGTCCAGCCAAAGGCCAGGACCCTACATGTGGCGTTGCCATCCAAGCTGGCAGAGCCGTCCATGACAACTCTTCAGAACTGCAGCAGCCATGGCCCTGGCCCGGCTCAGGCGCCCACCCCAACTCCACGCCCCAGAGCACATGGATCCTCTGACACCCCTGCTTCCCCAGAGCCTGGGCTGAGGTGAGCCCCAGACTCTGCACTCTCCCTGGGTCTGTGGTGTGGCTCCTGGCCCCAGGCAGCCCTGTTCTGGGCTCCTCATGCACTGCTGCAGACATGTGAGGGGCAGAGACAGAAGTGGACAGGAGGGGTCTCAGGTGGGGTCCAACCTGACCTCCCAGGAACAGACTGGGGCCCTTTGCTCCCAGCCAAGACAAACCTCCCCTCCCCTTCCCAGCTCTTCCCAGGCCGCAGCCGCCACACTGGAAGAGCTGGGTCCTCAGCTTCTAAGGGAGGAGCTGGTGTGGCTGCTGTGATCCAGGATGACTCCTGGCTGTCCAGGGAGGGAGCAGGGCTGGCTCTGGGCAAACCAAACACACTCGCAAGTGGTGAAGTGTGGCTTTTCAAGTCTCCTTTTGGTGGCCTGTGCATCCCTCATTTCTTCTCCTCCATGGCAGTACGCCCCCGTTCAGTTCTGAAGAGGACTCAGAGGGAGACTCCGTGCAGCGTGCATCTCTCCAGCCCCCAAGAGTTCCTTCGAGGATGGGGCCCCGGCCGGAGGATGACTGGGACTGGTCCGACACCGAGACCTCGGAGGGGAACACCCAGCCCCCTGGCAAGGGCTCAGGTGGGCTGGCTACCTCAGGTGAGGAAGGTTTTCTTTAAAACAGTGAGACCTGTGGCTTCTGGCTTCACTTGTATTTTCTGGCGAGGCTTAGTTAAAGAACATGGAACTTAGAGTTCTGTCTTTCTGAAGTTGGTAAGTGGAAGCGCTGGGGTGGAAGCCCAGGTCTGTGCTATCTGCAAAGTCCACAGTCTTGATGGATTCTGCTGTATTTCGTCTTGTCCACAGCATAGCCCAAGCCTGCCAGTCCATCAGAATCCACCAGAACCAGATCTTTGGAGAAGTACTGACAACCTGCCAGGCGGGGCGATAGGGTGGAAAGATCTTGGACCCGGGAGTCAGGAGTCCTCAGAGGCAGTTCAGGCTCTGTCACTTGCTCCCTGCTTGTGCTCGTGTGAGGGGTTTCGGTTCCTTTGTTGTAACATGAGGTACCTGGACAAGATGATTAATGACGGTGAGGAACACAGTGCCTGGTACATAGTCAGCCCTTAGCAAACATTTCTTGAATGAATCAATGAGCCAAGGGCTGTTGTAGCTCCAGATGTCTGCTCAGGCCCTGAGACGTTCGAACCCAGAAGGCCACGGTTAGCTCCCGGCTTCTTGGTGGTTCCCGAGGTCCGGACATACGCCTTGCCTTACCACGTCACCAGGAGTCCATCGATAATGTAGGTCACTGCTTCGCTCCCTTCCTGCACAGCTTGCAGAAAGACTGGCCGCAGCCCTCCTGTGCTAATTTATATTTGTGATATTTCTTCTTGTGTCTGAGAAGATGTTGAAGGAGGATGTTCTGCATATTAGTCTTGTAGGTCGTGTACCAACTGAGCAGAGGTTCTGCCTCAGCCTCCTGTTAAGAAGGAAGAACTGCTTCTTAAGCCTCCGTCCCAGCCCTGTCGTTAAGTCTGTACTGTTCCATTTCGGGATCCTCAAAACCTTTTGTCACCGGCACACGCTGGCCTGGGCCTTCTCTCTCTCCTTGCCCCTCTCCTTGCGGTTGTTCTTCCTGCTGCCTCCTGACCCTTGTCCACACTCCCTCTGTCCACACCAGAGCCTGGACATGACCCACAAGGATGAGGCATTCATTTTCTGGGCTTTTCTCCCTGACACAACCTCTCGTTGTCTTCCAGAGACACTGGTGCAGTCGATGGTCAAAAATCTTGAGAAGCAGCTGGAGGCTCCGGCGAAGAAGCCTGCTGGAGGGGTCAAGCTGTTCTTAGTGCCCAATGCTGGGCCGCAGAGGGCTGCTACACCAGGACGGCAGCCTCAGGTAGGGTGTAGGACGCCTGGAGATTGCCCGGCAATTCCCTACAGAGCCAGCTCCGAGTTTTGGAGGCCTGGGGTGGGGGCTGAGGGAGGGTCCAGCAAGTGTCAGCCTTGGCCCTAGCAGGACATTGCAGGTGACCTCACTGTCTCCTCTGCCCCTGCGCGGGTGGAAAGAGGGCCACTCTCCAATGCTTGTTGTTTGTGTCCATGTTAATGTTAAAAAGCCTTTTGGTTCATTACACAAGCAACTACTCGGTGGGTTGTTTCTCGTGGCCGCTCACGCTCTGTTTTCTACCTCTGACAGAGCCTGGACGCGGCTCTGGGTCTGCCTTCCTGCAGCAGCTGCTCTCTTCCAGCTCTGGCTCATCCCACAGCGGACCTCTCCCCATTCCTTCACTCCTCCGAGGACCACAACACAAGGCTGTGTGCAGGGCAGGCTTCTTCCCAAGGGTGGGCATTGGAGTGTCATCACACAGTGCATCAGAGCAGGCGACAACATACACAGGGAATGTTCAGATACCTTTGTGCTCATCACTGAGCGTCTCGATGGCCTTGCTCTCTCAGGCTCTAGTTGCTATCAGATTTAGAGCTCAGATGCTCAGCCTCTCTGACCATTACCATTACCATGACCAGACCCGCACTGCCCCCTGTCAGGGAACAACTCCCACATTGCTGTTTCATAGGCAGAAACATTTGATGTTCTTGTTACTTCATAATCCATTCTCACCTTTCTCATTCCAAAAGGTGCACCCTGGGATGACCGATGCTGTTGCTAAAATCCAGTAGTAGCGGGCAATCACTTCTTGGTTCTCAATAGCATACTCCCCCTCTCCTTCACTATGCAATGTGTTTGGTCTATCACACGGCTCATGTCTGTTTGTGAGTAATGAGTCCAAGTGATTAAGACAAATATTTATTCCTTTTCCCATATTGCGAAAGAGCACCAACAAAGCAGGGCTCAGAGCACGCTGCTGCCCTGGGCGGTTTCTGATTGGGTGGCCTTACATTCCAGGAGAAAATGCATAGGATGCTTATATCAAAGCCCGGGTGGCCGGGCCTCATGCCAGCAGGGGCACTGAGGTCTCTGGAGGGGTGACTGTGGTCTGGGGGTAGCCTAGGCCCTTGGCTGACTCTGGGCTGTCCTATTGACTGCAGCCCAGGCCCTTTCCAGGCTGCAGGATTCCTGGCACTTAGGAACTCCCCTTGTGCTCCTTCGGTCAGTCGGAGTGTTTACCTACACGGCCTGGGAGAAGCAGTCTGGGAGGAGGTGGAGTGGCTACGTTAGCCCCTGGTGCATTCAGTTCAGGAATTCAGAAAAGTCAAAGCTCTGGGCTTCCAGCTCTGAAAATGTGGGGAGTTAAAAAATCTGGACAAAGTTTAGATTACAAGAGCAACCTGATCTGCACAGGCCTTTCTGAGGAGCTGCCCTAGTTCCGCTAGAGGAATTTCAGGAGGGCTTGAATTCACTCCGACCCTGGGTCTCCGATGCAGGGGAGACAGGGAGACTTGACACAGCAGGAGTGGTGGTGTCTCCCTACTGCCTTCTTCTGGATTTGCATTTTGTCCCCAGATCTGCATTTCCATCCTGCCTGATTGGAATGCATTTTCTTCTCCGCCTTACCTCCCGCAGCCTTATGATGATGAAAGCGACTTGGAGGTCTCTTCTTTGGAAGATCTCCCCCAGGACCTGGACCAGAGAGAGAAACCTAAGCCCTTGTCTCACTCGAAGCTCCTGCAGAAGTCTGGCGCCAGCTCTTGGAGGCCCGGCCAACCCGGGGTCCCTGGCTGGTGATCTTGCTCAGGAGTCTGGCGGCCAGAGGACCAGCCGTGTTGCCTGGCTGGGTCCCGCCCCACAGAAGAGGCTACTGGGCCTCTTGTCTTCACCACTAATCGGGAGGTCTTCTCCCTTGGAGAGAAGCAGAGCAGAAGACGGATATAATTTCTGCCCTCCTGCCTGTGAGGGGCCCTGCCCCTGAGCCCCAGGGGGCCTGGCTGGGTGCCCTCGGGTCCTCCCACGGCTTGAGAAAGGATTATAACAGGACCTCCAGCAATGTCCCTCCTCCACCTCCATGTTGACACAGACTGAAAGGAGCCACTTGGCCTCTATTCCCGAGTGTTTGTAAACCTGTAGGAGCACTGTAGAGATGAGTCCTATATGGGGTCCTCTTGGAGACAAGTGCCTCTGTCAGTCATTCAATGACTGATCCAAAGTCATATACTAAGTGCCTGCTCTGTCCTAGGTCCTCCAGCCTCTCACTGTAGAATTGATGCAGGCAGAGGTGGGCAGGGCAGAAAGTATGGGGTAGTAATCTAGTGACAGATTAGGGTGTTAGGGGAGCATGGAAGGGGCCACCCGGTGCAGTCTGGGGATGATCTTGGAGAGCTTCCCAGAGTTGTGGTGTCTGGCATGGCCTGCTCAGGGGTGGGAGGGAAGGAGGGTCACTTGGCTGGGGCCGCATATCCCCAAAGGACCACAAATTTGATTTTTGATATTATTACCAAAATGAGGTTATATGTATAGCCACTGTATTTTTTTAATGTGAAAAGCATTAATTTATTATATGTGGACATTTAAATATAGCACAATGTTTATAACTCTGGTATTTCTTCATTATTTTTGGAGCTTCAGTGGGGGCAGGCGGTGGGGTGAAGCAACCTGCACACCAATTATGTCCCTGTAGGTCTTGCAGATGCAGTTGCCAAGACGGACTTAGGAGTGAGTGTGCGAGTTTGCTGAGGAGCCACACCTGTGAAAGGTGAAGGTGGGGGAAGCAGGACTGGGTGGGGAAAGGCCTCAGAGTGCAACGCAGGTCTGACCACTGTGGGAGGAGAGAGAGGAGGAAGCAGGAACAGGCAGGAGGAGCCCCAGACCACCAGGCAGGGCTGATGTTGCCAGCCCAGTGGGAGCTCCAGGGCAGGAACTGCCCACTGGGGAGTCCCCACTAGGCAGAAAAGGCCAGGCCCTAGTGCCCCCACCCTGCTCGGCCATTGACTGGGGTGGCCCAGGAAGAGTGAGACCTGAGTTGAAAGCTGAGACGAGCCCTGTCAGCCAACTTCATTCACTGTAGTTGAACCGCAGCTTTTTTCCTGAAGGGAGTCCTAGCTGTGCATCTCCACACCTCACAAGTAGAGGGAGTAGTATGCTAAGTCCAAGTCCCCAACGCTCAGCTTTAACCGTCATCAACTCAACTCACGGCCAGTCTGGCTTCATCCATCTCTCCCCCCACTTCCGGTCTCTCCTCCTCCCCAGCCCTCCGTCCAGGCTTCTTTTGACCTCTGGGTGGTCCTGACACCTGGGCTGGGCCCTGACGTCCTAGTAGGAGGAAATGGGAAGCGAGGAAGGGAAGGCATTGCCCAGAACAAAGGGGACCTGTGGGTGGGGAGGCTTGGGGGGATCGTGGGGCTGTTCAGTGAGGCCGGAGCACAGCTTATGCAGGGCCTTATGGGGGACTCCGGGCCAGCACAGCCCTGGCTGGTTGGGGGGGGGGGAAATTCCTTTGTGCATCTCACACCTTTGAACAGCTGAGAATGTGTGGGATGGACGATCCCAGTGCTGTATGAGGGGGGACGGTGAGTGAGGAGTGGGGGGCTCATCGTTCTCTCAGAATTCTGCCAAAAAAGCCATGTTTTCTTATTCACTGGGTTTGGGAAGAGAGGTGTAAAAGATGCTTTGGTGCCCTTTGCCGCATCCTGGTTTCCCTTCCTACGCCAGCCGCCGCATCACGCATGCGCCCTTAGGTCTCTGCTTTTGGCCCCAGAGAGGCAGCGCGGTGGGCTTGCAGGTGCTGCCGGAGGTGTAGGGGAGCCGCTACCAGGGCAGCCCGCAGCCAAGGCGGGATGGAGTCGGTGAGAAATTGCGCCCGCCTGCCCTGCTTCGGTGGGACAGTTCTGAGGTTTATACCGCAGTTTCTCAGGGAGTCCCCGGGGGAGTGAGCCCCAGGTGCCGGTAGCAGTTGCTACTTAGTGATGCACCTTTTCAGGCCTTCCTCCCTCCTGCTTCGTTTCTCTCACCCTCTCACTTCTACTTTTTGGGAGCACCTCTGAAATAAAGTACCTGTACCGTGTACCGTGTAACGTGCACACACACGCTGGAGAAAATTGCCAATGAGAATGATTCTTGTTCTTGAGTGTTTGTTATTAAGTTATATGTTTCTAAACTTATTTTTCTATCTACTGTGGAGACTAACATATGAGTTTTGCATTTCTATGTTGTTTACCCCTCCCCACGTTCACACACATTTTAAAATTCTTTGGCAAGATTTATAAGAACTTTGGAACACGTGTATTGGTCAGGGTTCTCCAGAGAAACAGAAGCAATAGGATACATATGGATATAATAAGAGGGGATTTATTATAGGAATTGGCTCACTTGGTTACGGAGGAGAAGTGCCATGATCTGCACTTGTCAAGCTGGAGAGAACTGGGAAAGCCCCTGTGTCAGTCCTGGAGACTGAAGGCCAGAGAACCAAGAACTCTGATTCAAACGCTAATCTCTTTTGGAAATACTCTCGCAGACACACCCAGAAATAGTGTTTACCCAGCTCTCCGGGCATTCCTTAGCCCAGTCACGTTGATGCGTAAAATTAATCATCACAGTATGTAACATATTACATTATTTAAAAATGATGCAAACAGTAAGATTGATCTAGAAAAATTAGAAAATACAGATAATCAAAAAGGAAAATAAATTTGAATAACCCCTAAATCAGAGTCTACTGCCATTAACATCTAGGTACACATGTACTGATTAAAAAAATACATACGTCTCCTTCCTAGGATTCAACTATATTTATTCTTCTCTAGCTTGATTTTCCTTCTTGAAAAAAAGATTATAAATGTCCTTACATCAATACCTGTGTCAACATAATGGCCACATAGTATTACAAGGTAAAGATTACAAAAATTTATTTAACTAGACACTTCCACTTTGGGCCTTTTATAAATCATGACATGATAAACAAATGTGCATATACATCTTTGTGCACTTAATTAAGATTTCCTTAGGATAAATACTCAGACGTGAGATTGCTGGACCAACATAATAATGGGAGCCAGCACCCTATGGCCCAAGTTCCCTAGGAATATTCTTTGATTTCAGCTCACAGCAGCCCTTTGAGGGGCTGCCACTATTACAGTCGTTTTATGGACTTGGAACCGAGACACTGAGCAGTTAAGAAACTTGCCTTGAGTCCTGTCGCCAGTAAGTGGGACCACTGGGATCTGACCTGGGCGTGCCGGCCCTGGAGCCTTGGCTCATGATCACCTCCTTTTGGGGATTTTTGTTACATGTTGCCAAATACTCTCCAGAAAACCTGAGCTAATTTAGGCTAACTTTTGCGATTCTCCTTTTCACATTCTCTTGCCACCAGGGGGTATTGTTCATCTTTAAATGTTTGGACAATGTGACAAGTGAGAAATGAAACTTCACCTTTTAAAAAATTTACAATTTTTTGGTTTTCTTCTAATGTAGGATTCTTTTTCATTTTCATATTGATTATTTCTATTTCTTCTTTTACAAATTGCCTGCTCATATTCTTAGTCTTTTTTTTCTCTAGTTGAAGTAATTAACTTTTCCTTGTTGCTGTTTTATCTTTTTATTATGGAAAATTTCAAGCATATATAAAACTAGAGAGAATGTGTGATGGCCTTAATGTCCTCATCACTCAGCTTTAACAATTGTTAACACGTGGCGACTCTTGTTTCTTCTAAACCTCTCTCCAACCTCCTCCTGAATAATCATATCATTATGTCTACAAATATTTCCACATTTGTCTCTAAAAGATACTTCCTTTTCAAAAGAACCATTATACCACCACCATCACACTAAAACAAAAATCAATAAGATCTTCGAAATATCACCCAACATCTATTCATTGTTCACATTTCCTCTATCTCCCCATACATGTTTAAGTCTCTTTTAGTCTATAGATTCCTCTCCCACTTTCCCCTCCCTTCCATTCCTCCCTCCCTCCTTTTCTCCCTCACAATCTTTATTATTTTTGTTGTTGCTGAAGAAATTGGGTTATTTGCCTTGTAGAATTCCCCCGGTGTGGACTTGGTTGAATGCGTTGCTGTGGTGGTGTGTAATGTATTCCTTTTTCCCCTGAACTAACTATACATTTGTAGTTGGATCTAAATAGTTGATCAGGTTCGGCTTTTTTGATTTTTGATTCTTTTTGGATAAGACACTTCTTAGGTGGTGGTGTGCACTTCCATCAGGAGGCACATAACGTCTGGTTCCCTCTTTTCATGGTGTTGGTGATGACATTGATGATATATTGAGGATCATTGTCTAGATCCATCTATTGATTAGGGGTTTCTAAAATTGTGGTATTCTAAATCTATCATTTCTTTGGCATTTACTAGCTGGAAAAATTCCGTAGGGAGAAATTCCCCATATCAAACTGTCTGGTTGCCTTGAGGTACCGTTTATATAGGCAGGGAATCTAATGGTTTGCTTCTTCTTTCAAAATAATGAGTTGGTTTCCTAGTATCCTCAATAGGTACTATATGAACTCATATATTTAAATGTATTTGATTCGTTGAAATTGATTGTAGCTGTTATCCTAATTGATGCTGAGATTGTCCTGTCTTTGTCCTGTCTTTGGCCAATGGGTACCTCTTCAAGTGGGTTCCTGGGTCCTTTTCAATGACCTCAGTAGTCTGGTAGCTTCCTTGCTTCTGGTATGAAAGATGATCCAGGCTAGTAGTGTATATTTCCTGCCTCAGACCTGAAAGTAGTATCTCCAGGGACTCCTGGTTTCTTTTAGAGGAAAATGGTATTTATAGACACAATCTGGGTGCTGGGGCTGTGTGTTGCTACTGGTCTTGTCATTATTTCTAAGCCCTTTCCGTGGACAGAGATCGGAAATACAATTAAGAAAATATATTACGAGTTCATACTTATATTTTCCATTCAAATTCAGGACTACAGGATTTTTACTTTCCCTCATTGATCCACCATCTATCTGTATCACTTTTCTTCCACACCAAAAGTCCTGGCTTAACGTCACAATCACAGCCTCGAAACAGCAATACCAACTCTGTTGCCCACAATATGAATATTGGAAACAGTTTAAGATTTATTATTGTTATGTTTGGAGTTCTTTTCATCCTTAGACTATATTCCTCTAGGGATGCCCAGTTAAATTACTGTGTTTTAAAATCGCTTCAAATAGTTTCTGTCTGTGGTTATGCTACCGAATGGATACATAATTAGGTTTACTTCTTCATCTTTTGATTTTTGGAGATTTCATTTTTATTATTTAATTTGCTTCATGTTGCTTATGAGTTATTTACATATAATGAAAATATTAATCCATTGTCATATATGCTACTTTTTCTCCTTCTTAGTTGGTCATTTGTCTTTTAATTTTGTATATGGGTTCCTTCCTATAGAGAGGTTTGAAGGTTTTATGTGTCTAACTAATCAATGTTTTACTTTATAATTTCTGCCTTTGGTGTCAGAATTAGGAAGGCTTTCTTCATTCCAGTATTCATATGTGTTCATCTATATTTTCTTTTACTTCTATTGCAAGTTTTAAAATTTGAATACTTAATATATATGGACTTTTGTGAGGGGTGCTAGCTGTGACTTAGGGACCTATTTTATTTTTTTCCAAACAGTTAGTCAGTTGTCTCAACATCATTAGTTGGCAATTCATTTTTTCTTCACTTTTAAAATATCCCCGTCGGGGGCTGCCCACTGGCGGCCCAGTGGTGTAGTGGTTAAGTTCCTGTGCTCCGCTTGGGCGGCCCCGGGTTCGCAGGTTCAGATCCCGGGTGCAGTCCGTCGCACTGCTTATCAAGCCGTGCTGTGGCAGCGTCCCATATAAAGTAGAGGAAGATGGGTATGGATGTTAGCCCAGGGCCAATCTTCCTCAGCAAAAAGAGGAGGATTGGCAACGGATGTTAGCTCAGGGCTAATCTTCCTCAGACACACATACACAAAAAATCCCCATTATCAAATATAAATTATTATATGTGCTTGGGTCTGTTTCTAGACTTTCTATTTATTCCATTAATCTGACTATTGTGGCACTGTTTTTAGTCATTGAAATTTTATCATCTTACAAGACACAACTACTCTGATTATTTTTATCTTTCAGAATTTTATATTGGCTATTTTTCAAAGTTGAAATTATGTCATATTTTTATGAAGGTATCCCAATCCCCATGTATGGATGAACAGATAAACACAGATGGCTCTGACATGTGCCTTCATGAATCCTGATTAGAGCTCTTATTTGAAGTTGGGTCTTGGCAAAGCTCTATCTTGGACCTTAGCTGGGTGACTTTTGAATACTTCTAAGCAGAATGTCCCATTCCTCACAATTCTTCCTGTTCTGGATTCTCATCAGACTAGTTCTTTGTAAAGTGGGAGTGTAAATCCCTGGTAGAGTGGGGTGGCAGTGTGCTGTAGGCTCAGATAACAAAAAGCTTTGCAGGTGATCCAAGGTTACCAACTTTTATTTCGCCAACTAGGAACATAAAAGAAAGGAAGTATGCGATAGTCACCACCTACTAGCACTATTGTTTAATAAAAGACATTTTAATACCAGAAGAGTGCGATTGAGTTAATCTTAGAATAAAACACAGAAGTTCCCAAGAATAGATCCTCACAATGACACATACCCCTCCTTTTCCTCATTTCACCTCAGACAGATGAAAGCTTGGTCATGGACCATCTCTGGCCCACAGCCTGGCAGTGGGGAGCCATGGCACTCGTTTGTATGTGTGGACCATTCCAGCTCTTACATTCCGTGATCGCATGATTCAATATGAAAAGAGAAAATTTAACTGTTGTATCTTCTGAGGTAACTTCAATAATGAGCCTAATTTATACACATACGGATGACCTTGATTGGAAGTTTGTAATAGGTTTATGGTTACAACCTGAAAAAGGTTTTTACCCCCTAAAAATCGGAACCCACGATTTAGGAAGGAGACGATGCTTTGGTCTTACGGCTGGAAACTGGTAGTGGCGTGAAACGGAGATAAAGATTAAGACCATTTTCAGCTTTGAAAAATCTAAAGTGAACTGACGTAATAGCTTGGTTATACAGTATCATTGAACTCTGAGTTTATAGGGAATCTAAGTAAAGCAACTTTTAAAGTCAACAGAACCTCATGTGTGATTCTACACTTTTTGCTCTTCTCTGTGTCCCCCTGTCAGTTTCCGAGGGGAGCTACAAAGCTCCGTCACATCTTCTCTAGACTTAGGAGGAAAGGATGTGGAAGGAATTGTCCTGCACGGCCACGGCCTGCTCGTCTTTTTTCATGCCTGTGGCTGTTACAAATGGTTACAAGCCTGTCTCCCCCCCTGGAGGTGATGGTGCAGGCTCAACGTTCAGAATAATAGACAGAAAATGGAGTTGCCAGGCACTAACATTTGCTAAGTTCTGTAGGGAGGAGGGTGTGACTCTTGTGTCTCCCGTGTCTGCAGAGGGCAGACACTCGCCATCTGATAAGCTGAACTGGGCCAATCAGACTCCTGGGCCAGGAGTGTCTTCATACGTTATTCCAACTAATGACAAGACAGGAGAGAAGAACTAACATAAGCAAGGGGCCAGAGAGAAAAATATTTCCATGGGATAGAGAGGACTCAAAATAAAGGTCAGAGGGTGGTGAATGGAAGGACTGATCCCAGGCAAGATAGTGATTTGAATTGTTCTGCCACTGGCAATGGCTGGTTGTTGTTAGGCTCTTGTGGAAGACGAAGCTGCATTTCACACTCAACAGAGCCCATCAGCGGAATGGATCAAACAGGTGGTCTGAAGGGGCAGAGAGCTGCCCACTGCTCCTTGATTTCATAATTCTGACCAGTCAGGGATCTTACAGAGGAGATGGGTGAGAACTCGGGCCTGATAGCTGATCACTAAGGGTCCCTTGCACCCTAAGATTCCACACCCTTTTCTTTGCATAGGTTCAGCACAATAGCCATACAGAGAAAGTGCTTTGGGTTCCCGGACCAGAGGTGATATGTTGGCTTAAAGGCTGTTATGGCTTCAGATATATTTTGTGCAGGATCAGCCAACTGGTGCCTACCACATGGTGGCGCTGTGGGCCACAAAGTGCTTGGCTACACAAGGACTTTTTAGAGACGCGGACTTCTCTGCAAGAGATAAGGAATCTTCCAGCCTGCACCACTACTCCAGGACAGGTGGGCAGGACTTGGCAAATTGTCTTATACAGCCAAGCAACTCCCCTATGATTAAAAAAACAAAAACCAAAACCTTTAAGATAGATTCTAGAGCAGGGACTTGTCTTGCTTTCCTGCTTACCCTTGTGTTGCCGTCCATGGAAGAGGCAATCAACAAATATGGATGAGTTTCCACAGCCTGTGCTCTCAAGGAGCCTCACTGTTAGGAGGTGTTCCCCATCCTGGAGATATCCAACATGCATGGCAATCCCACACTGAAAAATCCTCATGACTTGGTTGCTTCCTCAGGTGCTGTACTATTTCTCTCATTTTGTGTATAGATACATCTAATTAATTTGTTTATACCTGCTGCAGCCAGCCCTTGTGGTCTAATGGTTAGACTAGACAGACTAGACAGACTAGACTAGGAAGAAGGACCTGGCCACTCACTTCTGAAGAACTTGGCCATGAAAACCCTATGAATGGCAGCCGAGCATTGTCTGACGTAGCGCCAGAAGATGAGCGGATGGTGCAAAATGACCGGACAGGGTTCTGCTCTGCTGTCCACGGGGTTGCTAGGAGTCGAATCAACTTGAGGGCACTAAGAGCACGCTGCATCCCTTTCCTTATTCCATCAGTTTCTTGGATACACCCAGACATAATTGAATCTCAGCTTTGGCTGACGTGCCCTTGAGTTGCCCTTGAACCATCCCCTACTCCCCAACTTTCCAGCACAGATACATACCAGCTCCTCCATCGCCACCACCTCTACCTCCACCACCACCATCACCACCTCACAGATTTATCCGTGTAATTCTGGGGAGCGTTGCCCACTTGTGAAAGTAGCTTCTATGGTAGAGGGAGTGGAAGGGACCTGAAGAAGGGAGTCAGGAGCCCGATTCGAATCCTGACAGCCGCAAACCTGGTTTGTGACCTTGGGGAAGTTGTGTAACCTTTTGTTTTCTCACCTGCGAAGTGAGGAGGTTGGCAGAGACGATCGCCTAGACTTACAGTATTCTAGAATCCCATGAATGCCTTAGGCTTTAGAAATTCACTTTTACCTTCAAAAAGGTTAGTCAATTTACTAATTATAACCTGAAAATCCTTTTGATATTTAAAAAATCCTCTTGCTTTCTCTTTGTTCTTTGAAAATTTAGAGCTGCCCCGTTTCGTAATGCCTAAAGCCTATATTTATAATCAGTATCTATTTCATGGTTCTGAGCTGTTTTTCACATAATTGTCTTTTTATTTTTTTGGCTTTAGAATTAGTTCTTTTGTGGTTAATGTATAGGAGAAACAAGATGACTTTTGAAAAAGCCCTTTAGGAATTATGGGGTCCACAGCTGTATCACTAGGGGCACAAACAGCTCTGTGAGAGAACTGGGTCTCAGAAGGGAAAGGCAGCCCCCTTCCGGGAAGGGAGAGAAAGGAGCAACTGGGGTGCGGCAGATCTGCAGTGGTGTAGACAGGAGTTTGAGGGTGGCCTAGAAGAAGGCAGAAAACGGTGGTCTGGACTCCAGAGGGGAGGGATAAGGTGCATCTGTGAGACAGGCAGAGGGCAGCAGGTCACAGGGAGCGTGAGAGCTGAGGGTGGGCGCAGGGGGAGGTTCTATTTATGTGTGGGGCGCTCCGGGCTCTCCAGGGAGGAACACTACCTTACCCATGACCCACAGATGGGTGGAGATGTGACATAAAGATTTCAGGTAAATTCTGAGAGATCTGAAAAGTTTGGGAGGGTATCAAAGCAAAGAATGGGACAACCTATTAGTCAAGAATGTAGGGGCAAGAAGCATCAATATTTGGAGTGTGGCTGTATATAAATGATGACATAATTTCTACCCTTTAGCTGCTGAAGGCTAGGTGGTGAATATACTTGGGTTTAATACTCCATAAACTTGTGTATTTTCCTATTCTAGAGTGTGGATTCAGGCATCCTCAATACATTCTTTAGTCACGTGGGTGGTTGCCAGTTTCCATATAGAAGGGGTGTAGGGGTGACAATCTGATTGGGGGTCGAGGGACTGCAGGACCTATCTTGAAGTTGCATGAGCTTAGGATCACTCTGTGCTTTTACTTGGATTGTATGCCGTTAGGGTAAGTGAAAGTAGAAAATGAAAAGATTTCGCTTTCATCCTTAAATGATAGAATATTTAGGTATAGAATACTAGGATGAGAATTACGTTCCATCATTACGTTAAAGATATGATTCCAGGGGCCGGCCCCCTGGCTTAGCAGTTAAGTGCGCACGCTCCACTACTGGCGGCCCGGGTTCAGATCCCGGGCGCGCACCAACGCACCGCTTGTCCAGCCATGCTGAGGCAGCATCCCACATACAGCAACTAGAAGGATGTGCAGCTATGACATACAACTATCCACTGGGGCTTTGGGGAGGAAAAAAAGGGGAAAAAAAGGAGGAGGACTGGCAAGAGATGTTAGCTCAGGGCCAGTCTTCCTCAGCAAAAAGAGGAGGATTGGCATGGATGTTAGCTGAGGGCTGATCTTCCTCACCAAAAAACAAAAAAAAAAAAGAAAGAAAGAAAAAAAGATATGATTCCACTGTGTTTTGGAAAAGTCTGTTATCACTCCAAATGCTGTCGCTTTGCAGTCAGTTTGTCCTTTTTCTTGATTTAAGTTTAAGATATTCTCTTTATCTCTGCAATTCTACAGTTTCACCACAGTGTTTCTAAGCGTGGAATGATTTGTTTCTGTCTATCCTTACTGGGATACAGTGTGATTCTAAATCAGAAGATTCATATCTTTTTTAAAAAACTTAAAAAAATTGAAGTATACTAAATATAAAGATAAATAGAGTAATTAACTGTATTTTATAGAAGCAGTTTTAGGATTTTTTTTTCTGCATATTGTTGGCCAGTTCCTTCCACAAAACAAATAATAGCAGCTTACACTGATTGAGCACTTATTGTGCAGTAAGTGCCTTGGTGAGAGGTACTATTATTCCCCCATTGTACAGCATGGACTACTGAGGCTCAGAGAGGTTCAAGGTCCCTTGACTATAAATGCTGGAGGTGGGGTTTGAACCCAGGGCAATTGGCTTTAGCAGCTACTGTCCTTCACTACCTTGCTATACTGCCTCTTGACATTCGCCTAAAGCTTTCAAAACTTTAGTCTGCTCATTTTTCTCTTTTTTTTTTTTTTTGATTGAGGAAGATTCACCCTGATCTAACATCTGTGCCAATCTTCCTCTATTTTGTATGTGGCCACTGACAGACAAGTGTTGTAGCTCCGTGCCTGGCAACTGAACCTGGGCCACTGAAGCGGAGTGCAGTGAACTTAACCATTAGGCCATGGGGCTGACCCCTCATTTTTCTTTTTTAAAACTTATTTTTATTATATTTGGAGAGGCTCTTTGGGGCTAATGAAGATTATTTGAAGGGGACAAAAGCCTCCACTCATAACCAGGTTCTCTTGTCCTCAAGTTTGAATGCACTTCCCCAAGCATGAGTCTGCCCATTAACCCCATTCCTCTGCTTCAGAAAGATGCACTCCTGCCCAGGGAAACTCTAGGGTGTGTGGGGCCCTGGGGCAAATATTTTTCATGGGACTGTCTATATAAACAATTTGATTAAAACCAAGAATTATAGAATTCATGGGCTTGTGTGTGATTTATTGATGGCAATGTAGAAAAACAGGTGGAGAAGACGTACTTATGGATTTGTTTATTGTCCAATCGGTGCATGTGAAGACTCTTTGTAGTGTCCTGGCACCATCTCTTCCTGTTCCGGTCCAGGAACCATCTCTTCTTGTTCTTTGTTGTCAAATGCACCATTCCTGGCTAATTTCATACCCCTCATCATGAGGAAAAGGTAGCAATGCTGTTATTACTCCCAATGCTGTGGCTGTTTGTATTGAAACAATATGGATCTGCTTGTCTCTGCAATTCCCTGATACCTATTATTTAATGCTTGTTACGTTGTTACTTATGATGCTTCTTCTGCCTCGTGCCCCATGTGAGTACCAGCTTCCAATGACTTTCTCGAATGTTGTTGCAGTGCTTGGTTGTTGATGAGCACAAACGCTGATCTTACCCAGAGTACACAGGAAAATGAGAATGATAATTTCTTGGCTACTTAAATTTACCATTTGGAATTTTATGACATAACCGTAGAACACATCTGACTATATCTTCTCTTAAATTTTTTAGGCTTTAATCACTGCATTCCTAGAATGTGGTCTTTTTCAGTGTTGACACACCATTGCCTGTGGGGAGGCTAGGCGAGGGGCCTGTGGGTGGAGTGAGAAGAGGAAGGCATGTCCATATGCTGGTCTCAGCCATGGCTCAAGACTGATCCAGGAGAGCACGATGTTATCACATCGATTGGAGGCAAGAGGGGACATCAATTAGAAGGGCCCATGTGTGTTGCAGAGCAACAGTCTCAGAAGCCCTCAGAGGATACAGGTGAGACCACCCCCAGAAGATTGCTGGACGCAAGGCATGGAGCCTGGGAGGGCTGGGGAGACTTCCCTGGGTGCCAGCAGTGGGGGACACATAGGATAAATGACCCCTGCTGCTATGCGATGTTGTAGACCTGAAGGGCACTGAGGATAGAATATGGAAGGGTGAGAGCTGACGCTTGGGCCAGCACATGTGGTGATGGACTTTTTGTAGCCCAGAGTCCTGAACATATTCTGTGAAAAATGTGAGTGTCACCCCAAATCAGCATGTTAACACCATTTTAGGGACTCAGTTTTGCCTGATCCCACAGAGAGATACTGCACCAACTAGGAGGGGTGATCTGCTTGCCTGGTTGCTGTCCTGGAACTGGGGGCACATAGGCACAAGTCCCAGAGATCCTTTGGGCATCTGATCAACCCCACATTCAGGGTAGAGAGTCAAAGACCACTGAGAAGTGGGGAAACCGGGACTGAGTTCTCTGTCCTGGTATGGGCTTGAGGAGCCCTCTCAGCCGGTAAGGCTAGCCCCAGCCAGTTCCAGGCCCTGGAGCGGGACTTAGAAAACTTCAAAGAAGTCATTGAAAAGAGCGGAGCCCCATGAGGCCTGGGGATCCTTGCCTACCCAGTTGGGTGATGTATTGCTCCCACTCTTCTCCTTGTTAAGATGACCACATCTACATCTGCAGTTGTGGAGTCAGCCCTCGGCCTCTGCACACTGGGCGCAGGAAGAGAAGTGAGGCTGTGCTGAGTTCCAGTTTGACGGATGAGGATGGATACAGATCCTTCCAGTTAAGTCCCTTATTTGATGTAATCACCTCTTTTACCATAGATCTGTTAAAGTAAGTACTGTCCTGAAGACAACATTCATGTTGTTCTTGACTGCACGGCCTGAACCCACAACGTGGGAGGGACGTCGCTTCCATCTGCAGAGGTCTGTCCTAACCTGGGCCTTCCCAGGTCTCCATTCCTGGGGGGAGGAGCTTTCTTTCTTGCTTCATCTGGAAACCTTCCATTAAGTGTGTGCTCTTTGCTTACCTCGGAGAGGTCCTTGGATAAGTTCTTTCAACTCTGGAGATACCCTCTGGTGATTGTGAATGTCTGTATACGTGGTTTGGGGGCTGTTGTGGTTGTTATAGTTTTGTCTTTTGTCAATTATTCCTGTGACATAAAGCATATTTATTTATTTGGGTGTGTTTCATGGCACAGTAGGTGCTGGATTCTTGATTTAGCAGAGGAGGAAATGGATGCTCTCTGAGTGACCTGTCCAGACCAGGGTCCCACAGCAAGGATCCACACCCTAGGGTCACACCTTGGGATCCACACCCTGGAATCTCACTCTGACGGTAGGATCACATCTGGGATCACACCTGGGATCACACCCTGGGATCATACCCTGACCCTGGGATCACACTCTGAGATCACACTCTGGGATCTGCACCCTGGAATCACACCCTGAGATCACACCTTAACCCAGAGATCCACAGACTGGGATCACACCCTGACCATGGGATAGACACCCTGGGATCACACCCAGGATTGTACCCTGGGATCCACACCCTGGGATCACACCCTGGGATTACAACCTGGGATCCACACCCTGGGATCACACCCTGACCATGGGATCGACACCCTGGGATCACACCTAGGATTGTACCCTGGGATCCACACCCTGGGATCACACCCTGGGATTACAGCCTGGGATCCACACCCTGGGATCACACCCTGACCATGGGATCGACACCCTGGGATCACACCTAGGATTGTATCCTGGGATCCACACCCTGGGATCACGCCCTGGGATTACAGCCTGGGATCCACACCCTGGGATCACACCCTGACCATGGGATCGACACCCTGGGATCACACCTAGGATTGTACCCTGGGATCACACCCTGGGATTACACCCTGGGATCCGCATCCTGGGATCACACCCTGCTAAGCCTGGCTCTCCTCTCATGCTTCTCAAACTCACAAGCAAGTGGTGTTGCCACAAGGTTCTCAAAACCCCCTGGAAACTAAGGTACGTCCGCCTGGGGTATCAATTTTATTTGAATATCTGAGGGCATAAAAGTTAAGCATTTTAACTGATAAATGATTTTAACTGTTAAAAATTACAGCACATACAGATGTTATGGAGCAGAATGCAACGTGCATGAGTCCCCACCTAGAGCTGTCTACTTGAGTCTGGGCCCGCCGGGCCTCCCAGGACAAGTTTCCTGAGGCTGAGTTTCCCTTTTTTTAAAAAAAAATTTTGTTTATTATTGTTGAGATTTAATTCATTTAACAAACTTCACCACTTTAAAATGTACAATTCAATAGTTTTTAGTATATTCACAATGTCGTGCCACCATCCCCACTATTACCTGTTTTTAAGGGTTTTTTTCATGAAGAAGTTGGAGATGTGCTGCCTGCCCAAGCCACTCTGCCTCCAGAGTCGACTTTGCAGCAGCAGTGACAGGAGGTAGGGAAAATTTTTATTTGTAGGGGCGGCTTTGGGTGTCATGGGGGTGCGTTTTCAGTTCCTACGAGTCCTTCCACTTAGAGCACAATTCTCTCTCTATTCGGGAGGCAGCCAGTTCCTTGAGTATTCACGCAGCACTGTGGATGGATTATCACTAGAAGAAACAAGGACAGAGTCTTCCTGCCATAAAAATTACTGAATCACAAAGGACTAAACAGCTTAGAAACTGTGAAGACTCCTGAGAGAATAGAAGGGGCTGGACTTGCTTTTAATCAGGTTTCAATGCAGAGACAGGTGTCCTGTCAGTTCCCGTGTTCAGGGACACATTTGTGGTGGCATTAACAAACAAAGTCAGCATTCCCCGGAGACCACAAAAGCCTGATCCAATGTGAGTTTGTGCCTTTCTGTAAAGATTTGCAGTGGGATTCCAGGCAGGTTAGATGACGACCTTCCTCTCACTGTAGATGCGGTGGCTACTCCAGGGGGCCAGACCCATGGTTGTGTTGTTTATCTATTTTCATGCAAATTCACAAGCAGACTCCAACAATGGGGAGTCCTTTTGGCATTTCTGAATGCTCATGTCTCCACTGAATGAGGCCTCGGGGATTGGAAAGCAAGTCTTGGAACTTGCCCCTGATTTGGAATTTTCTCTTCTTACAGACCTTCCCAAGACGCTTGAGACAACCATATACCTTCTCAAAACCATATAGAAAAATCTTATTAATTTAGAGCCTAGATTTCATATTTCATATCCATTGCAAATTCTGAGAATTTTGTGTGTAGGAAAATGGCCTCTGCCTCTTTAAGAAATGGTGATTTACATAGCTGTGAATAACAATAGCTATTCTTTATAGACTACTTGCCCTGTGCTAAGTGCTTTACACATACTATCTTTAATCCTCACAACAACCTTGCAAGGTAGGTGTCAGCCCATGTTGACAGGGCTGCTGAGGCTAAGAGAGGTTAGTAACTGGCCTGCTTTCACAAAGCTCACTAGGAAATGTTCTGACTCCCAATTTCCCAGGAACCCTCCTCCCCTTTTCCTGTGAGCCATTCTTCTCATTTGGTCCCATGTCCTGGAGCACTGAAACACCATGGGCTTTGAGTCAGACAGACATGATTCAAATCCCAGCTCCACTAATCACTAGATGAGTGACTGGGCAAGTCATGTAACCTCCCTGAGCCTCACTTTCCTCAGCTGTAATTGTGATAAGATGCTTTGGTAGGTTGTTATGGGAATGAAATGAGCTGAAACACTTCAAAGTTCCCAGCATGGGATTGTCACATTGCACAGCACAGCAGAATCTCAACAAATGATACTTTCTCTTTCTTCTTTATTCATCTCGGTACTTGCCGTGGCACCTGGTACAAAGTAGGTACTCAAGAAATATTTGTGAAAGTAAATTCAAAGGATTCTCCATGGCCTTGTTTCATAGGGACATTGTGAAGTTGGGCCTTCTCCAAAAGCTCCCTGAAAGAACAAAAGAAGTTTTGAAGCATGTCAAAGCTACTCATGGTTAAAATCTTTAGGATGAAGCATGAAGACAAGAATAATCCTAAAAATAACAATAGTACTAAAATTCTGAAGTGAAATTCAGTAGATGGAGTGCTGTTGCTCTTCAAGAAATAGCAATAGTTGAGGGTTGTCAAGTACCTTGAAGCATAAGGGACAATAAATGTGATGAGAATGGCTCTTGGGTTTGGTGGATTGTTCAACAATGACTGGATTGGTTGCAGACAATGCAGTTCAGTAAGTGTATCTTTGCTTAAGAGTAGATAAAAAAATAAAAGATAAGATTTTTGAATGTGTAACATGGGGTGTTGGAGGGAGTGCATCCTCAGTGTGACGCAGGGAGTGGTTGGTTCAGGTCTCAGAAGGGATTCAGGAAGGCGAGTGTGTGGCATGTGTGCTGCCAGTCCCCAGCCAGATCCATGACAGATATTGCTCATTGATCATGGCATTCTCTCATGCCTGAGTCCTTCTAACCACAGTCCATTGGAATCAATCTGGGTTGGCATTTAAGATCCAACCATTTGTTGTCCCTGGCTCCAAACAGGGAGACTTTTGTGCACATTTAGTACCCAGGATTCAAAGACCCCTTCTCCCTCCCAGGAAGCTTCAGTCTAGTCTCCTCACACAGCCAGGTCATGGCACCAAAGCTACCAGCACATCTCAGTATACCATGGAGATTTTAGTTAAAATTTTTCAGTTCTTTCTGCAGTGCATTTGCCCTAGAACTGAGATACAAGTCTATGCATACTAGATTAGAAGAAAATCAAATGACAACCATTACACTGCATCCAGAATCATCCCTACTCATCTTTTTTTTAACAGTTTTATTTATTTATTTATTTTTTTGTGAGGAAGATCAGCCCTGAGCTAACATCCATGCTAATCCTCCTCTTTTTGCTGAGGAAGACTGGCCCTGAGCTAACATCTATTGCCAATCCTCCTCCTTTTTTTTTCCCCAAAGCCCCAGCAGATAGGTGTATGTCATAGTTGCACATCCTTCTAGTTGCTGTATGTGGGATGCGGCCTCAGCATGGCCGGAGAAGTGGTACATTGGTGTGCACCCGGGATCCGAACTCGGGCTGCCAGTAGCGGAGCGTGGGCACTTAACCACTAAGCCACGGGGCCGGCCCCATCATCTTGAAGTAAACTTGTTCTTTCTCAGTTTTCTTCCCTTGAGATAGGATTTCCTAGGACATTCTTCAGTCCTCATGCTCCCCAAGTCTACCAAACCCAAGTGGCTGAGTGGATATTTCTGTGGGAGCTGTACCCACCCGTGATCTCTGATGAAAACCTGGCCTGGGTGTCCATGTTTGTTTTGATTAGGATGCGTTGGCTTTAAGTAATAGTAAATCCCAGCTGAAATTGGGTTAAGCAATAAAGAAGTTAATTATCTTACATTACAAAAACTTCAGAGATGGGATGTCTGCAGGTGAGGAACATAAATCAGAACTCTGACTCCACGTCCCTAGGCTTCTCTTGTTCTATCCTCCTCCATGTGTTGCCTTCATTTTCAGGCTGGTAGCAACTTGGCTTCAATACTTCCAATCATCACATCTAGTCACGATTATGCTTAGATAGAGGAAGAAGGTGTGTGTGTGTGTGTGTATATGTGTGTGTGTGTATATTGGGAGATGGGGCTGTCTGTTTTGCTGTCTTCTTATTAGGAGTGAAGGAATATTTCTTGGAATCCTCCAAGACTTTCCTTTATGAATCACTAGTCAAAACTGGGTCATATGCTCCATCCCCTAAACCAATCAGTAGGAAGGGGAATGAGTCACTATGATTGACTTATGCCGAAGAACATATATCCCTTGAGCAGGGAATATGGCCATAGGAGGGAGGGGTGGATACACTTCTTTAACAAGAAAAAGTGATGGTAGTAGAATGGATGTTGAGTTGGCAAAACAACAGTTCCTGCTACACAAGGACATAACTGATAGGATCAGAGGTAGACCCTTCACAGAGAGGCGACATTTTTCATTGGCTAGTGGTCAATCAGATTTTCTCTCTTGAGAATTTAAACTAAGAGAAACATAGCTTCAGCTTAGGTGGTAGTAAATACTTAACTAAAAATTCATGCAGAGTTAGGTCTGGGTGGGGAAACCATATTTAGTTGATGAATAAGCATATGGTAGAGAGAGCCACAATCATGGACTGGGTTTTCTGCTTCTGGCATACAAAAAGACTTGACCATGATGTTCATATATGTTTGCATTTCAGGGTAAGGACAATGTAGGTTTAGGCTGGGCCCTCTGCCTACCTAGTGTGTGTGTATATTTGCAGTTCTCAAACTAACGAAGAAATTCCAGATGGGTAAAGATCACTAAAGCTAAACTTATGTTTGCTCTTCAAGGCCCACCTGTTCTTGACTGTCTGGATAAAATCCTCAGTGGTATTTTCCTGAGAGTCCCCACTTACTAGTGTCAACTGGATGTCCAGTCCCTCAGACCTGACCCTTTTCCACTGGAGGAATCCTGGGTGGCTCACATAGTCTCCTGAGCACAATGAGAGCTGGAACTGCCAGTATCTTCTATGCTGGTCCCTTGAAAGCCTTGATCACAGTTGCTGTTGCTACTTTTCATCTTGCCCTTAATTTGGAATGATAGTTTAGCTGGATGTAAAATTCTAGCTTGACAGTTGTTTTCCCTCTGAACTTTGAAGCTCTGGTTACAAAGTCTTCTGGCATTTGTTGGTGTTGATGTCAGTCTCATTGCTATGGAGTTGTAATAAATAATTTTTTTCTTTGCTTATTTTAAGATGTTCTTTTTATTGCTGATATTCTGCATTTTCATCACAATGTAGCTAAACATAGCTTAATTCTGTTCAGGAGACAGTGTGTTTTCAACACTAGAACATATATTTTTCTTCAACTCTCGAGATATTTCCTCTCCCCCATTCTTACTGGTGTTCTTTCTTGGAATCGAATTAAGTGCATATTAAAGGTCCTCATCCTGTGTGTCATGTTGCTAAAATCTTTTTCAGTCATTATCTCTCTCTCTCTCCTTATGTTGGGTCATTTCCTTTACTTGCTCTTCTACATCACTATTGCTGTGTCTATCCACTATTTATCTTAACTACGATTCTTATATCAATGACTGTGTTTTAAATTTCCATCATTTTTATTTGGTTCAAAAAAATATCGCCTGTGCTTTTTTCCCCAATTATTTTTAAGGTAACATTTAAAGTATACTTATTTTATAGTCTTTTATATTTTTCTCTTAGTTGTAGATCCTGAGATGTGATTTCTCTTGGTTGTCTCATTTGGTGATTTTTCTCATCATGATTTGTTTCCTCACATGCTGTATAATTTTTGATAGTGAACTTATCTTTAGTGAAAGAAATTTTTGTATGGGAACCTTGTATATGCCCTGGGATGTGGATGTGTCCATATGGAGTATCTGCTCTGGGACCCTACAGTTTCATTTATTTCAGACTATTTTTTTCTTTCTTTGATGATTTTTAAAAAATGTTGCACTATATGATTCATAAATATTATATTTTAATAGCAAATTTTCTGGGGCTGGCTCGGTGGTGCAAGCGGTTAAGTGCGTGCGCTCCGCTGCGGCAGCCCGGGATTGGCCAGTTCGGATCCCGGGTGCGCACCGACACACTGCTTGTCAAGCCATGCTGTGGCGGCGTCCCATATAAAGTAGAGGAAGATGGGCATGGATGTTAGCCCAAGGCCAATCTTCCTCAGCAAAAAAAAAAAAAAAAAGAGGAGGATTGGCAGATGTTAGCACAGGGCTGATCTCCTCATAAAAAAAAATAGCAAATTTTCTTTATCTTGATGTAAAACTGACATTCAATACATGTTTGTTCAATAAATGAATACAAGTGACTCTTGAAAGCACGAAACCCAGTTTGGAGAACAGTAAGTTCAGTAAAATCTTGTGTTCGCAGAAAGGAGAGCTAACTTCCATGCAGGAAAGAGAATGTTAAAGGGTTGTGCGTAGTTGGAGGAGCCCCATGTTCAGCTTCTTTTTGGAGTTTCCCTTCCATTGAAACATGAATCAGGGCAGAGCAGGGGAAGTAGAGGGCAGCCAGCTGTGGAGTTTCACAATAGAATCTTTACACTCCTTGTCTGCCCCCTCCTGCTCTGCGAACCACAGTCTCCAGCAGCTGCTCTGAGGTTAAACTGTCCACTCCAGGGGCCACAATAATTCCCTTGGGAGAGTCTGGCCTAAGGTCTACTGCTTTAGAAAGGCGTTTTCTTCCACATCCAGGAGGGAAATATGCCTAAAAGGAGGGAAGAGTTGAACTATTTGCCATCAATGATGATGACTAATTGACTGTTTGTAATCCTTTTGTAAAACAGTTTCTAGGTGATTAAAAGCAAAATGAATTTAGTTTCATTTCTTTTAAAATCTTATCTCCCTACAACTTTTATATATACACAAAATTCTCCCACCATCACCCTAGTATGGAGAAGTGATTTTAGCAGATATTTTCAATCAATTAACTCAATGTGCTAGGCATAAAATTACATGTTTGTGCTGTTATTCTTCTAAGAGTCCAGAAGTCTCCCATTCCTTAGCACATTATGGTTGAGAACCAAAGACTATGGAATTGACTTTGTTCTTATTGATACCTGCTTCATCCACAAACACAGAACATAGAAACCCATGTCACAGAAAATATTCAGTGTTAACACACAAAAAAGGGGAGATCAAAATATAAGAAAAGATGTCTAACAAACTGATAGCTTGGTGAGGAATATGAAATGAAAATAGATTTTTTTTTAAGCTGACGCTACCTTTTCATATGAGACAGGACATGCAGAGAATGACCGTTGATCAGTTCTTTGTTGTCCGTACTGCCTTAGCTTATCATCTAGAGACCTGTTAAGAGATGCACTTGAGATATGGGGATAGAGAGGAAATTCTCATCCTGGAAGATTCCACCTCTAGAGCAAATGTGTGCAAAATGACATTTTCAAAAATATTCTTTCAATTCAGTTTTCAAAGTTAATTTCCTGTGTTAGTATTGGGTTTAGAGACTGCCAAGATTTGCCTATTACTATTACTTGTTTAAGGCTATTTTGTTTCTTCTTTGTACATAAGCAGATATATGCTTCTTAATGTGGCTTGATTGATACTCCTAGTTATGTGGGGAGGGTGTGGGAACACTGAGAGCTGAGCAGAACTTCTGTGATGGTGGAAGGCCAGATGCAGTGCATTGACTGCCTCAAGTTCTCAGGCTTTGAGCCTTGCATTATATCTAGTGACATACAGTGTCCTACTTAATAAGGTCTGTTTCTGATGCTCTTTATTTCTTCCTGAAGATCCTAGTTGCCATCTGGTATCATTTCCCTTCAGTCTGAAGAACTTCCTTTAGCATTTTTTGTAGTGAAGTTCTGCTGGTAATGAATTCTCGGAGTTTCCTTTTCTCTGAAAACTATTTTGCCTGCATTCTTGAAGGATATTTGAGCTCAATATAGAATTTTATGTTGACAGTTTTTTCTTTCAGCACCTTGAAGATATCATACCACTGTCTTCTGGCCTCCATTGTTTCTTTTTGATATTGTCCTACAAGTCCCTGAGGTTTTTTTTTTTTTATTGTGAAATTTTTCTTGTACATTATTGTTTATCAGTCACCATATAAGTGCATCCCTTCACCCCTTATGCCCACTGCCCTGCTCCTCAGCCCCTGGTAACCACCAAACAGTTCTATCTGTCCATGTGTTGGTTTATCTTCCACATATGAGTGAAATCATGCACTGTTTGTTTTTCTCTTTCTGGCTTATTTCACTTAACATAATACCTCCAGGTCCATCCATGTTGTTGCAAATGGGATGATTTTGTCTTTTTTTATGACTGAGTAGTAGTCCATGGTATATATATACCACATATTCTTTATCCAATTGTCAGTCAAAGGACACTTGGGTTGCTTCCATGTCTTGGCTATAGTGAATAATGCTGCGATGAACATAGGGGTGCATAAGCCTCTTTGGATTGTTGATTTCAGGTTCGTTGGGTAGATACTCAGTAGTGGGATAGCTGGATCATAAGGTATTTCTATTTTTAATGTTTTGAGGCATCTCCATACTGTTTTCCATAGAGGCTGTACCAGTTTGCATTCCTACCAGCAGTGGATTAGGGTTCCCGTTTCTCCACAGCCTCTCCAGCATTTGCTGCTTTTTGTCTTAGTGATTATAGCCATTCTAACGTGTGTAAGATGATATCTTAGTGTGGTTTTGATTTGCATTTCCCTGATGGTTAGTCATGTTGAGCTTCTTTTCATGTGCCTATTGGCCATCTGTATATCTTCTTTGGAGAAGTGTCTGTTCATTTCCTCTGCCCATTTTTTGATTGGGTTGTTTGATTTTTGTTATTCAGTTGTGTGAGTTCTTTATGTATTATGGAGATTAATCCCTTGTTAGATATATGGTTTGCAAATATTTTTTCCCAGCTGGTGGGTTCCCTATTCATTTTGATCCTGGTTTCATTTGCCTGGTAGAAGCTCTTTAATCTGATGAAGTCCCACTTGTTTATTTTTTCTTTTGTTTCCCTTGTCTGAGTAGACATGGAATTCAAAAAGATCCCTTTATGGCTGATAATGAGTAGTGTACTACCTATAATTTCCTCCAGGAGTTTTATAGTCTCAGGTCTTTGATCCATTTTGAGTTAATTTTTGTGTATGGTGAAAGAATATGGTCTACTTTCATTCTTTTGCAAGTGGCTGTCCAGTTTTCCCAGCACCATTTATTGAAGAGACTTTCCTTTCTCCACCGTTATGTCCATAGCTCCTTTGTCAAAGATTAGCTGCCCATAGATATGAGGTTTTATTTCTGGACTTTCAATTCTATTCCATTGATCTGTGTGTCTGTTTTTGCACCAGTACCATGCTGTTTTAATTACTATCACTTTGTAGTATGTTTTGAAGTCAGGGATTGTGATGCCTCCAGCCTTGTTCTTCTTTTTCAGGATTGCTTTAGCTATACGGCATCTTTTGTTGCCCCATATGAATGTTAGTATTCTTTGTTCTATTTCTGTGAAGAATGTCCCTGGGATTCTGATTGGGATTGCATTGAATCGTTAGATTGCTTTAGGTAGTATGGACCTTTTAACAATGTTTATTCTTCCAATCCAAGTGCATGTAATATTTTTCCATTTCTTTATGTCATCACTGATTTCACTCAGTAATGTCTTATAGTTTTCATTGTATAGGTCTTTCACTTCCTTGGTTAAATTTACTCCTAGATATTTTATTTTTTTTGTTGCAATTGTAAATGGGATTGTCTTCTTGAGTTCTCTTTCTGCTAGTTCGTTGTTGGTATATAGAAATGCAACTGATTTCATACCCTGCCACTTGGCTGTAGTTGTTGATTATTTCTAATAGTTTTCCAATGGATTCTTTAGGGTTTTCTATATATAAGATCATGTCATCTGCAAACAGCAAGAGTTTCACTTCTTCGTTGCCTATTTGGATTCCTTTTATTCCTTTTTCTTGCCTAATTGCTCTGGCCAGAACCTCTAGTACTGTGTTGAATAAGAGTGGCAAGAGTGGGCACCCTTGTCTTGTCCCTGTTTTCAGAGGGATGGCTTTCAGTTTTTCCCCATTGAGTATGATGTTGGCTGTGGGTTTGTCATATATGGCCTTTATTATGTTAAGGTACTTTCCTTCTATACCCATTTTGTTGAGAGTTTTTATCAAAAATGATGTTGGATCTTATCAAAAGCCTTCTCTGCATCTTTTGAAATGATCATATGGTTTTTATTCCTCGTTTTGTTAATGTGGTGTATCCCATTGATTGATTTGTAGATGTTGAACCATCCCTGTGTCCCTGGTATAAATCCCACTTGATCATGGTGTATGATTTTTTTTTTTTTGTGTGTGTGAGGAGATTAGCCCTGTGCTAACATATGCCAATCCTCCTCATTTTTTTGCTGAGGAAGACTGGCCCTGGGCTAGCATCTGTGCCCATCTTCCTCCACTTTATATGGGACGCTGCCACAGCATGGTCTGCCAAGCAGTGCATCGGTGCGCACCTGGGATCCGAACCGGCAAACCCTGGGCTGCCGCAGTGGAGCATGTGCACTTAACCTCTTGCACCACTGGGCCGGCCCCTGTATGATCTTTTTAATGTATTGCTGTATTCGGTTTGCCAATATTTTGTTGAGGATTTTTGCATCTATGTTCATCAGGGATATTGGTCTGTAATTTTCCTCCTTAGTATTGTCTTTGCCTGGCTTTGGTGTCAGGGTGATGTTGGCCTCGTAGAATGTGTTGAGAAGTGTTCCGTCTTCCTCTACTTTTTGGAATAGTTTGAGAAGGATAGGTATTAAGTATTCTTTGAAAGTTTGGTAAAATTCTCCAGAGAAGCCATCTGATCCTGGACTTTTATTTTTTGGGAGGTTTTTGATTACTGTTTGAATCTCTTTACTTGTTGTTGGTCTATTCAGGTTCTCTGTTTCTTCTTGATTCAGTTTTGGGAGGTCGTGTGAGTCTAGGAATTTATTCATTTCTTCTAGATTGTCCAATATGTTGGCATATAGTTTTTCATAGTATCTCATATAATCTTTTGTATTTCTGTGGTATCTATTGTAATTTCTCTTTTTTCATTTCTAATTTTATTTATTTGAGCCTTCTCTCTTTTTTTCCTGGTGAGTCTGGCTAAGGGTTTGTCAGTTTTGTTTATTTTCTCAAAGAACCAGCTCTTGTTTCATTGATCCTTTCTACTGTTTTTTAACTTCAATTTCATTTATCTCTGCTCTGATTTTTATTATTTCCCTCCTTCTGCTGACTTTAGGGTTTGTTTGTTCTTCTTTTTCTAATTGTGTTAAGCGTAGTTTGAAGTTGCTTATTTGGGCTTTTCTTGTTTGTTAAGGTGGGCCTGTATTGCTATGAGCTTCCCTTTCAGGACTGCTTTTGCTGCATCCCAGATGAGTTGGTATGGTGTATTTTCATTTTCATTTGTCTCCAGATATGCTTTGATTTCTCCTTTAATTTCATCAGTGATCCATTGGTTGTTTAGTAGCATGTTGTTGAGTCTCCACAGCTTTGTCACTTTCCCGGTTTTTTCCTTGTAGTTGATTTCTAACTTCACGGCATTATGGTCTGAAAAGATGTTTGTTATGATTTCAATCTTCTTAAATTTATATAAGCATGCCTTGTTTCCCAACTTATGGTCTATTCTTGAGAATGTTCCATGCGTGCTTGAAAAGAATGTGTAGTCTGCTGTGTTTGGATGGAGTGGTCTGTATATGTCTATTAAGTCCATCTCATCTAGTTTTTCATTTAGGTCCATTATTTCCTTATTTATTTTTGTCTGGATGATCTGTCCATTGATGAGAGTGGGGTGTTAAGATCCCTTACTATTATTGTGTTGTTGTTAACATCTCCTTTTAGGTTTGTTAATAGTTGCTTTATGTATCTTGGTGCTCTTGTATTGGGTGCATGTATATTTAAAAGTGATATGTCTTCTTGGTGGAGTGTCCCTTTTATCATTATATATTGCCCTTCTTTGTCTCTCATTACCTGTTTTATCTTGAAGTCAACTTTGTCTGATATAAGTATGGCAACACCTGCTTTCTTTTGTTTGCCATTAGCTTGGAGTATTGTGTTCCATCCTTTCACTCCAAGCCTATGTTTGTCCTTAGAGCTGTGTTTCCTGGAGGCAGCATATTGTTGGCTCTTGTTTTTTAATCCATCCCACCACTCTGTGTCTTTTGATTGGAGAGTTCATTCCATTTACATTTAGGGTAATTATTGATATATGGGGGCTTGTTGTTTATTTTATCGCTCTTTTTATGGTTCTTTTGCATTTCTTTTGTATCTCTTCCTGTGTGTTTCGGACTACCAATTTAGTTTGGTAGTTCTGTATGGGGGGGGGGTCTCTTAGTTTTCTCTTTCTTTATCATGTGTGATTCTGTTCTGATTATTTGGTTAGCAGTTACCGTGTGGTTTGTATAAAAAATCTTGTGGATGTGATAGTCCATTTTTTGATGGCCTCTTATTCCGTTAGACTAAATCAATTCCATCCTTTTCCTCTTCCCATTCTAAGTTATTGTTGTCACATCTTATTCCTTCTTGTGTTGTGAGTTCGTGTTTAACATGATTTATGCTTGGTGCTTACCTTCCCTTGATCTTTGGTTTTATATTTAAGTGTTGGTAATCTATTTTGATAGAGGACTGCAATTTTACTGGTTTTGTCGACCTGTTTTCCTCCTTGGTCAAAACTTTGAATCCCCTTTCTCTTTTTTTCTTCAGGGATGAGGGCCTTCTTGAGCAATTCTTGTAGTGGGGGTCTTGTGGCAATGAACTCCCTTAGCTTTTGTTTATCTGGGATAGTTATTATTTCTCCATCATATCTGAAGGATATTTTTGCTGGATAGAGTATTCTTGGCTGAAAGTTTTTGTCCTTCAGAATTTTGACTATATCGTTCCACTATCTCCTAGCCTGTAAAATTTCTGTTGAGAAATCTGCTGAGAGCCTGATAGGAAATCCTTTGTATGTTATTATTATTTTTTTTTTGCCTAGCTGCCCTTAATACTTTTTCTTTGTCGTTGACTTTTGCCAGCTTTATTACTATATGCCTTGGAGAGGGTCTTTTCATGTTGATATATTTAGGAGATGTATTTATTTCATTCACTGGTATTTCCAGCTCCTTCCCCAGGTTTGGGACGTTCTCAGATATTTCTTTGAACAAGTTCTCTGCTCCTTTCTCCCTCTTTTCTCCCTCTGGAATACCTATAATCCTTATGTTGGATTTCCTAATTGAGTAGGCTATTTCTCGGAGAGTTTCTTCATTTCTTTTTAGTCTTAGTTCTCTTTCCTCTTCCATCTGGAACATTTCTGCATTGCTGTCCTCAATATTGCTAATTCTTTCCTCCATATTGTCAGCTCTGATGCTTAAGGCTTCCAGATTTGTCTTTATCTCCTCTATTGTGTTTTTCATCTCTAAGATTTCTGATTGTTTTTTTTTTTATAGTTTCAATCTCTTTTGTGAAGAAACTCCTGATTTCATTGAATTGTCTGTCTGTGTTTTCTTGTAATTCATTAAGCTTTTTTATGATGGCTATTTTGAATTCTCTGTCATTAAGGTTATACATTTCTGTGCTTTCTGGATTGACTTCTTGGTGCTTGTCACTTTCATTTTGGTCTGGAGATTTAATATATTTTTACATGGTGCCTGTCAGTGTTGGCTTACTTTTCCTCATAGTGAAAATATACGGTCGCAGTTTCCTCTTGCTGCCACTGGGTGGGGGTCAAGGGCTGTGTATTCTGGCCCACCTCAATCTGCGGGCCCTCTCGTCAGCCCCTGGCTGATCTGAGGCATGGCTGAGTTGAAGGCTGCTGGGGGGGAAGTGTGGGAACAGCTGGAGCTGGAGTGTGGGAACAGCTGAGACTGGAGCACAGCTAGGCCGAAGCAGCTGGGGCTCGGGTGTGGGTGAGTTGAAGCAGCTGCAGCTGAAGTGCCACTGGGCCAAAGAAGCAGGGGCTGGAGCACTGCTGGGCAGAAGAAGCTGGAACTGGAGTGTGCTGAGCTGAAGAAGGAGGAGCTGGAGCACAGCTGGGCCAAGGAAGCTGGAACTGGAGTGTGCTGGGCCGAAGAAGGAAGAGCTGGAGTGCCGCTGGGCCAAAGAAGCTGGAACTGGAGTGCGCTGGGCTGAAGTTGCTGGTGCCAAGTCAGCTGCCTGAGCATAGGCCCAGCCGAAGCAGCTGGAGCTGGGGGAGGGGGCAGTCAAGCCAAAGGAGCTGGGGGCAGGGCACAGTCCAGTCGAAGGAGCTGGGGCCATGGCATGGGGAAGCTGGAGAAGCTGGGGCTGTGGCTTGGTCCAGCTGGAGCAGCTGGGGCTGTGGCGTGGTGGGGCCTGAGCTGCCGCTGCCTCTGGTGCGGGGGCACAGGCTCGCCCCGCTGCTGGTCAGGCCCGGGCACCTGGGGGCTGCTGCCTCTGGGGATGGGGCTGAGCTGAAGCGCCGCTGTGCTGAAGCACCAATTGGGCTGCCTGGGTGGGGGAGGGCTTACTTTCGCCTCCCCCATATCGGAGATTTCTTGCCTTGCTGTTACTCTCTGCTCTCCTGAAGGGCTAGCTTGTTGAAACTACCCTTGCAACAGTTCTGCTCCCTCTGTAGGGGGATCCCCTCGGGCTGTGAGGGGTCTTGGAGAGCACCGTTTTTCATGCGGGGAGCTGCCCCTCCGCCTCCTTGGAGAGCTGCGTGGTCTCAGTCTCTGGGTCACAGTCCTTGGGGAAGGAAGGGAGCAGCTTTTACCTCCTTTCGCTTACTCTGGGGATTCCAGCACCTCAGTCCTCGGGTGTACAGCTGCCTGGGTGCCTCATACGCCCCCTGTGTTGTGTGAATAGCTTCTATTAGAATATGAATGTCCTTTTTGTTGTGTCTTAGAGGGGGAGAGTTCAATGGGGGAAGCTCACTCTGCCATGATGCTGACGTCACCTCCCTGAGGTTTTGTTCTTGTTAAAACTTTTTTATCTCTGTTCTTGGATAATTTCTATTGATCTATCTTCAAGTTAACCGATAATTTCCTTTCATCTCCATTTTGCCTATAAGTTCATACAATACATTTTTTATTTCAGATATTGTATTTTCAGTTCTAGAATTTCTGTTTTAAAAAATAGTTATTTCTTTGATGAAATTTCATTATGAGTACATTTTCTTTTCATTCTTTCATATCTTTTCATTCATTATGAGTACATTTTCTTTTGTGTATTTGACCATAGTTACAATTGCTGCTTTAAAATCCTTGTCTGCTAATTCCAACATCTGCGTTATCTTGAAGTCAGTCTCTATCGATTACTTTTTCTATTAAAAATGGGTCATGTCATATGCATATCAAATAATTTGAATTCTATCTTGGATGTTGTGAATGTTATGTTCTAGAGACTCTGGATTCTATTCTATTCTTCTGAAGAGTGTTGATTTTTTTTGTTTGTTTGAGTAGACAATTAACTTGCTTGTGTTGATACTGCAAACTCTGTTTCTTGGGGGCATCTCAAATCTCCATTCAGTTTTTTTCCCTAAGCCAGCTGTTTGCAGTCAGCCCTGCCCTTGTGTAGTTCAGGGTTTAGTCAGAGACTTTGGGAAAAGTTTACATACAAAATTTGGACCTTACCCCTCTGGGTGTCTTTTTTCCAAGAGTCTCTCCCAACTTTATGGTTGCTATGGTTGCCCTGAACTCTGGTCTCTGATTCTTCAGGCCATAAAGACTGCAGGTTTTGTAGTGGAGTGTTAGCTGCTCTATGTTGCCTGACTTTGGCCTTCCCTTGGGCCGGAAGCCACCAAAATGGGAAACTCATCTTTGCCTTTCCTTCCTTCCAAGTGTCAACTAACTCCCCAGAATGTGCCTGTCTTTGTTCACTCTCTAATGGCTTCAGGTGGTTGTTTTTTGTACTTTTTACAGAGTTTGTGTTTGTTATCTGTGGGAGAGTCAGTCTGGGAGGAGCTTTCTAAGCCATACTGGAAGCTGAGCTCCTCTGGACTAATTTGGTCATAATTTCTGTGCCATGCAAAGATTCCAACCCAGGAAAAACTTAGAGAAGCACAGATTGTAGACCATGAAGTCTTATATACAGAGTGGAACGTGGGTTCACTTTTCTCATAGTGATTCCTTTTCCATCTTTGGTCCATGATCAGTGGCACATTTCTGTTCAGTATTTGTGGGCCAGTGAGGGCGGTATTTCTATTCCCCTTTATGCAGTGAGCTCAGTTCAATGTGTGGGGTCTGAGGCTTCCCAAAGGAGGCTAAAATACAAACACCATGATGCATATCTAGTGGAAACCCCCTGTGGGCCATTTGGCATCAACTCTGATGCATCACTCTGGCTTTGAGTCTTTCTCCGTTTCCAGCACTTGTGGTTGCCCTGCTCCAGTTTGGTTAAGATTAATGAATTTCTTTGTTCAATGCTATCCAGCATTCCTATGTGTTTGAACTGGCAGTGGGATGTGAGCTTCCTGTGTCAGTTCAACTTGCCACTTTTACTGAGAGGCAACTGCTACAACTCTTGCTGATACAGCTATCAGTTTGCTTAGCTGCCACTGTCTGGGGTGGGGGAGGTGCTCATCTGAGAGGAACTTCATCCCCTGGTTACAGACTTCTCTGCCTCAATTCTTGGTGTAAGCTCCCAGGGGCTGAGACAGGGGCAGTTGAGTGATGCTGCCCTGTGTCTGATGTAAAAACGTTCTATACCAGATATGCTGACCCAGTGCTCCAGGACCACACTGGGGTGTCTTGCCTCTCTCCTCTTCAGAATGACTTTCTTCTCTCCAAGGCTAGCCTCTCTCTTTTTAATTTTGGAGACAGACTTTGTCTTCTCTTGTTGCTAAAGCTTTACTCTTGTGTGCCAGGATCCAAGTGTCAGCCTGCAATCTTTCTCCAGATCCGCCTGCAAATAGATCTCCCTCATGGTGGCATGTTCTGTCATGTGAGAATTCCCCAGGGGGTATATAGGCTCCACCCAGCTCCACTTTGCCCTCCTCTTCCCCTTCCCTACCCCTTCATTTCCCTCAAGGCCCTATTTTCTTCTATATACAAACAAAAAGTAGTGATAAATTTTTTTAGATGCCCTTTTTGTGGGCACAGCCTTGGCAGTAATGAGAACCCAGTTGGTACAAAGAACTTTCACAAATTCTGTGAGTGGAGAACTCTTTCCTTATGGATTGACTTTTGCTTTTTTAGAAGTTAAAGCTTTATTTTTGTTAAGCTTCCTTCTACTACTTTCTGTGGTATTCCTTGCACATAGAAAGACATGTATCTGGATTAATAATGGTACCAAGTTTCTTTGCACGTTTTCTGCACACTGTCCTTCCGCTGAAGGTTCCTGTAGCTGCAGAACCATAGCTTTTTCTAGAGTCAGGATGATTTCCTTTGCACAGATTCCCAGGAATGGAACTACTGGGTCACAGAGAGTGAACCATGTAGAGTCTTGGAGTATGTTGCCAAAGAGGCTGTGAGGGTCATTGGATTCTCTCTTTGCAGATGGATGAGACTGGTCTGTCTGCACGAAAGCTCCTAGTGGGAGGGTCCACCAGCCGTCAAGAGAAGACGCAGTCACATACACTCACTGTTGACTTTCAAAATACCTCCACCCACATTCTGACTGTCCACCCCCACCCCTCAACATGTTTGTTTGCATTTGGACATTTTCGTTTCTCTCACTCTCTCTTAATTATGACTTAACTCCTAAGACTTGGGCAAACACTTCCAGTATCATAAGGGGCTGGCTGGCAGGACAGCCTGTGCCCCATTATGGTATTTTATTCACCTTTCAGCCAGATGCCATCCTCCTTACCAGAGCCATTGCCATGGCAACCGTCCTCCCTTGGGCAATAAGTGTGGGCGGCAAAGTCCTACATGCCTAATATGTTTGATATTTTACCTTTCAAAAAATTCTTTGGGGAGATTCAAGTTGGCTCGTTGAACAAAATAAATAGGCTTTTTATTGTCAACAAGGGCTAAGGGCGGCAGCTTTGATAACAGGGAAGGCCTGGACTGGTCAAAAACCTGAACCCAGAGTGAGCTGGTCACATCCGGCTCCACTTGAGACAAGAAAAGAATGGGAAAACTCTCCATGGCAGTGGAAGCTGACTCAGACCCCAGACAGCGTTGGGGAGCTCCACCCTGAGATTAGTGCTGAGATGAAATGAGCCTCAGCCCAAACCCAATCTCAGAGATTTTTGGGGGGCTTTGGCTGCCACAACAGGAGGGATCAGGAATTTCACCTGCAGGTGGTGCTCTCTGGGGGCCCTGGCCCTTTCTCTGCCCTTCTGGGTGGCATCATACTGCACTCCTCTTTAGCCTGGAAGCCCTTAAAAGTGCACACACGTCGCACAGCACCCTGAGAGCTTTCCAGAGGCTGAGTGTGGCAGCTCAGACAAGGACCAGCTAGCCTGATGTCCTCCCCCAACCCCGCCATCTGTCTGTCCACCATTCACAACAGATTTGCTCATTTGACTTTTTTTTTTAACTTGAGACTTAAAGATTGAAGTTTTACAGTATATTCTTTTGAGTATTATGCTTCTTGGCTTCATACTTTAAGTAGATTTCCTTCCCTCCTTCCTCCCTCCCTCCCTCCCTCCCTCCCTCCCTGCCTCCCTCCCTGCCTCCCTGCCTTCCTCCCTGCCTCCCTCCCTGCCTCCCTCCCTCCTTCCTTCCTCTTTCCCTCCTTCCCTCCCTCCTTCCTTCCTTTGTATGGATGTATGCATGCATGTATGTGTTCTGCCTGTTTACTAGGATTCACTCTGGTCTAGTGGAAAGAGTGAGGTGCGGAGCCAGCCAAACCCTGAGTGGAATCCAGGCTTTTCTCTCAGCTACGTAGCCTTGGCTTAGAGCAACCAGCTGTCTTAGTGTGCTGGGGGCTGAGGGGTTTCCTGGAATGCAGGACCTTCAGCGCTAAACCCAGGACAGTCCTGGACAAACTGGGACAGTTGATTACCTTACTTGGGCAAGACATTTAGCCTCTCTGAGCCTTGGTTTCTTCATCTGTGAAACGGGGATAATAGTACTTGTCTCATGGGTTATTGTGATGATTGGAGCTAGTGCACAAAAAGGGCCTGAAGCTACATCTCAGATCTACTAGGTGATTTTGATATTAATATTAAAACTTTGCTTTGCCCTATTAAAAAAAAAGCTACTGAATTTTGCTCAATTCTTAACATCTCTGAGTAGGGTCTAAGGGTAACACACCAACTGAGACTGAGATTATCTTAGAAACCTTGAGAACTCACTGAGGCCCCTAATGTCTTCCTCTTTATTTATTTATTTATTTTTGCTGAGGAAGATTAGCCCTAAGCTAACATCTGTGCCAATCTGCCTCTATTTTATATCTGGGTCGCCGTCACAGCATGGCTGATGAGTGGTGTAGGTCCATGCCTGGGATCCAAACCCGTGAACCTGGGCTGCCGAAGTGGAGTGTGCAGAATTTAACCACTGTGCCATGGGGTAGGCCCCAAAGTCTTCCTCTTTAGATACAAGACACACAGCTCTTACCAGCCCCTTCTTTCCAGATGCAGGTCTGATGTGTTCTGGGTATTGAATGTTTGGGACCTGAGGGTCTGCTCTGGATCTTTCCCTACACAGGAGTGGAGGCCCAGACCATCTGCCAACATTAGACCACCCACCCCAGAGCAAGCCCATCCTCGCTCTTTTGGGTTAGCCCTTCAGTCCAGACAAAGGAGTTGGGAACCGGGGAGGCCACTGAGGTGGGAGTGAGGAGATGAGTCTGGGTGGTTTTGGGGAGGGAGTGAGAGGTTAAACCTGGGTGTGGACTCCAGTCCTTGTTCTGGCTCCCCTGCGTGCCTGAGCAAGGCCCCGAGCACGACCTGACTCCTTTCTGGTCCTTGTCCACACCAGGGGTGTGGGCCTCTGCTCTCCCATCTTCAGAGGTGAGTGGGGGTGGTGAAATGGAGAAATGAATGTCCAAGGGTCACCAAAGGGGAAGAAAAATGAAAACAACACAGTGTGAGGTAGTTTCTGGGCTCACGAACATTCGATTTTTATTGGTTCAGAGAGTTCTACTCAGCCAGGACTTATCAGCTTCCTTCTTCTAAGCTGCCTGAGATGGTCAGGTCTCTAGGTAACAGGCTGCACCTGCCCTGTGGACTTCCTGTCTGGATGTTATTATTATTTTTTAATTGTTGTAAAAAACACATAACATAAAATTTACTATATTAACTGCTTTTAATTGCACAGTTAAGTTGTCTTAAGTAGATTCATATTGTTGGGCTATGTCTGGATGTTATTTTCTATTTTTTGATTCTCTCTCAGTTTTTAGTTTTATGTTTTTCCTCTGGATATAAAATAAGATATTCTCACTGAAGAAAATTTAGAAAGTACTGAAAAGTATAAGTAAAGAAAAAGTATCATTGTTTCTCCAACCAGAAGCAACCACTTTAAAAATATTTTGGAATATATTTCTTTCCAGGGCATTTTTCAATGTACTATTTAAAAGAATTAATATCTAAAAATATCTTAATAATTTAATGGCTGTATATTAGTTTACTTATGTATAAACTATTATTTATTTAAGTCTTCCTTTACCTGTAGTTGGATTTTTGGTTAATCCAGTTTCACTATTCTAAACAATCGAGATATATCTGACAGGAGATCTTCACGTATTGAGGTATATGGGGTAGCGATTCTAGTTTAAAACTGATTCGGCTTGAACTAAAGAAGCCTGACTTACGGCCTATCAATACGTACATTGTACATCTGCTTTAACCATTAAAGTAAAAGAATGCACCCTTTGGAGATAAGAATGCATACTTCCCCTCCTACAACGCCAGTATAGGTAATGCCTGCCAGTATCGGTAACACCCATATCAGTACTCCTGAAGATAAATTCCCTTTCCCAGACATCAGGGTCATGTTGACCTGCTAATTTGCAACTGAATATATGCTTGAAACTTTGATGAATATCTATCCTGGGTGTGTTTGATGTATGTTCTTTGTTCTAAAAAGGTATAAAACGGTACTGAAAAGCATGCTTCTCCAGAATGCTTTCTTCCTTTGTGGAGACTGCCTGCCCGGGTTATAATCCTCAGCTTGGCTCAAGTAAAACTCACCTTATCTCTCCTATCTATAGAATGGTTATTGGTAATTTGCGTCAACATTTCTATGGGCATAAATATTTATGATTATTTCCTTAGGGGAAATTCAAAAAAGGGGAATTGCTGGATGAAAGGGCAAATATTTTTAGCCCTCTCTCATATTAGATATAGCATTATCTTTACATTCCCCCCAAAATCTAAGTTAAAGATAGGATGAAATATGATGTTTTCTGTGGAAGGGACTTGTATGTTCCTTGCCTCCAGGCAGGCCCCACCTCTCCCTGGAAGGTTCTCTGAGGAAGAAGTCTCTGATTTCCTTTAGCAACTCTCTATAGAGGGGGTGGCTGAGAGATTTCATCTTATTTGGTCATTAGGTAGTAGCCGTGTTTAGTCTTAAGTATTGTGGTGGCATGCATACTAAAAACCACCACTGTTAGACTCTTTATTTGGTATTTGAATTAAATACTTTTGCTCCAGAATGGAATTTGCATATACCTGAAGCATTTTAGTGACATTGTGTCTCCACAATATGGTATCATGCACTTAATATTAAACCAAAAGGAAACTTTGTTTATCCTCAACTCCTAATATCTCTTATGCACGTTTATTATTAATTTGGGCTATTATGAAGAGAATAATCCCTTTCCTTTCTAACTGTGGATTGGGAGGTGTGAAAACCAGCTTGGCTACAGCTGGAGGAATGGAATAGCTCAAGAGCAGGTCTGAGGCATCTGCAAATGCTTAAGAATTGAAAAATCAAAGAAACTATGGTCCCTGCTGAGGACCTAGAAATATAACTGGGAGTTTGAGTGTGTGTAGGTATCTGTGAGTGTGTGTTTGTGTGTGTGTGAATGTGTGTGTGTGTGTGTGGTTCCTGATGAGTGTCTGGAGGCTTCGGGCCACTCAGACTGGTCACAGGTTTGGAGGTCAGGGGGTGAGACTGGGATTGCTGCAGGATTAAAGATAAAGTATGTAAAGCACTAAACACAGTACTGATGATCACAAGGACTCAATAAGGAAACAAAATAATGAAAACACATTGGTGAATTATTATAATTGATCCTTCAAGGTCATGTAACTGGTTGGCAGTGGAGTCTGGACCAGAAGTTCAGGTTTCTGATTCCAAGTCAGTGCTCTCTCCAGTGGAATGCATGAACTCTGAGATGCCAGGCACTTTGGCAAAAATTGTGGCCACTGGTTGACTCTGGGTAATGGGTTGTGGAGGCAGGACGGGGCTGAATATCACCCAAGAAAAAGGCAAAAGTATTGGGCATTCTACAGAGACATTGATTAAATCCTTCCTTTTGGACCTCAAGGTGGATGACACCAAAACACTCAGTAGCCAGCAACTTGGGACTCCCTAGGGATTTTTTTTTTTTTTTTGCTCAGGAAGATTAGTCCTGAGCTAACATCTGTTGCCAATCTTCCTCTTTTATTGCTTGAGGAAGATTGGCCCTGGGCTAACATCTGTGCCAATTTTCCTCTACTTTATATGTGGGTCGCTGCCACAGCGTGGCTGAGGAGTGGTGTAGGTCCACGCCTGGGATCCAAACCTGGGCTGCTGAAGTGGAACATGCCGAACTTAACCACTAAGCCATGGGGTTGGTCCCCCCAGGGATTTTTATGGATAACAGTGGTGAATCATATTTTGAGCATGTACATTATGACTTGATTCCTCCATTTCTGTCTTTGCACAGGAGTCTTCAAAATGCCCCTAATCTTAGGAAATTTAAATTTGAATAGCTCAAAATGATATAACTAAAAATAGTTTTCTACTAACCAGTTTTGTAATCCTACTTATTTAAAATTGAATGTAAAGTTTGTGCCATTTTTAGGTTTTCATTATCAGTTTTCTGTGAGAAGCAGAGTAATCCCTCAGGTCCTTCCTCTCTGTATATAAATACCATTCTGTTTGGTAACTGGTCAGAGAGGTTCTGAGGTTGTGCCTCTTAAGCTTTTCTTGGAGTTCATGTTCAACCAAAGGGGTAAAAAATTAGGCAAAGCAATGAGTTTGCCTTATTTCTAAGCTCTGGGTCCTTAGAATACAGTCTTTGTGGCACATGACAAATCTCCATGTTTGACTGTGGGACCCAGGCTTGGCCAAGCTAAATGCCACTGCTCTGGCTATAGCAAGAGGTTTAGGGATGGATCCCTGACTCACATAATCCAAAGAGTTTTATTAGGATTTTACTCTCTTATAGATATCAGGAAGGAGATACCTCCTTTGGGCAAGGGTCCCTAGCTGAAAGATGGCATATGTCTAGAAATGTGAGCAGCCATCACTATCCTGTGAGGACAACCTGCCTGAGAAGCAAACCAACAGAGAGGAAAGCAGAACTGAGATAAGGGCAGAGAAAGGTAGAGTCTTGATCAGATCCCTTGGTCCAGCTGTGCCTGAAGCCAATCCTGGCCTCAGATATCCTAGTTACATAAGCCAGTGTCTTGTTTGACTTAAAGTTGGGTGTTTGTCACTTAAATAGGTCCTTTACTTGCATTATTCCATTATCCTTATTATCCTCATTTTATAGATAAGGAAACTGAGACTCAGAAAGTGCTTTGTTCAAGCTAATGCAGCTGGGAAACGGTGTGGCCTGGATTTGAGGTTGGCCTGTTCTGACTATAGCTCATGTTGTTTCCATAGCCAGATGCAGCCTCAGTGCAGCTAACTGAGCTGGTGAGCCCAGCCCTTGACATCACCAAGAGGACAGGCGTTGGCTCTCTTGTTTTACTAGCTCATGGGCAGGCCAATGACATTAGACACTTCAGGCTGGTGCACTCAGGGTCAGACAGGCTAAATTTGGTCCTTGGATCCCATGCTGCCTGCCTGGCAGCTCTGGGAATCCCTTTTTATTCAGGCCTCCCAACTTGCAGAAACCACTACCTGTGCTGGATCAGACCTGGTTGGCCTCCAGGCAGCCACGCTGCTGCTGAGCAGACGCAAATTCTGCAAACAGAAACACACCAGGAAGATGCACTCAGCTTTGAGGGCTTGAGACTCCCACCTCCACTTCCTGAAGCTTAGGAAAAAAAGAGCAGAAGCTGTTCAAATGAGCGATAACAGTATTTTTAATATTTAAGTAACAAAACATGCAGGGTAATACTCAATGCATATACAATAAGAGCAACAAAAAAATTACAAAGCATAATCTAACTACATGGAGGCCTTCAAACAATTAAGTGTTGGATAGAGAATGTGCGAATTAGAAACCCAGCTGAGCCACACCCTAGTGCCTCAGACCGACCAGGGGATTTCTGGGGGAGGGAGGGAGAGCTCACTGTGCCCTGTGACCTTCAACTCAAATCCTGAGAACCCTTAACAATCTCCATGCCCTAGACTGCTCAGCTTCCTCTCCCCTGATCCCCACTTCCTTTACTTGAATTGATTTATCTGTCCATTCTTTACGCCATCTCAGACAATGAGTCCCATGAGTACTCTCTCTGATCTGGCTTGAAACCATTGCTGACTAGTGAGAAAGGTCTCTGAGTTTACTGTTTTGGCTCTTGGTGAACACAATTCCTTTCTGTTTAATGGGCCATGATCTGGTCTTTCCCCAGACATAGTCCATTCAGCCTGAAGACCCCTATGGATACTCAGCCATCTCCTTGGAGGCCACTTTCACATGCACTATTGGTGTGAGGAGTTTTTTTCCCCAAATAATAACCCAATGGTCAGATTTCCCCAGTGCGAATGCTGCTCCCTGATTCGGTGGTTTTGAGAGGCTGCCCTGACCTCAGTTTCCTGGGGGCCTATTCTGGCTCCGGTGCTGGATGGAATTCTGGTGGCCTGGAAGGAGGAGTTCAGCTTTCTACAGCAGTGATGTAAACACGGGGAAGGCATGTGGCTGCAAAGAGCTTTTGGGTCTTGAACATCCAACAGTCCAACCACTCTAGTGAATTTAGTGATGGGAACAGTTCTCAGAGTAACAAAGCTGACCACAGTGCTAAGTAAGTGCTACCGTCCAGTGACAGTGACCGGTAGCCATGCAAGTGTGGACATGTGTCACTTGGAACCATAAGATTACATTGTCTCATCACTTTTTTTTTTTTTTTTTAAAGAACTGGTTTCAACTCGCTTCCTAGGATCTGCTATGTTTCATTATCTGGTTTTTACATGGGTTACACTGACTCTATCATGTATAATCAGAGTCCTGGAGACCTCAAAGGGAAAGAATTAGGATCAGTGAGCATTTCATGAAATTTGGACTTGTGTGATTTTACGAAGTATAATAGAGGTAACATCCAAGCAATTATTTTTTCATTTTCTTCTATCCATGTGCAGGGGTGAGGTTAATTCACAGACAGTGTGTCATTTCACTAATACATTATTTATTCTAACTATATTTAGAATACCAAATATATTTAGATGACCAAAAAAAAAAAAAAATCCTTTCTTCATTCTTCTAGGGACACTTTCTGGCCTGTGACAGAAAGAAGCCCTGCAGTGGAGAGCCCAGGAGATCCTGGGAGAGTCTCGCTGGAATTAGTAGATGCCAACAGAAGCAGAAAGGTGTGGTTTCCACAACTTGAAATCACTTTGGTCAGGTAACATTCAAGATCACAGTGTAAGGAAACTCAGATAATGAGCTGGAGATGTTACAGATATCTTTCTCCATCACCTCTTCTTCTCAGTGTTTCTTAGTAGCCAAGCTGGGGGAGGGGGAGGCAAAAATTAAATAGCAGAAAATGATGTCTTTCGACTGACTCTCTTTTTTTCCTTTCAGAATTGTTCTGGGAGATGAGTTGGGAAATAGATCATCAATGGGCTATTGGCTAGAAAGAAGAGAGAGAGAGTCTGCCTAAATCATCCAAGTGTCTGATAGGAATTCAAACCACATTCTATCATCAGATTAGGAAGGTTATATTAAAAGAAAAGAAATAGAGGATTGGAAAATGTGAACTCTAGCCTCTAATTCATATCTGAGAACCCAGCTGTTTTGTGATGGAACATTTAGAGACAGAGACGTGTGGCCAAGACCATCTGGCCTCACCGCAGGCTTTGCTAACTTCCAGCTGTGAGTCAGAAGCAATCAGGAATCAAGGTAAATGTCCTTGTTTTTTGGGTGACCTCTAATTGGGGGGTTTCTTCTGCCCACACGAGGTGTCTTGGAGTGCTACACGTAGTCGTACTTGGAAGGATGAGATTGTACCTCGTCCTCTGTGCGGGCACCCCCATCGTATATCCTCTTGTTTTTGGTGTTGGATCCAAAGCTGGTGCCGACCTTGAAGCCTCCAGGCTTGTAGGCGACATTGTGGCCTGAGGCGTGATAAGACACGGCTTTGTAGCTGAAAGAAAAAGAAACGTTCCATGAGCAGAGATGTACTTGGTAGGAGGACAAACCACCCCATTTACCCTGGCAGGTGTCAGTTTAACACTGCAAGTCCAGTGTCCCAGGAAAGCCCTGGTCCCAGGCAAACTGAGGCAGCTGGTTACCCCTGGCTTTGAGACCCTGGTTTTTCTGCCTCTGCAGTCGAGCAGAATTTCTTGCTTTCTATTAAAGCTGATAGTTAGTGACTGGTGAGTTCCCTCTGTTAATCAATTAAAATGAGGCTGAACCAGAAATAATGTCCAGGGGAATGTGGTTAGGCCACAGAATCACAGAATTTGTGAGCTGGAAGATACGAACACGCAGCCTGTCTCCTCTAATCTGCTCAGTTTATGGAGGAGCTAACAGAGGCCCAGAGATGGCAGGTGACTGGCTGGAGGTCCCAGGGCTAGTTAGCAGTAGAACCGGACTTGAATGCAGGTCTCCCAGCTCCAGGTCCATTTACAGAGTTAAGCAGGGTTTCTCAGCAGCGGTACATACTACTGCCACTTTGGAACGGACGCTTCTTTGTTGCGGGGCCCTGTCCTGAGCATTGTCGGAGGTGTAGCAGAATCCTGGCCTCCATCCACTAGATGCCAGTAGCACCCACCACCCCCCTAAAGTGGTAACACTCAAAAGAGTTTTCAGATGTTCCTAAATATCCCCTGGGGGACAAAACTGCTGCAGCTGAGAACCGTTGAGGAACAGGACACTGGCGTCAGAGAGAACCTAGAGGGATGGGTTTTTCCTTCAAATAGGATCATTCCTAAATCTGCTCAGGCTGAAATATTCCTCTTCTGTTCTTTAGGTTCCCCATAAAAGGGAAGGTTCATGATCCTTTAGTCAATAAAATTCTTCCATATCCCTAGACTGTTATTCTGCTTGCAAATTATAGGTTAAGACAGACTCGGATCAAACGTCTGATTGCACTGGACGGGGAGACGCACCTGGTGTCCTCGGGCGCCAGGCCCCGGCAGGCGATGCACATCATCACGCCTCCGATTAGCGTGAGGCCTCCAGCGACCCAGCCCACGAACAGAGCTGAACCAAAGGTGTACCTGAGTGGGGAGATGTGAATGTGGCTGTGAATGTGGGTGACTCGACTCTCCAGACTCCACACACTGCACCTGGCCACACCTGTCCTCTCTGGATTCCAAGCCTATCCCCACCCATGCCCCCCGAGCACACACTCCTTTGGGTCACAGCCTTCATGCTCAGGTGCCCTGGAGAATAGACTTGGAACTGAAGTTACTCAGCAAAACAGCAGGGGGATTCTTGGGCCCCTGGCATCACTCAGGCAGAGAAGTAATTACAAGTCTCTAAGCTCAGAGAAATATCTCAGGAAACCCCCCTCCCTCCCTCCCTATTGGCAAAGGAGAGTGTCTTAAAGGTTTGGCAAGAGAAGTTCGAGAGATATGGAATGTCTCCAGTTATTTCTGAAGGGATTTTGGTCCCTTGAATTCTTACTGTGGGCCAAGAAGCTGTCGTCTTATCTAACTCAAGGAACCCCGGCAACCACCCCTGCAGGCAGGAGCGTTATCTGCAGAAAGAACTAATGGGAAGTGACTGTTCATTCTCTCATTCATTGTTTGCTCATTTGTTCAACAAGTATTTATTGGACTCTACTATGTGCCTGGCACTGCCCTGGCGCTGGGACGTGGGGGTGAACAAGACAGACAGAACCCACCGTCAGGGTGCTTCTGTCCCAGCCTACACTGGAGTCTAACCTTTGGTGGCCTGACTCCAAAGCTGGCACCCTTCCCCTGAGAGGGCTGCCTCCAATGGGACTCGGTGACATCAGAACAGGACTGTCTGAGAACAAATCTTCCGAGAATAAAATAATTCTGATTCCAAACGGACATTTGCGGATGGTGGAGAGAGGGACCAAATCCTTGGTGACCAAAAACTGTTAGGATGTCAGTGGGCACTTCAGTGTTAGCTGGAACTTTCCCTTCATCTCCAAGAGCCCTGGAGAAAGGAGAGCACAGCTCGAGGGATACCTGCTCTCAGAGGTTCCCTTTGTCTTCCTCAAGAGCATGGGGATGTTTGTGGAACACCATGAACCGCTGGTATGTTTAAAATCACAAACTAAGAACATTATACCAGCAGTCGGAAGACAGCAATATGTGTGCAGACCTGAGGACCTGGGTAATGCGAAGGGCAAAGCTGGCTGACAGAGCCCAGGCCTTGAAATAGTTCTGGGAGAAAATTTACCTGTAGGCTATTTTTACTTCGTTTGGACTAGGAAAAGACAGACATTTGGTTTGAGGGCTGTTGCCTTGGAATGAAGAACCCCATCCTACCCTCTTGTCCTCCTCAGTGGGGCTGGGAGCTTAACAGCTGACCTCTTCGCGGGGCTCCTCCTGGGGAGCCCTGGGTGAGTCTCCTGGGGACAACCTTCGCCCCTCTGCCCTGGCACAGACAGAGCGCCTGTCCTTGACACCTCTATAGATGGTTGAGTGACTGCCTAATGTTAATGATGATAACAACAATCACGACCATTTATTGAGTCCTTACTGACACTGTGATAGAAACTTTTATCACAATCTCATTTAATTCTCCCAACAGCCACTGTGATAGGATTTATCACTCCCACTTTAGAGATGAGGAAATTGAGGCTCAGAGAGATTAAGTAACTTTTCCAAAGACCCAGGAAGGACATGGCATTGCCCGAATTCAAATGCAAGTCCCTCTGCATCCAAAGCCCTCATTGTTAATCATTAAGCTATACTATCTCTGTGCATGGGGAATGAGGCCGATTCCTCCACTTAGACCCTCTTGGTGAAGGTTAGCAAACTTAGATACCTACCTGGGACAGGTAAGAAACTTAAATGAGTGAAGTGGGCTGGGTATAAGAAAATATTTCACTTTCTTAACTCTTTCATATGGGGAAAAACCCATAAGCATGATGATAAATGGCCTCTGAGTTGGGCCATTTGAACGTGGTGGGGCCTGGGGTAAACTGCAGAGTGTGAGTCCAGCTAAAGGGGCAGCTGCCTCTCGGCTGCAGAGATTGTTGCCATATGAGAATGAGGGCACAGGGCTGCCAGATCTTCTGATTTTTTTACAAGAAGCTGGAAAAACAGGTATGTGTGTGTGTGTGGTGTGAAATCTCCTTGTAGCAGGCACTAATGGTGCTCTGCCCAGGTCCCCTCTGTCCCTGCAACATTTCTGTGTCTCTTCCCCAGCTCCTATGTTCTTTTGTCTTTACCTGCCGGCCCCCCGTGACACCCCCTGGAGTTCTGGCTTTGGTTCAGGGTGCACAGAGGCTGACGGGTGCCGAAGTGTGAAAGTTTGGAGTCAAGACAACTCTGAGGTATAATTCACGCCCCACAGCTCCCTAGGATCAGGCTGAGTCCAAGACTTAATCTGAAATCACCCCCTTCCTTGTCCTGCTTGTCCCACTCCCCATCCAGTCTCCCTTTCTTTAATAAATCACTTGCACATAGATCCTCAGGATCTGTTTCTGAGTAACTCAACCTGCGACACTCCTAATTTTTAAAAGTTGGTGATTAATTCAGGTTATAAAATGAAAGGCTAATACAAAACACCTCACAAGCCATGTATTGAGTGAAGGCCGGCAGTTTGTAGCTCTGGTCCAGGGCTTAGACTCTGCCCATGTTACACTCAATGCAGCAATGGCAGAGGGGAGGATCCTGGGACCAAGATCATTCTTGGCAGCTATGCTGTCTTGTGTGACTTCTGGGTAGAGAAGATGAGAAGACAGAAGGAAGGGGGAAAACTGCAGCCCATCCGTGGAGGATGACGTTCTGGAGGCCTTTCAGAATCCTGTAATTTCAATCTCAGGACTGAGGCTGCCTGCCCAAGGGACAGGGGCAGGTTCCAGGGAGATGGCGTGAGAGAGTGATGGCAGGCATTAGTGGTGGGTGCCAGCTGGGTGGGTGACTCCTCTGGTCAGGAGCAGTGACAGTAGGTACCCGGATACTCGGGAGAAGGTGAGCTCTTCTAAATAGGGTGACAACCATCCTGATTTGCCTGTGATGGAGGAGTTTCCCAGGATGTGGGACTTTCAGTGCTAAAGCTGGGAAAGTCCCAGGAAAACCAGGACGAGTCAGTCAGTGTACTTCTAAGTTGCCCTTGTAACCAGGAGACCATGGGAGGCCCACGGAGGAGGATGAGGGCAGCTTATGGGGATCACTTCCTTCTCATTCTTGAAACAAAGAGAAACATGGGTGGGGACTGGAATTCCAGGGAGCCAGAAAGTAATGGAGTTATACGTCCTCACACCCTGTCTGTATCCCATGATGGTGTGGCTGGAGAAATACCAAGTGTATCCATTCCAGAGATAACAAGTCACTTAGGTATAATGTTTACATTGTTCTCCCAGAACAAGATCTTGCTCCTTCAGGAATTTGCTGCTGCTTCTTGCCATGAAATATGTTCCTTTGAAGCGGCTAAATGAATACAGGTGTTGGAATTGCTCTTCCCTCTTTTAAAACTTCTACCCTCCTTCAGACATCAAATTATAGTGGGGTTTCATCTCCCTCTCCTAGACCGTAACCTCCATGAGAATGCGGACCTTGTCTTTATCCCCAGCACTCAGAACAGTTCCTGGCTCACCGCAGGTGCTCAATACCTTTGTAAAATGAGTGAATTAATGAGTGAGAGAAAGAAGCAGCTGTACAAGGAAGAAACATTACTTTTCTCACCTATCCTGCATCTTGCTCCTTTCTATTCAGGCTTTTACCTGTCCCTCGCCAGGTTCCCATCATGGACTGGAGATGTGGGTTGATACACATTTACACGTCTGGGTTAATAGTGCCTGTTTCATTGCCACCACAATGGGGCCTGTGTAAGAGTGTTAGATAAATACTGTGAACTGTCGCTATATTTCAATGCAAATGTCAGATCAGCCTCAAGTCATATCACCAAGGATATTTCACTGAAATGAAGTTTATGAATTTACAGATCATTGTTGATTTACGATATGGCATGGTTGCCTCTGATAAATTTTTGCTATTTCAGGCACTGACAATCACATTAGGCATACGTGTTTAATCGGATTTTTACAACAATATTCACCAGGAATACTGAGACTAGATTAGGAGGTTACCTGGTCTGAACAGTCTGTACCATCCCACCCATGCCGGTGTACATGTTAGCTGTAGACATCCAGAAGTTAGTAACCAGCATGTTGGCAAACACAGACACTCCAGCGATTGCACAAATACCTGTGAGCAAAGAATAAGAAAGCTCCAGAGTCAGTCTTAAAGGGATCACAGTGTTTCTGGGGCAATGTATGCTTAAATGAGTTTAGAGGAGCAGGCTGCACAACACCCCATTCCCATAACAGAACGGTCAATCCAAGGACCGATTATTGAATTCCCACTATGTGCCAGATGTTGTGTTAGGTGCTTAGACTCTCTTATCTCCCTAATTGTGGGAGGATTTGTATGTGCGCAGAAAGAGATTTTCCATGCATTTTGGGACCAGGGGTTAATAGTACAAATATTTTGGGCCTGGTCCTTTGACTATGTCAAGAGCTCTTCCCTTAAAATCATTTTCTAGAGTCTTATCAAAGTAATGCCTTTAGGGATTGAGTCACATGCTACCTTAGGGTTGAGAGTCTCTTATAATTGGGCGGGGTTGGCAGCTAAGAGGGACCTTAGCACTTGTGATGATTCTGTAGAGTGTAATTGGGCATTAATCTCAGATTTTGAATCCAAGTGTGTAAAGCTCTGATCCGTGTTCAAACCACATTCAGTAGGGAGAAGCCATGTTTCTTCTGCCAGAATGATCTTGCTTTGACATTCCCAGAAGCCCATTTGAGAGAGGGCTCCTTGTTTACCTGAGATGATGAACATGATCCCAGAGGTAAGTGTCATGTTGGCCTTGGCAGAGTCCCCCATGCTGCCAATGCGGATGCACTTCAGGGCGAAGATGGACACCAGGAGGCCAATGGCACCCAGGACAATGCCCACCACCATCAGGGCTCTCACTGCCTGCAGCATGGCTGTGGGACAAGGGGCAAGACACAAGCAGAACAAATAAGACCACCTGAACAAAGCTTTGTTAATAAAACAAAGCAACCACAACCAACCAGCACCAAACTTCTGAGAGATAGCAATTCCATAAACCGTGAACCCTGTCATTGTCAGAGGATGTGGAGATGTGGGAAATGCAAAACCATCACTTACAATCTTCTGATTGATGAAGGACATGCATGTGAATGTCTGTAGAATGAGAAAATTATGGACTGTTGGAGCTGGGAGGGCCAATGGAATTTAACTATTTCATTTCCTCATTTTAAAGCTTGATAATCTGGGGTCCAGGAAGGGGAAACGGCTAGACTAAGGTGACGTTAAAATTTATTGATAGAGCTTATAGTAAAACTGTGTTGCTTTGACTTCTAACCCAAACATCTTTCTTCTCTAGTCTTTCCATATGGGCTCAATGCTTCATATAGTTGGGTCCACTTTAGGAAAACCCAGTATTCATTTATAGCATATAATGAAGCAAGGTCACTAGATGATATACCAAAGGCACTGTATTTTTGCCTCTTTCCAAAGGGACTACTAGGGTCTTGGTGAGCTGTGATTTTGGGTATATATAAAAAACTACTATATCAATCTCAGGCTTTTCAACAGAACCACAGTTTTTTGGCCCTTCCCTTTCCAGGAATCAATGGAAGCTGTTGGTCCTGCTGGGATTCTCCTGCGTGACCTCCCCTCCAGGTACATCTAAGTAGTTTCCAGTACTTCCTTAAAGTGCAGTGACTCATCTCAACAGTTTCGTACTGAGCCCCATGACTAGGCACAGGATTGACAGTAATTAACAGGTCAGACAGGGTCTCTGCCCTCATGGAGCTTCCCCAAAGGGGGAAAGACAGTCATTAAACATGTCCGCTACAAGCATAACAAATTTTACAAAAGGAAGACAAGTGAATCTTTGGTGTCTTCCAGAGGGAAAGGCCCCTAGTGTGGGCTGTTCTGGGAGAGCAGAACTGAAGAACTGTGTGAAGGAAAGCACAAAGCTCCGTCCTGCCCTGGGTGTCATAGCCAATTGCTGCTTTTGATTGAAAGCTATTAGGGGCTTTTCATTAAAGAATTTTTCATTAAAAAATTTAATCCACATTAAAAAAACCGCCTGCAGTGTAGGTAATATTATTACCTCTGTTTTACAGTTGAAGAAATCGAGACTCAGAGGTTAAGTAACTTACCTAAGGATACACATCAAGGAAAAAGCGGAGCTGGGGGTCAAACCCAGAAATGTCTCAAAATGGTTACTCTCCCATCACAGTACATTGCTTTGAGGTACCTTACCCCGGAAAAACTGGCAGAGTTCTGACTGCCGTCAAGGTACAGGGATCTGTAAACTCCTAACAGGCTGTACCCTCCTAACTTGGAGACTCGGTCATAAATGTCATGCTCTGAAAGGGATGCTAAGAATGTATAAAGGAATATTCTCCAAAAATCGTCTCAGGGAATAACCTGTCCCAGAAGACTATTTATAAATGTGACTCTCAAGACAAGGGAGTCCTGGTAGGGAATTCTCTCTCATCTCTTTGGGAAGATTTCCATCTCAAATATGGCCAATATCAGCGGAGCTGCCAGCTCATTCACTCTAAAGTGTGTATCACAAAGCAATTTGTGACGATGGAAGAATTGGCGATCAATTAAATTATATTGAAAAAGGAGAGGTAGATCATGCAGAATCATTAAAGAACCTTCTGCAGTGTCTGAGGAATGGAGGCCCTGGCCCCTTTCTCATCAGGTATCTCCCTGTGCAGAGATGACGGTATCCCTCTACTCTAGTTCTATGCCACTGACCTCCATTCACTTGATTCTGATTCTCTTCTCCCTAAAGAAACTTCTGATTTTAACTTTGCTTCTCTGCTGGGAAGAGAATTCTACAAGCAGCCATCATCAGTCTTGGTCCTATTAACAACTATATTCCTAGGGTAAATGTGTTGATTTCTGGTGTGGATCAATCCTCTAGGATCTGACCATTCATTCCTGGGAGAATTGATTAACATTGGCATCTTGGGCTTGCAGCTGAGTTCTGATGCGAGAGCCACGGTGATCACAGTAAGGGAAAGAGAACTCATGAGGGCCTTGGAGTGGCCCTTGGATCCACTCCTAACATGGGAGGGCTCCAGCATGTCACCTCTGTTCTCCAAAGCCTTGCCCATTGGCTTTGCTGGCCCAAGATACTGGGAACAAACACCCTGTTCATTTCCTCACTAACAAATGCAAGCATGTGTCATCTACTTGTGTACTCGTCTACACCTTTGTGTATTCATCCAGCACACGTTGTGTACTCTCACAGTCATAACGTTAACGTATTCGTACACTCATCCATGAATTCACTTATTCATTCATTAAGTATTTTGAAGCTCAAATTCTCTGCAAAACCCTTTGCCAGATGCTGTAGGAGGTATAAAGTTTCATGAGAAATAATCTCTGCCATCAGGCAGCTTACAACCTGGGAAGATTATATTTTTACTGGGAATCTTGAACCTCAAATTTCTTTTCACATTGGGAGTACCTTGGCTAAGGAATCATAATAGTACTACTTTCTGACAGTAGCTCACGCTGTGGTTCTAGTTCTCTTTAACACGCATAATTAAACTATAAGCCTGTGCTTCAGGACAGCTATGGAGAGGACATTGTGGGGCAGCCCCAGACTTCACGATAGGTTTCTCTTTTAGCCACTCTGTCTCTTATTTGATATTCTGAGCAAGAGGCATAGGCTTATCAGCTGATAACGGTGAGTCAACGGGCTCTACAGACTGATTCCCTGCACCAAAGGTGTGACTACAGCCTTCTTTCCCAAGAACAATGAGGCATTATCAGACCTGAAGGGTGGGCAGGAGTCAGGGCTGACAGAAGGAAACAGAAAAATGGGAACTCAGTGTTCCCGCCCTGTTGCAAAATATCTTATTCCCCCAAAGTAGCAATGGACCGCCAGGCAAGGTGCCTTTGGGTGTGGTTCCCAACCCTCGCTGTACCTTGGCATCTCTTGGGGAAACTTTTCAAGAAATATTAATGTTTTGACCCCACCCCTGGAGATTTTCATTTAATTGTTCAATAACATAAAATTTCAAGATGTAATCTGGGAAAACAGCCCTCAAGAGGGCTCAGGAAGAGGTGCTTAGAGTGGGGATTTGAGAGGAAAGAGAGTTCCCAGTGGCTGACATCACTGAGCTGGCTGGGGGGTGGGGGGTGGGGGGTGGGGGTGGGGCTGACAAGACAGCAAGTCACCAGGAGCCAAAGGCCTGGACCTGGGGCCTTTTGTTGGGGGGCTGGGGGGGGGGATGGGGAGAGGAGAGGACCCATACCTTCAGGCACAGCTTGGCCTCAGATTGGAGGCAGGAAAGGCTAGTGGAGGAGTTCAAGGAGGAGAGCCCAGAGGAGGGAAGTCAGAGGCCAGACCTCAGAGGAAAGGCCCTTCAGAATAGGGTGGAAGGGCCTAGATTCTCCAGAGATCCCAGGGAACCAATATGGAGGTCCTTTGTAGCTCGTGAAATCCTACAGAACGATGTGGTACCAGGTGAGTGTCATTAGGCAAGTCTTTTAACCTCACTGAAGCTGAGTTTCCTCGACTTTGGAGTGGGATAGAGATATCTGGAGATGTTGTGAGGATCAGATGCTACTTGGCACCAGCATAGACTAAGGCAGGCTCAGTAAATACTACTTCCCTCCCTTTCCCTAAAGAGAAGTTATCTCTCTCCTACCCCACATGGCTTTGGCTTGTACTGTGTACAAACCTGAATCCTCTCACATGGTGATAAATTATGGTTGAGGATTTGAAAGAGTCCTGTGTGAGGGAATGCAACACGCAAGAGCTGAAGAAGATTTCAGAGGAGGAGGAGGAGAAAGGCCTGGACCAAGGTGGCGGGAAGATCAGGAAAAATGGGCTCAGGATCTGGCTGGCAATGCGCCGGGGAGCAGGCTGATGGGTGAGGCAGTGTGGATGGCTTCCATCCTCATTGCTCTTCATTTTCACTGCTAAGGTGGGGTCCAACTACATAACTCTGAGGATGTGTGTCCCCACCAAGAAATGATGCCCCACCACTGACTAGTTCAAGCCGGGGCATGCTCTGTGGGTGGCTGTCCTTGCTATCAAAGCAGCAACCTCCACAACCACAAGCTGAGGAGGCATTCGGATTCCAACACAGCTTTGACCATCGAGAAATCAGGGCAAGCAGCCTCATTTTATACCTAAGGTACAAGTTCTCTTGGGCTTTGTGGATGTGTTCTCAGTTCTCTGTGGGATCACCTTCAGATGTACAATAGTGTGTACACATTTAGAAGTTTGTCCACATATTTAAAAAGGCATATTTCTGCTAAAACATGTCTCTGTTGAAGAAAGGGAAAGCAGCTGGACCGAACAACAAGAGGCTCCCCCAGATCTCACTTCAACTTGATGACTAACTTATAAGCACTCCACCTCCCGGGGCCAGTTTCTTCCACCAGACATTGGGGAAAGACAAGCGGGGTCACAGGATCACGAGCACTAGACTTGATGTGAAACATTCAGCCAATTGTAAGAAGAAATAAACAGGGAAGCTCCTTTAGAAAGGATACCTGAGAGCAGTTTCATATTATTTTCCCTTATGGAATTTTGCTTTAGATTTTGTGGGATTGTTCTAGTGGTTAAATTGTGGTTTCCTTAAAACCCCCCATTCCTGTGTGGGTAAATATGATTGACAGCTGATGGGAAACTCCCTAGCTCTCCAGTGGCTGAGTATTTTCACATTGAGGTAGAAAGCGGGAAATGCAGCCAGTTGTATGAAAAAAAATCAAGACTCTCAGTGCCTGCAAAGGGGCCGAGAACCAGTGAAGTGCTCAGAACACAGGTGGAATACGGGATGGAAAGGAGAAAAAAAAGATCCTAAACAGTTTTTACTTTGGATATTTGGATTCATAAAAGAGAGAAGAAAGAGAAGAAAAAAATCTGGAAGATCAAATGTCCTAACCGTTTGAGAGTTTTGGGTGGTGTAGACATGAAAGTAATGATTTAACGACATCAAGAGTTAGAGCTTGTAAATGGGTCACAGAGCACTTTGACACAAATGCCTTATTGTGAGGCATTTCACAGATGGGGACAGTGAGGTCAAGAGATGTAGGTGACCAAGCTACGCCTTTGAACCCAACTCACCTGCCTCTAACCGTAGAGCCCTGCCACTGCACCAAATTCAGTCCAAATATTTGCAAACACATTAGAAGAAACGTTACTTGACTATGATGTCATCACAAGAGCCAGGGATATAAGTTTGCCAGGTCTTTGCCCCCTCTCCATCCTGCTCATTGACTGCCCTTTGCTTTTTCCTTCCACTGTCTCCATGGAGGGGAATTTAGAATGTACTAAAGTAAGTACTTTAAACTAAGTATTCCTTTAAGTTAAGTACTAAGTACTCCTAGTTGTGCATTGTTAGTGATGTTGCTATAAATGAGTCAAGGTGCCCATGCTCTCTCTACTCTTATTGTGCTCAAGCCCAGACCAGTCTCTTCAATTCTAAGGCAGCTGCTTCCAGCTGGAATGTAGAAACAGGGCCTGAGCATGGGGCAGGGGAAAGACACAGACTTGGAAATCTTTCAGCCTTGTGTTCATATCCTGCTTCTGCCATCTTCTATCCATGGGAGCTTAGATATGTTACCTTGCCCCCCTCTCTGAGCCTCAGTTTCCACTTTTGTAAAAATAAAGCTAATACATATTTCCCTGTATTGTTGTGAAGATTAAGCTGGACAGTCTATGTGCAGTCCAATAAATGGTAGCTGTTTTTATTTCTGTGCACTGTCCTTGGAGAACTCCATGCTACATTGAATGTTTGGAACACAGTGAGAGGGAATCTTGGGCTATAAATTACATGGAGCCGGTAGTACACAGGTAAACAGCCCTGCTACTGCCACTGTCTGCCTCATTCCTCTATCTGTAGGTTACATCATACAGCTAGCTGAATGGAATGAAATTATTCTGTGGCTGTAAGTTCCAACTAAATGTGATACATTTTTATCAGATGAATGAAAAGTTAAGTGAGATTTTGCAGGAAAAGAGCTTATACTTAGGAAGAATTGAATAATTGGTAGTGATTATTATGATTATTAACTAAAGTATTATAATGGTAACTGCCTCATGCCTTTATAGCACTATAAGGCTTACTTTTCTGCTGGAAGGTGGTACTCCTCTGAGTTCCAGGTCAAAACTAAACTCTCCATAATCTTCCATTTCTCTCTCCAGGCATTTCACCCAGCTTCTCTGCGTCAAGTCTCTCTTCCCTAGGCCCCTTGTCATTCTCAAGAAAATGCTTTCAGCGGCTGTTTCTGATGGCTGAATCCCCTTTAGGCCTCAGGTCCTGGCTGGTTAATGTTCCAGCTCCCCCAGGATCCCAAGTGTCCACACACCACGCTCTGGCCTCCTTTCTGGCTGCTCCATCTCCTTATGTTCCTGCCTTCAGCTTTTGAGTTTCTTTTCAGCCTTTTCCTCCCAGTAATTTTCCCGCCCACCCTTACCTCAGTCGGCCAAATCTTAAGTCATGAAACAAATATTTGCATTTCGGGATGCTGATTTACATTGTAGTCACTCTTGCTGCACAAGGACTGGCTATTCTTCAGTCCACGCTGTTCTCCATGGCCACAGATTGTCAGTGATTTCAAGTATCCCCTTTTCTGCAAGGTGGGTCCCAAGAAATGTCTTTCCTGGCTTTTGGTGGAATCTTGTTCCCTTGCTCCCGACAGGCAGGCTGAGGTACACCTCTGTGATGGCTGCCAGGAGTTTTTCAGCTTGTCAGAATTGTGAGCAGTGTCATGAGGGGGGAATATGCTCAATGCTATCAGAATACTCTAGGTTTGGTACAGAGATCTGTGGGATCCTCTTCAATGTGGGGATGTGAGGAGGCTTCTGGGAGGAGGTGGTATTTGAACTGGACCTCGCACATGGGAAGATTTGTGGAGATGGAGATGGTAGGGGGGTCATTCAGGCAGTGGGGGCAATGGGTGTCCAAGACCAAGCCCAGAGTATAGTAAACGGACAGGGAGAAGCACATGCTGAGGGCAGAGGAACAGTAAGAGAGAGATCAGGGAAGGGAGGTGAGGGAGGTAGGAAGGTATGGGTGTCAGGCTGTCATGTCTTCACCTAATTAAGCTGGGAGTGGGGAGCTATCAAAGGTGTTGGGTTTTGAAATACCTAGGGAGATGAGAACTAAGATACCACCTGAGCCTTCGCTATAGTCAAAGGAGTAAACGCTCTAAAGAGATGAAGGACAGAAACCAGATTGAGAAGAGTTAAGAGTGAGAGATGTAGAAAAATTTAGTCCTTTAATTTGGTTGTTAGTGACCGAGGGAGAGACAGAACTTGACAATGATCAGAATCGAGAGATTTTCCAGGAAAGCAGGATACAGGTATAAGTGAGGAGGAGCGAAGAACAAGGCAAGAAGGAGAGGGGCTGATCAGCCTGGACCAGCAGACAGGATGGTGGGGGGCCTGCAGAGCCTGGTGCAGAGGTCGGCCTTGGACGGGAGAGGAGGAGGGAATCTTGTTCTGCAGGGAGTAGAAGTGCCAAGGGGGAGAGGAGGGGAGATTCTGAGAGGGCTCATGGAGGATGGGATCCCTCGGGAGAACAGGAAAGACAAGTGAGAGGGGCAGTGAAGGGGTTTGGCCACTTAGGAGCTTGTGAATATTTGGGAGCCCCACGTATGGAAAGATACAGACTGAGCAGAGATTGATAACGTGTGATGGGGCCTTGGGAAGAGATTATTGAGCATGAAATTATGGGATGTCATGCCTTAATTTTGAATATGAGGTCAATCTTTTTTTCTTCATTTAATAGTTAAAATTGGGTGCAGCTAGCAAGTCAACAATCCATGGTCGTGCACCTCCTCCCTTCTGACCTCTCCTCTCCCACTATAGCATAATCCCTCCTCCTCCGTGGCTTCCTCCCCTCCGGCCAGGGTCTACCTCCCTTGCTTCCCTAAGCAGGTCTTTCCATGGAGCCCGTGATCCTGTTGGTCCTGCAATATGAGTGGCTTCCAATGCAGTAAACAACCCAATTCTTCTACGCTGTCACCTATCTTCTATCTCTTTCTGAAAATGAAGATGAATTTTTGAATTGCTTTTCACAATTCAATTTCGAGGGCTTCACAGGCTCTTCACAGTTTCATGCAAATTTATTTCCACCTACCTTTTTTCAAGGTGTTTGTTTCAGAGAGGCAAAACCCAACACTCTTTTCCTTTCCTCACCAAACTCACATCTTGGCCACTCTTTGCAGCCACTGATTAGCCTGACATTTTATTTTCTTTTTGCTTAAAAAAAAAAAAATACAAGTAAAGCTCCCATAGTATCCAGAATGCAAAATTCCTATGATGCATATTTGAAAATAGGTATCTGTATTAAAAGCAGAGTTTTAACTTATTTCACCTTCAAGGGTGAAAGGACATCACATTTATAATTATATTTATATTCTGAAATTATTATAATATAATTATAATTTTATAATTCTATTCTGACATACGTTGTGAGTGCATACCAGAACTTTTCAACACAAATGCACAAAAAGAATATTTCTAATTTAATGGCAATATTTTTTTTGGCACTTATAGAGTCTCCAACTTTTCAAAGAAAAATTGAATTGAACTGAAAATGAAATGAAATTAGCTCTCAAAAAACTCTTTCGGCTATAAGAAAATATTCACCATCTCACTTCTCTAATCTCATGGATGTGCAGGCAGGGGCAAGTCACATGCGCATACATGCACACAATTAATTTTCTCCTTGAGGAACATTATTCTAGTCTATTCTCCTAGCATGACCCCACAACAGACCCATTCTTTTCAGGACCTGCTTCCTTACTACTGATTCCTCTGACTTGAGTCTGAATTCTCTGCTTTTCTCCTGTTTGATTATGGCCGTCTTTGACCTGGGCCAGCTTCTCTGATTCACATCTTTTATTCGGAGCCAACGCCGCGGGGTCACACTGAGGGGTGGGTGCGGGCTCCGGGCCTGCGGTGGGGTCCCTCCTGGCCGCAGTGAGAGCACAGCCCCTGCCCGCCCTCCGGGCTGGCCCGGGCACCGCTGGCGCCTACCTGGCAGGCCCAGGATGGTGAAGTAGGGCCGGCACTCGCTGAAGCCCGAGCTCTGCCTCACGCAGCTCTGCCACAGCCCTTCGTACTGGAACACGGCGGTGACGGGGTTGTCGTACAGGTCCTGGGTGCTCCACGTGTCCATCCCCGTGGCGGCGATGCAGCCCGCCAGGCCCAGCACGGCCAGGAGGAAGCCCACCACTTGGCAGGTGGTGGTGGACATGGCCTTGGCCCCGGGCCTGCGGCCGCCGCCTGCCCCGGCTGGACGGTGTGGGCCCACCGCGCTCCCCAGGGGAGCCGCTCGAATCGGACGGGTTCCCTGGCTCTCGGTGTTTGCTCACAGTGTTTTCCTTAGATAGTTCAGTTTCACTCTTGGTTCAAGGGCATTATTTTTTCATTTGTCAGGGAAGCGGCCCCAAGAGGCACTTGTCTTGCTGAGCTGCGCAGGCCCAGCTGGTGGAGAGCTGAGCGGCCCGAGTGGACGCCCTCCCCCCCCCTCCCCGCGGCCGTGCCAGCCGCCCCCATCCCGGCTGGGCTCCGCCCCGAGACGCCACCATCCGGGGCAGAGCTGACATCCGGCACGCCGAGAGACCCCGCAGGCCCTTCCTCGGGCTCTGCTCCTCACGGGAAACCACCGGGCTGACCTCGGTACAATAAAATGGCCCCAGGAAGCTCCGTCCTAAACCAGACTTGCACACTTTCCCCTCACAACTCATAAACCACTTTCACTTACATCTTTCCATTTTGACCTGACAGAAATGGGTAGGGCGGGTATTATTATTCCCCACATATATATATATATTTGGGTGAGTCAAGTGAGGTGCAAATAGGTTAAGAAACTTCTTCAAGTGCCTTGAGCCACCGATGCTTTAAACGCACAGAGGTGGAGCCCTCCCCTCAACCTCCAGTCTGGTGCTCTTTCTCTGCTTGCATATGGAGTGAGGAAGTGGCAGGGGCGGGCACAGTTGTCCCGACTTTTGAGAAGAGGAAGCCAAGTCCTGGAGATATGCTCTTGGTCCGCAGGTATTGGAACTGGGATGAGAAGGAGCAAGCCATCCTCCATCTCACCCTATCGCTCATGCGACAAGAACCACAGAACCATGTGGTAGACACAGAAGGTTCCACAAAGGCCAGAGGAGGGACCAGGGCTGGCTGGGCCAAAGACCCTGACCAGGTCACTGAGAGACCTAGGATCTTCTGCGGACACTGTCATTAACATGGTGTGTTTTCATGTGGGAACTAGACTAAAATACTTCAGAGCCCTTTGAGATTTCACACACTGTCTTCCACATTTTGCTGAAAAGTTTTCACTACAATTGGTCAAAATATATTGGTGTTATATAATCATGAAAAAGAAAATTGGCTGGAGATCAGCCCTTGCATTTTGTCTACACAATTCGATTTTGTTAGAGAATTGATTGACCTGCGGCTTCCTGTGGTCATGTGTGTCTGGTCTCTGAATTCAGATACATTTGAATTAGCCCTTCCCCAAATCTGGATTTCAAGGTCCTGAAACACACCCCCACACCCCCACACCCCAATCTCTAACCTGTACATGTTGTCCAGGAAACAAGCCTGTCCATCTGGACATTGCAACGTTATCTTGGGTGCACACTGCCACCACTCCCACAGCTTTACTCCCAGCAAACACAGAGAGCAAATATGGAAGGGCTCCCGCCTAATTTGAATGGAGGCGACACTCCCCTCAACTGCACACCTTGCTCTAGGTTCTGTGATCAGTGTGTGTCAAGAATGAAGCATGAACCAGAAAACTCAAAATAAGAGTGTAAGCAAGAGTATGTGACTTAAAATGGAATAGTGTTGGTGGCTGTGTATCCCCTAAACTGAGCTACAAGGCCACGTCTAAGAGGTGGGGAGGCGGCGACTAGAAAAAGGGACTCTGGTCTCTGCTGGTGGATGAGGATTAATCAATTAGATTGGAAAATGTTGGAATAATTCGGGAGTGAATTTGCCACTGTTTCTGTGGACAGAATCCATTTTACTCTTATGTCAACCAAGAGGCAGGCTTTTTATTCATAAAGAGATCTGTCACAGTTTGGTTTCCAGACTTCATTTTATGACATTTGTCTAACACCCCCCAAACACATTGACAATAATACTGCCAAAATAATAGATCAAAAATGGCAAAATATAAAAAATAGGTTATTACAAGTTATCTATTCTCACCCATGGTAGTTTTCCCTCCTGCTTCCCTATGCAAATGTTTTTATGCAAAATTGTAAGACAGGGAAAAAAGTTGTTTAGGGAGTAATGAATTAAGCTTTCTTTCTTGTTTGAAATGGTGACAGTGACTTGATTTTTTTGGAAGAAGGAAAAGTTAATTTTAAAGGATAAACTAAAGCTATCTCTATCTGGGTAGAATACTGAATGAGTAGAGAGAAATTGTAACTCTGCACAATTTTTTTTTTATGTGAAACAAATATTGACATGTTTTAAAACATCTGGAAGATGAGATTTTTTACTTTCTGGTGAGTTTTCTGTGCTCTGAAATGAGTGGACCATTGCCTTAGCTGTCACTGCCAAAGAGTGAATTGGGGATCCACAGAGGAAAATCTGGCTTCCTTGATCACGGCAATAGGCTTTGTTAAAAGGTATTAAATGTATCTCTGATAATTCAAAGTCTGATTCTGTTTAACAATAATGAGGTTGGTACAAGTTTGTTTAATCACCTTTAAAATTGAGCAAATTTTTTTTTGACTTCGTAGGAGAAATAATTCCTATATTGAGGTTTAAATGCGTCTCTGGCAGTGTCATTTTGGGTTATAAATTTCCAGGAGCTTATATTATTTTATTGACATTGGAGAAAACATTTCCCCTACTTTTTCTTTATAGCTTTCTAGCAATATTAACGTAACACCATCTATGGTAAAATTAGGCAAAAATGGTGGTCAAATAGCAATATACAATAGTATGGCTAGGAATTAGGGAGGAGTAAGATTAGTATGCTAGCAAGACAAATAATTGATACATCTATTAATTTTTTTCTTTTAAAATATTACCACATTGTATATCCCTAATTTGTGATTCCACCGTTTGGTGCTAATAATAGAAAATTTGGAAATAGAGAAGATTTTAACAAATCCTTCATAATTTTGAATCCTAGACAAAATATTTGGCATACTTCCTTTTTATCTATTCTCTGTGTATATATTTTTTCATGATTAAGAGATTATACAATTTGATGTTGTGCTCTTTTCACTTAATTGCATACATTTGCAATTAAAGCTCCTTGTAAACATCATTTAATATGTTTAATATTAAACATTTAATTTGATATGAGAAAATTAGTATTTTAACATAAAAACATTGGTATTCCATTACATGGAAATGCTCTTATTCACCTCAATGGCATCTATTCTTATACAGTTGGATTGTACCCTTCCTCCAAATATTCTGTATGAAAAACAATGTTATGATGAACATTTTTACATGTAACTCTCTGCTGGCATTTTTGATTACTTTTTTAGGATAGATTCCTGAGAGTGGAATTAAGATGTCAAAAGGTGTGAAGTTTTAAAAAATCTTTTTTATGTAGAACCAAATTGTTTTCTACAAATTTCATTCCCAGCAGCAGTATTTGAAAGATCTTGTCTCACTACTTGGTGAATTCGGTAAGTTATACATGATCACTTGTTTTAATTTGTATCACTTTGATTACTAATGAATTTGTAGATTTCTTTTTTTTTAAACAAATATTTATGAAGCATTTGTTTTCTTCCTTTTCTTGCATCGTCACTTTGTACTTCCTCATTTATTTACTGGAATTTTAGCACTTTTCCTATAAATTTATATGAATTATTTATTTGTTAAAGATCTTAATATATTGCTATGATAAAGATCTTTTCCCATTGATTATTTGCTTTTTAACTTTTTCAATGGTTTTAGAAAAAAATGTGCTCACCAGTCCCTGGTGCATAAAACATGCTTACTAAATATTTGTTGAATGATATAGTCAAATGAGTTTATGTTTCCTTCGTGGTTTCCTCCATCATTTCTATGCTTAGGAATTTATTTTCCATTTAGGAGATAGAAGTGATTTTAGGGTCATTTTAGAATTTTAGAAGATTTAAAACTATTTTATGTATTTTTACATTTAATTAATCTGGAATCTATTTTGGTATATAATCAAAAATTTCTGCAGCCCCTATTGACTAACTTTCCCCTGCCCCATTGCTTTGTAAATGCTCTATTAATGCTGTATTATAGTAAATGCTGTATTGAATTCACATGTGTGTCTTCCTAATTTTAGATTTTGTTCCATTGACCTGTCTGTCCATCTTTGGGTCAAAGCACACCTTTAATTTTCACAGCTTTAAAATTCGATTGAATATCTGACAGAGTTAGCCCTCACTTTTATTTTATTCTTTAAAAAAAAAAACTTTTAAAAGTTAATTTCATCTGCTCTTCTTGTAGATAAACACTTTGTCATGTTCCCAAAGGAAAACTCTTAGTGGTGTTTTGGTTAGAATTCTCATAATGGAGAAGCACTTGGGCTCTGGAAGAAGTCTGCCCTGGGTTTGAATCCTCCCCTGCCACCCATTACTACACTTACTGCTCAGTACTATAGGGTCGTTAGGACATCCTGTAACCTTGCTGGGCTTCGGTCTCCTCATCTATAAAACGGAGATTATAATACTACTTACCTCATAGGGTTGTCGTGAAAATTAAAGTGTAGGTATATATAGTTATGTAACTTAAGTATATTAATATATGTTAATTCCTTAACCCAATGCCTGGTGCCTAGTAAGGTCTCAATAAATTTTTTATTATTATTAATAAATTAATTAATATATTATTTATTATTATACATCAATTAGGGACAAATTCCCATCTTTATAATATTCCTATCTAGGAAACTGTAGTATATATTTCCCTTTAAGTAAGACTTGTACATTTTTTTTAGGAAAAAATGTAAAAAAAAAAAATCAAAAAATCATTTTGATTCTTGCCAAATATTTACAGATATTTTTCCCAAGTGCTTAACGCATGTCGTTGTATTGTACCCCCTCCCCAGCTCATATCACACACAAACAGAACTAAGTTATTTTAATTTTCTTAACACACTACACTCTCTCATGCCACTGTGTCTTTTCCAGATGGTGTTTCTATTTACGTCTTTCTTTTCTTGGGTACCTCACACATGTCATTGGTAACTCAGCTCAGCTGTCATTTCCTTTAGGAAGTCTTCTCTCTCCTTATGTCTGCACCCTGTACCATACATGACACCATGACACTTGCTATACTTCATGGCAGTGTTTCTTTCTTTTTTTTTTTTTTTGTGAGGAAGATGGGCCCTGAGCTAACATCCGCTGCCAATCTTCCTCTTTTTGGTGAGGAAGATTAGCCCTGAGCTAACATCTGTGCCCATCTTCCTCCAATTTGCATATGGGACACTGCCGTAGCATGAGCCATGCCCGGGATCCGAACCTGAGAACCCCAGGCTGGCAAAGCGAAGTGCGCGAACTTAACCACTACACCACTGGGCCAGCCCTATTGCAATGATTCTTAACTGGGGCTGATTTAGTGCCCTAGGGGACACGTGGCAATGTCTAGGGACATTTTTGGTTGTCACAACTGGGAAGGGAGAGGGTGCTGCTACTTCTCTCTAGTGGGTGGAGACCAGGGGTGCTGCTAAATATCCTATAATGCACAGGACAGCCTCCTACAAAAAGAATTATATGGCCCAGCATATCAATAGTGCTGAGGTTGAGGAACTTTGTATGGCAATGGTCTGTTTCCTCTATGTCTCTCTTTCTAGATTTGTGAGGCTTTTGATATCTATGTGCAGACAGCTTGGAACTAGTAAGTGCTCAACAACTGTGTGTTGAATGAATAACTGTTCCTTCTAATGCCACAATTTCTGTGTCATTGTTTCTTTCCCTATTACTTCTGCATGTGTGAGAGGACCAAAGGCCTTTGCTTTTCCTTCCTTATCCCTGCCAAGAGGGGACCTTGTCTATACTCACTCAGCCCAGGACAGGTTGGCTGCTGGTTATGGGCCATGAAATGATTTGATCTAGGAAGGTGGCCACCAGTCATATGCCTAGGGTTTCTCTGGAGGGTTTGGTTGTGCCTGACTTCTTCCCTCTGATCCTGAGAATCTGTGTTTGCATTCTTGGAAGTGTGTAGCTTCTCAATGGAAATTTTAAAATTCTGTGCTTTCATTTCAATTAAAGGAAGGAAAACTAAAACAAGCACGTTCCAGATCCTCTGGCTGGCCACTTATGGTTTATGTTTATATTGGTGTTTATGATCATTTTTACACCAGGGGACAGCCAAGGGATATTCTCAACTGCCACATTAACAAAGGGTTCTGTCTAGCTCACACAGAACACGGAGTTGGGGGGATTTCTCCCCACCTTGTGGTACTCAGACACCTGTGCCCTGGTGGTCAATATCACAGTAGCATCACCAGCAAGCACTGTACCATCCTGTCTTTGCACATACCTGATTGCAACAATTAGTGGCAGTAACTACACAGCAGAGAACTTTCCCTCCCCAATTCCAGAAATAGTTATGTCGATAGCGTTTGAGCCGCATTTCAGTAGCACCACAACACACCTCACCTCCTAGGATGAAGACCTGCAAAGAGCTATCAAGTTGCAGACACCTCATTACCACAGATGTGAGAGGATGATTCCTTGACGGGGTTGAGGTTAAGTGTGAGGTGTGAGTACCTCGAACTTATTAGCACCATTTTGTAAAACAAATCTATGCAAATTAATAATATTGAAGTCAAAACACTGAAGCAGGTGAAATACGAAATGGGACTGGAGGCTGTGTCTTTGTCCTGTTAATCTCCAAATGCAAATTAACACTGTCCCTCACACCAAATTTATTTTTAAATTTAGATTTATTAGTTTTTTTAGTGTTATTTATGTTATATTTGCAAATGTGGTTTTGTACTCGTGTAAGATTTATATGCATTAGGAATTTAAATCTATTGTATATGTTAAAATGACATTAAAATAAGTATAATTTAAATCAACATTGAGGATCTGCAAGAATTTTTTTCCTTTAAAAGGGATTCCTACAAAATTCCTTTTGAAAAATACTTCTCTAAACTACCTAATCACAGGATTTTCTCTCTCTCACACACACACACACACACACGCACACACACACACACACACACACAGGTTCTAAGAGAAGGCCTAACAGGCAGTTTCAGCCCAGCCCAGTTTTAACTCTGTGAGCTTGGGCAAGTCTCTTTGCCCCTGTGAGTCTCCATGTGTAAGATGAATATGGAGTGTGTTGGCAGCTGTTGTTAGTCCAGGACACCCCCAAGGAGAGGTCTGTGTGGGGCTGCGGCACCAAACTTAGGCAAGAGGTGAGGCTAGGAAGGCGCCTCTGCACTGGGGGTTTCTGCCTTGGGTGAGGAGAGGTTTCTGCTTGTGTCTGAGAGCTTCGGGGCTCCCTGTTGGGGCTGTGGGCTGGGGCTTAGGTGCAGGCAGGGCAGGGTCTGAGCCCTGACTCCATCTGTATGCGACCTTGGGCGGGTTACACAAGCTCAGTTTCCTTGTTTCTAAAAGGGTGGTAATAATAGCACCAAGCTCACAGGGTGGTTTGTGGAGATTACACACGGTATACAAGTTTACTCAAGGCTAGTGCATGATTTACTGTGGTTATTTGCGCTTCGAGAAGCAGTATGAACTCCTCAGATGTCATGGAGGTGCTGTGTGCGGCAGGAGGTCAGCCCCAGGCTGATTCTCTCTGTCGTGGCCTCTAGCTCTGCATGGACCCAGCTCCTAGCCTCTGGAGAGGTCGTGGGCATTTTGCATTTGAGGTGAGGGAGAATCCCAGGATGGGTGGTTAGACCTGGAGTGAAGGAGGGGTCAGCAGGACACAGGGACCAGGGAGTGGCTCACCTTCCCTCCGGTGTCTAGTGGAGGGAGACACCACTGAATTGGCAGCTGGCACCCACTGATCTGGCTCACATTCTCCTGTTTACATCCAGTCCCTTCTCCTCTTAGCTTGGCATTCAGTGCTCTCCATAATCGTCCCCAGATACACCCTCCCCTCCAGCCATGGTCAGTCTTTCATTTTCCCCTGAGTAAGACGTGGGTGCCAGCACCCTCAAGCCTCTGCTCATGCTGATTTTCCTTCTGTGATGCTGCCCCTCCTAATCCTAACTATCTTTCAAGGTTCATTTGTGGTTTTTCCTCCTTGGTGGAACCTTCCCTGAGCAGTTCCATTCTCATCTCATCTCCTGCAGCACTGACTTCTGTCCTCCTCACTTGGCACCTTGTCATACCCAGCCTGGAGTGCGCTTTCATATTTTCGGGGGTGCCAGGTCCACTAAACCCTGAGATTGTAGTGAGCTCACATCAATAAATGTGTAAGGTATAAAAGAACGAATCATCGTGTGCCTGAAGTCTTCACTTGTTACCTTCTGTGTGTGTCTACGTTTTGACCCTGCAGTCAAATGACAAGTTCCTGGGGAGACAGTCCTACTTTCTATTTCTGATCCTCCTTACGATGCCAGCCTTAGATCGACACCCCTCTCAAGACTTTGATATGTATCTATGTAGGGAACAAAGAACTAAAAAATAAAAATGACAAGTTTATTCATTGTCTTACTCTGTTACTTGAGTGAAAGACACTTTTAATATTCTCTACTCTCGTGATTTAAATTTTTCTTCAAGTTAAAATGACCACTCTACTAAGCAAGCAAACACACAATCCTGTGTAGCTAATACGCTGATCTGGGGAGGCGAGCATCACAGCCCACACAGCTTTCCCTGCGTGGCAGAGTTCACTTGCCACAAGAGTCCTCCGTGGAGAGAGTGCCCTGAATCTAGTTCTGGGTGATCCATATTTTCTGGAGGTCAAGAGCCTGGAGCCACAGAGAAGGGGCCCATCTGGCAGAACCCAAAGAAATAGAGCACTCAGTTCTTTTTCTCTGGTCCTTTCCTCTGCCCCATTTCTGTTGCTGCTGCATGCTTAGGCTTCCCTGGAAGCTGGGACCAGACACACAGGGGATTGGAGATGGAACTTAGTTCAGGAGATTCATAGTCTCCAATTCAGGGAGGAGGAATCTTGGGGCTAAAGGAAGGAAATGGCTAAAGTCTAGGTCTCCTGAATCCTGTTCTGTGGTGATTGACACTCAATGCCATTGCTCACAAAGAGTTATTTTAAAAAGTGCCCCTTGGGGAGAATTGGGCACCATCCAGTTAGGGGAACAGGTGGCTGACAGCTCCAGAAAGCTCATCTCCCTAAGGCTCCTGTACTCCTGTTCTCACTCTGCTGATGGGGGCTGTTGTTCCTCCCTTCCCAGCTGTCCCTCTGTGGTGCCCAGGCAGAGGCTGCAGTCTCCTGTCTACCGCATCTCCCCCCGCAGCCTAGCAGGCCGCCGGCCCTTACCTGGCAGCCCCAGCAGGGTGAAGTAGCCCCGGCACTCGGTGAAGCCAGAGCTCTCTCGGACACAGGAGCGCCACAGCCCTTGGTAGTTGAATACAGCTGTCACCGGGTTGTTGTACAGGTCCTGGGTGCTCCACTGGTCCATGCAGGTGGCAGCAATGATGCCCGCAATCCCAATCAGTGAAATCATGAACCCCAAGCCCTGGCAGGCGGTCACGGCCATGGTGGGGTACAGTGTTGACACAGAGTGCCACACGACAGAGGGACAACCCAGTTCTGAGAGTGCTCAGTGTAGCGATGGAGTTTTCTCGAAGAGGCTGGTGCACACGTCACGAATGGGCCGTGTGATGGAGGAGGGGACTCAACAGTGCCACCAGGGTTCACCCTGCTCCTTTATCGACCTAAGTGAGATAATTCCCACAACATGGTACCAAGAGCCATTTATTTTCCATCATATGTACACTCTACTCGCTGTTTACCTTGTGAGGGAGTTTCTTTCCTGATTAGCCAGGTTCCCCTCTGTAAAGGGTAAAGCAAGAGCGGATGGCGATACCTGGAAGGCCTTGCAGGTAGGGCAGCAGGGCTTCCAGCAGCCAAGCCACGAAAGACCTGGAGATGAAAGGGCTTTATCCACGGGGTCCTCCAAAGGTACCGGCTGCTGCTTCAGTTAAAAAACTTAGGTAAGGCTGGTTATAAGGCAGGATGAAATACAGTTGATTCTCATTAATCACTATATTATGTTCTATAGAGTCGCCAGGAACACCAAATTAGCACATGCTGAATCAGTGCCCCCAGGGGAAATATAGGGTTAGGTTTCTGAGAGCCTCTGGTCACATTTTCATCAACCGATCAATGCATAACCTTGTTTTATGTGTGTTTCTGTTCAAAGACATCTTATTTAATACATATTGTTGATTCATTAACATTGAGCTCGCGGCCAACAGCACCATAGCTCATGCCTGAACGAAGCTTATCTAACACATCCTTTTCTCCATTACAGCCTCCTTGTGCTTAGGAACACTAGATTGCACTTCAGCACTATGCCTGGGGCCATTTTAAATAGAGAAATCACCCACCAAAAGCACAAAAGTGTGAAAAACGTGGTACTAAATATACTGCGAGGAGGACCCTTGTTTACCCTGTGACAGCTGAAACAAGAAAGCTGAGCGTCACCTTGTTCCACTCAGTGGGGAACATGCACCTCCTTGACTCAAATTTTTGCCCTCTGCACATGCACACGTCCAATAACGACTGAGGAAACATCTGGAGTATTGATTTTGGGAGTAAAATACATTTTAGTGAGAATTCACAGTATGGAATCTGCAAATAATCGACTAGTTATTTGATGGAACAGAGTGGTTAAGTGGTCAGGCTGTCTGTGGCACTGGCTCTGCCTCCAGCAGTCAGACCACGGAGGGAAGGCAGCAGAGATAGGCAGCGGGAAGGCCTTTGGGTTCTGGAGCCAGACAGCCTGAGTTCAATCCTTGCTCCACTGCTGACTAGCCACGTGAGACCACAGCTTAATGCCTTGACCTGTCTGAGCCTCATTGTCTTCATCTGTAAAATGGGTAATAATAGTGTTTATCTCCCCAGACTGTTTTGTGAATTAAATGTGATAATGCATATGAAATGCTAAGCATTGCCTGTGGAGCACTGTCCTCACAAAATACTAGCAAATATTAGTTGCGCATACTGAGAGTAACATAATGAAAAGCTTTAGCGCCTAACTAATCACTCTCACCGCGTGTTTCTTCACATTGATCAGAAACTAAGCCCCAGCCTTCTCTCACAAAGCGTCTCTAGTTACAGAAAGGCTTTTTAATCTTTTTGGTCCAAATATTATTCCTACCTGCTTTAAAAATGGATTCAAATCTCAATTCTTTTTACCAACTCGCAGAACTATATTTTACATCATTGGCTAACACCTCTGTGCCTCAGTTTCTCCATTTTTAAAGTAAAGGGTTTGCAATATCTCAGAAATTTCATAATTTTAAAAAAGAGAAACCCCTTACTTTGTGATATTGTTGGGAAGACTAATATGTCATATAGATAAAAGTGTGTATGTGTGTGTGTTTGTGTGTGTGTGCATGCATGTGTATACTTGCGTGGCAGTGTGAGGAGGGGAGAAGGGTGTGCTCCTCTGGTTTATAGGATGAAGGGAAGAGTTTGCACACTTGTCTCTTGCTCCCTGAAGTAGCCATTTGGATCATTTATTAGAATCCTACAGGGCTCCAGGGAATATAATTTGAAAACCACTGGACAAGATTCATTCAATAATCTATTCAACAATTCATACAGTGAAGGGATGGACTAGAAAATTCAGCTCACTGGCCCTGGGAGAAAGCAAAAAAAGCTTGTTAGGTTTAGTCTGATCTGGTCCTTGTATGGGGAAAAAGAAAAAGTCTTCTGAGAATATATGACTACGAGCTTCTGTTTCACATGTGACTGGGGTTTACATTTGCACAACCCACGTCGTGGTCCTGGAACACCCACACTAAGAAAATAGCAGTAAAAGGTGATTCCAGGCTGATAACATCTGAAATGACTTGCAGAAGCAGCTGCAGAAACTTCAATGCAGCTTGAATAGGATTTTTACATTTAAAGCCCTGTCCAACTTCAGCTCAAAACCTAAAATTTGAAATCTATTGTAAACAGTGGTATACATACTGGTAAACCAACTCTCAAAAGAAAAAAAGTTGCTGACTTATAACATTTGCCAATTTCCATGGCGTAAATACTCTCACTAAGACTGACTTCAAGCTACCAATGTGAGATCATTGAAGGCAAAGTTGGGAAGCTGACTCCAGCACACCACTTGATTGTGAATAAGATGGTAAGACTTAACAAACAGTTACAAAGGACCCCCAAGAAACTCAGATAATATTGGTTAAAGACATAAAATAAGGTACTAAAATTATAAGTAAATAAAAGTCACCATGAAAAAAGAACAGGAACATTTTTGCAACAGGGCAAGCCCTCTGCCCCAAGAATTTCTAGAAATTAAAAATATAGGCAATGAAACAAAAAACTCAGTGGATAGTGTAGTAGGCACAATTTTGGCTCCTATGATTTCTGCCTCCATGATTATATTATATGATATGGCAAAAGGAATTATATAGATGTAATTAAAGTTACTAACCAGCTGACTTTAAAATAGAAGTTACCCTACATGGCTTCCAGGGAGATCAATGTAATCCTATGAACCCTAAGAAGAAAAAGAGGAGGGCAGAACAGGGAATGAGAGAAATGCAGCAGAAAGGTGAGTCCGAGGTTAGAAGAATGAGAAGGAGTCTATGCACATTGTTGACTTGAAGATGAAAGGAGTCACAAGTCAAGGAAACAGGGACCTCAATTCTACAACTGCAAAGAACTGAATTCTTCCAATTAATAGTGATCTTGGAAGAGGGCCTCAAGCCCCATATGAGAACCACAGTCATGGCTGATACATTGATTTAAGCCTGGTGAGACCCTAAGCAGAGTATCCAACCACATCATGGCAAACATCTGATCTACAGAAACTGTGAGATAATAAATGAGTGTTGTTTGAAGCTGCTAAGTTTCTGAAAATTTGTTGTGGCAGCAATAGAAAACTAACAACAGGTAATTAGCAGATTAAACACAGCTGAAGTTAGCATTCATAAACTGAAAGATAGACCTGAGAAAATTATGCAAATATAGACAGAAATAAGGAGACGGAAAGCATGAAACGGCAGTAAGAGGCATGGAGGATAGAATGAGAAGTTCCAACATACATGTAATGGGAGTACCGGAAGAAGGGAATAACTGAGAGAGAGACAACATTTGATAAGTTCTTGGCTAAGAATTTTCTAGAATTTATGAAAAGCATTAATCCCCTATTAAGGATGTAATTAAAAACTTAAGGATGTACAATAGTTCCACAAAAGGTAAATAAAAATAAATCAACATCTGGATGTATTGTAGTATTGCAAAATACCAAAGATAAAGAGAAAAACCTTTTAAAAACCTGAAAGAAAGAAATTACAGCCATTATGTCAATTGCAACAATAGAAACCAGGAGATGACAGAACCACATCTCTAAAAATTGAGAGTAAAAATAACTTTCAGCCTCAAGACAATGAGAAGACAAGCCATAGATAGAGAGAAAATATTTGCAAAAGGAAAATAGTTGCAAAGAAATATTTGGATAAAGGACTCATCCAAAATATACAAAGAAGTCTTAATACTCAACAATAAGAAAATGAATAACCTGATTAAAAATGGGCAAAAGATATGAACAGTACCTCATCAAAGAAAATTTACAGGTGGTAAATAAGCATCTGAAAAGATGCTCAACATTATATGTCATCAGAGAATTACAAATTTAAACAAAAATGAAATACTACTACATACCTATTAGAATGGCTAAAATCCAAAACACTAACACCAAATTCTGAAGAGGATGTGGAGCAACAGAAACTCTCATTCATTGCTGGTGGGAATGCAAAATGGTACAGCCACTCTGGAAGACAGTTTGGCAGTTTCTTATAAAACTAAACATACTCTTATTATATATGATCCAGCAATCACACTCTTAGGTATTTACCCAAATGAATTGAAAACTTATATCCACACAAAAACCTGCACACAGATGTTTATAAAAGCTTTATTCATAGTTGCCAAAAGATGAAGTAACCAAGATGTCCTTCAATAGGTGAATGGATAAATTGTGATATATCCAGACAATGGAATATTATCCAGTGCTAACAAGAAATGAGATATCAAGCCATGAAAAGACATGGGGGAACCTTAAATGTGTATTACTAAGTGAAAGAAGCCGATCTGAGAAGGCTACATACTGTAGGATTCCAACTACATGACATTCTGGAAAAGGCAAAACTATGAACACAGTAAAACAGATCAGTGGTTGCCAGGGGCTCGGGGCTCTGGAGGGATGAATAGGGGGAGCACAGAAGATTTTAGGTGATGAAGATACTATGTATGATACTATAATGGGTGGATACATGTTATTATACATTTATCAAAACCCATAGAATGTACAGCTCCAAGAGTGTATCCTACTGTAAACTATGGACTTTGGGTGATAAGGATGTGTCAATGTGGGTTCATTGATTGTAACACATGTACCATTCTGGTGCCGGATGTTAATAGTCGGGGGGGCTGTGCATGTGTGGAGGCAGAGGGTATATGGCAACTCCCTGTACTTTCCATTTACTATTGCTATGAATCTAAAACTGCTCTAAAAAATAAAGTCTATTTTTTAAAAAAGGGCTGAGTTCCATATTTGGGTTGATATCTGAATAGAGAGAGAACAACAGCTCCAGAAGGGCAGAGCAGAGAACAAGACTTCAGTGGGGGCAGGGAGTTGGAATTAGAGGTGGCCATGAAAATGTAAAATTCCTGAGAAGTCTGAGAAATCTTGGAGTGGACAGTAGACTTTCTCAAGGTGTGGAATGAGGGTTCAACACAATCTCCTTTAGATCTTTGGGGACAGGGAGACCCAGGGGAATTCTCAGTTACATGACAAGCAGAACGAATAAGGGTCCTATCTTGGTGATGTGCTCAGTCCTGGGGAGGACTGAAGTCAGAACACACTTTCAACTCTCCATAATGGGGAAACTGTGAGGCCTGAATTGGGAAGAGAGAATTCTGACTCAAATGGCTCTTCAGTGGCTGCGAGGCTGGCTCCTTGTAGCTCTGCCCCTCTGACTGCCAGATGTACACTTTAGCCCTGTGGCCAAGAGAACACTCCTTATATCTGACCTTTTGTCCAGATGGTCAGTGGTCAAGAATGCTTTGAAAACTTGTAGGATTTTTTTTTTTTTTAACCAAATCTGGGAATCAGGGGCAAAGCAATCTCAGTATGTACGACATGTGAGGAAGTTCATGTCCTAACTCTAACTTTTTTACTTATATCATTTCACCAAAACTGGGCCTCTGTCTCCCAGAGAAATAAGGGATATTTCTTATCCATAGTTTAAGAACATTTTGGAAAATAACAGTCCGAGCACCACTGTGTCCAGAGGTCTTCAGCACTGAGTCTGGTTCTGAAAAAACAAACTCAACTTTCCGCAAGTGAGAGAGCCCATCTGCTCTTTCCGGGTGAAATTGTCCGTCCCAGACTTTATAGGAGAAACTTGGCATGTTCTTGTCATGAGCTTGTGCTGCCGAGTCAGATATGATTCAGAAAAACGACCATTGAACCCTGAGTTTCAGCCTAACGTGGGTGTTCCAAGAACAGGATTCAGCCACACAGTGACTCATTTCCATTTGGTTTGGATTGTGGGAGTAACAAAATAATACTCCCTTGACTGTGGACAGGGGTATGAATGGCTCAAGTACCCCACCCCATTTGTGTTTCAAGATTCAATTCTGAAGCCAGTAACCAAAATACTGCCCACTGTTCACTGACTTTCTAGACCTGACTATGTTTTTGAGTTCCAGTTGGAGTGACTAATAGCACATGGATTTTTAATAAGAAATACACCTAGCATATTTGGAAAAGAATTTAACGTTATGCATCCTCTCAGGCTAGACAAGAATTAGATCCTTATTTGTTTGCCAAGCAGGATTTCAGTTGGGAAACCCAAAACTTGCTCCCATTGGTGATAAAGCAAAATGCAGCAGGCATAGGGACACTATCCACCACGTCCATGTTTTTCCTGTTGCCAGCACATGTTAATATCAAGGTGTACCCTGAAATAAAAGAGGCCCTTTTAGGGCAAAAGTTCTAAGACAGAATCAGCCCTTGGCATGGGTGTGCTGACATCACAGATGATCCTCAGATTCCCCTGCCCTCACCTAGCTGTCTTCCCCACTGATGCTCCGTGCCCTAGGCTCCTCATGTTCCCTCCCAGCTCTAAAATCTGATATTAGGAAAGAGATGTTCTAAGGTGTGATGATTGAATGGCAAAGTTTAGTTTGTAATCTCTTCTGGACTATTTGTATTTTACCCCATGAATCAACTTCTCCTCTTTCCACCTTAAAAACAATCAAACAAAACATTTTCTGTTTGCTGATGGTTTGGTGAGCCCCATGTTTGGATTGTATGAATTGGTAAATTTTCACATAAAAAATTCCAGGACCCAAAGAGGACTGCCAAATTTTGACTTTGCCCAGTAAGGACAATAACTAATTATCATAATCACCATCATTTATAAAAGAAAAAATATTTTAATATAAAAAAGATGGAAAACCACTATCTCATCATAAAGGACAGTTATGGGCAGCTAGGACATATATATTTGTATTTATATTCCACATTGTCTTCATGTTTTTCCTCATTTCTTTTCAGATGGGAAAGGCAACATTGTGGTCCATCATGGTCCATGGACCAGCATCGGTGCAGAAGCCTGGAGCTGGCCTATAGCCAGTGAGATGCTCCCTGCTAAGATTTGTTGAGAGAGAGTAATGCAAGATATAAGAGCTAGAAATATGCCTCTTGAGCTGAAGGTGAGGGTGGGAGTTTTGGTGGTCCTGAGGAGAGGTGCTAACTTTGGGAGGAGATGTAGATGGACAAAGATAGGAGATTGTGAGGACTCAGGATGATCTGGTTGAGGGGGCAGAGATTAAGGTGGGTAGAAGTGAAGTGTGTCTGGAAAAATAGTTCACATCAGGCACAGAAGAGAAGGAAGCAACGAAATGTTCCTAAGGGCAGTGACTATGACCTTATAAGGTTCTGTGGGCAGGGACTAAGGAACATCATTGATTGAGTGATTGATTTCATGTGATTAATTTGATACACTCATGGACGTTCTTGTCTAAAAAGCAGTTGTTGAGTCTGGCAGTACACTAAGCTCTGGGAATGTGCAAATGAATAACATACAGTCCTTGTCCCTAGATACGCATAACTGTTTATAAATGATATATATGTGCTACTATGGTTATGTATTACATACACTAAAAAACATAGCCTAACATGGAAATTAAAGAAAGATAATACAAAAATGATTATAAATAGAAGTTCTGAAGCTATCTTCCTGTACCCCAGTGAATTGTTTTGTCTGTCTCTGGGCTGTGTGCACTCCCTATGTGTAAATTATTGGCCAAATCAGTTGTGAGCAAGTTGAGAGAGAGACTGGCAAGTAGTGATAACGGGTGGCTTTGGAGAGAGGAGTATTAGCATGAGGCTGTGGAATAGACACGGGGCTCAAAGAGAGAGTGGCCCAAGTTCTTTGGGATGAAAGAGAAAAGAGGAAAAAAGAGTGAACAGTGGTAAGACGAAGCAAAAGAAGAGAAGAGAGAAGAATGTGTAGCTTGGGCCTGGGGGAAGAAGCAGACTGATCAAGAAACCTGGTGAGTGACCCTTGGGCAGAGCCTATCAACAGAAAGGGAGATTGAAACTGGTTGGAGTGGATTGGGCTCATTTGGACCCAGCTAAGTGAGCAGCCTGAGGCTGGGTCTGCTATTTACCTCCTCTGCCCCACACAGTAATACAGCGGTAACTGACAACTTGTGCTCAACCATAGAGGACAGGGTGGGAAGGGCATACGTGAGGCCTGAAAGAGGGAGAAGCCGTCAATCTGGAGGGAGGCACTTGTGCTGATTCTGACATATGGGCCACAGGGCACTGTGGCTCAGTGTTAGCTATTTGAATCATTTGATAACAGCACGAGGGTGACCAGCCATCCTGGTTTGATTGAGATTGTCTTAGTCATATCCCTAAACCCCTTAGTTTTGGGCAAACTGGGACAGTTGGTCACCGTAAGTTATAGTGTCTTGCCTGCTCTTTAGAGGACCAACCTTTAATCTCTCTCAATCTGTTAGGTTCCAGTGGAGTGGCTTCGTCTCTAGAGTGGACATGTGACTAAGTGCGGCTAATCAGCATCTTTCACCTTCTTGGTCACAGTGATTGGATCACAGATGGGCATGTGATACAAACCAGGTCACTGAGACTCAATTCTGGACATTTTGTTGGGACTGTTGGGAAAGCAAAGGAGCTGGTTTCACTGGGACTACTGGCATCGAGTCTAATGAACAATCTGAGGTGCTGGAATCACTGATTGGAATCTTGAATGAAGCCAATGTTAGAGAAAAGTAAAAAGGAGAGATGGAGAGAGGCACTGGTTCTTGATGTCTGAGCCCCTCTACCAGACCATGCCTGAAGAGAGCTTTACTCTTCAAGTTTTTCAGTTACATGAGCCAACAAATCTTCCTCCACCTCCACCATCCCAACTCCACTCTCTGCCAGTTGGAATTGGGTTTTTCTAACTTTTAATTGATAGAGTCCTGACAAATACAGCTTGTGGTGATCAGACAGAGACAAGGAAATGCATATTGTCCTACCCACAAGGCATCTTTTATTCCGCATCTTGATGCTTGGTACAAATAGCTGCCAGTCCTCCCCTAAGGTTGTATGGAGTTTAATGATCAGGAATAAAAGTGGAGAGCTGATGCCTAATTGGGCTTGGGTATTATTCCAGAAGGTAGTCAGGAAGAGTATTGCAGGACCAATGCTGTAAGAGATTTGGAAAATTCTTGATTTTTACTACTTCATTGTATTTATTTTTATTTATTCCCCTGCTCAGAGTGATTAACAGTAAAATCTTGAAAAAATGCATTAAAAATTAGCTTGTAAGTATCTTTTGGGCAGCAGCTAAGCTAGGGGAAGAATAAGTCAAGGAACGTCGAGGCACAGTAATACTTTGGAGCCCTCTGTCCAACCAAAAATCTCTAAATATTTGTTCAACATTTATTTAGAAGTGGCAAAAACCTTATTGTTATGAATAATTCACTTCCATTGATTAAAGCTGTCCTAAAAATATTCCATAAAATGTTCCTCACTTTTTTGTAGTTCTTATTCTCCCCTATAGTTTTGTGATTTTCTGAAGAAGACATCTCCTTGGCGGGCTTATTAAAACGTTTAAAATTTAAAAAATAAGTCTCATTAAATGGCATTATGCTACGTATGATTTAGTTTTATAATTTCAATTCTCTGTGAGAGAACTTTGGCAATCATTAGCAGGCTGGCTTTGGGTTGGAGAAGTTAAGAGAAAAATATAGGTGCTAGACAGATGTGTTTTAAAAATTTTTAGTGGAGGGCATATTCTACTTTGGAAGGAGTGGGGCTATTTTTTTTTTTAATTTTATTTATTTATTTTTTCCACCAAAGCCCCAGTAGATAGTTGTATGTCATAGCTGCACATCCTTCTAGTTGCTGTATGTGGAAGGCGGCCTCAGCGTGGCTGGAGAAGCGGTGCGTCGGTGCGTGCCCGGGATCCGAACCCGGGCCGCCAGCAGCGGAGCCCGCGCATCTAAATGCTAAGCCACGGGGCCGGCCCAGGAGTGGGGCTATTTAACTTTTCACCAACAAGGTAAAAAGTTGTGTGAAGAAACCTGAGTTAATTGATGTTATATTTCCAATTTATTCAGTGATGGGTTAATATCCCATATGGACGGTCACCACTGTCCATTGCCTGCATAGCCTGGCTCTAATCTGGCTCTGGGGAGAAGTAGAACAGGGACTAAAGGGGAGAAGAAGCTGGATCCCTCCATATGCGGGAAAGGGTGCTTTGAAAGTGTAAAGAAAACTGGTCTGTTGTCCTGAGGATGGACAGTAGAAGTGATAGAAATGCCAGGTGGGGAGGTTTCCTGTTTCTAGGAAAGGTGGGCTAGGTAATTTGATTAATCCTTCCGCTGAAAACTATTTAAGAAGCTGAATAAGATATTAAGAACAAAGCTTCTTAAAAAGAAAATAAAGTAACAAGATAATAGGGAATCGCCAGGCCAAAAGTGAAGGAAAAACAAAACCCTGAATGTAAATGAGCATGGAAGTCACTTTTAAGTGAGACCATTTTCTGACTCTTCAAATTTAAGACCATTGTTTTGACAATCTTGTGGGATATGTGTGGAGGACAAAAATCCAAGTTACTTGAGAGTTAAGGTGAAGAGACAAGAAACTATCCCACAATAAACTGGGACCTCACAAGTCTAAACTCATAAGACAAGGGTGATCCAGAAGTTCAGAATTTCAGCTTTAAAAAAATTCCCTTGCATTCCAGATAATTTGATTTAAGGTGATTTCTGACTGGCAATAACCCCAGGCACCTGGCATAAAGCAAACTGAAATTCTCCCTTGAGGACTGTCTCTTTATTATGGACTTCAAATTATTCCTTCAAATAATTTTAAAAGTATAATATACAAAATATAGCCAAAGGTAACCAGGCATACACAGAAACAATATTCCATGGAAAGGGCCAACAAAAACAAAACACAACATAAGAGTAGCTTAGACGTAGTCAAAGAGGGAATTAGTGAACTGACAGATCCATCAGAAGACATTATCCAGAATATAGTATGGAGATTAAAAAAACAGAGAGAGAGAGAGAAATGGTAAGAATCCTGGAAGATATAAACATATGTTTAATTGAAATTCAAAAAGAAGATGAGAGAAAGAATACAGTAGATGTTGTATTTGAAGAGATAATCACTGCGAGTTTTTCAGAACTGATGAAAGTCACCAATGCACAGGTTCAGGAAGCCCCCAAATCCCAAGCAAGATAAGTCAAAAGAAATATATTCCTAGACACATCATGAAATTGCCAAAAATCAAAGATCAGAAGAGTTTTTAATAGTGGCCAATGAAAAAGAGATTACTTTCAAAATAGCAGCAGTTAGACTGTTATCAGCAATGGAAGACAGAAGACAGTGGAATGATATCTCCAAGGTGCTGAAAGAAGATAGGTGCCAAGCTGCAATTTTATATTTGGCAAACATATCCTTCAAGACTGAAGATAAAGAAAAAGCATTCAGACAAACAAATATGAGTGAGTTCTCCGTCAGCAGAACCTGTAACAGAGGAAATTCTAAAGGAATTTTTTAGATAGTAAAAAAATGATTCCAATCGCCCTAAAACTGATAAAGGGCATCTATTGAAAACCCATAACTAACATTGTATATAATAGTGAAAGACTGAATGTTTTCCCCTTAGATCAGGAACAAGGATGTCTACATTCATCACTCTATTGCCAGGGCAATTAGGGAAGAAAATGAAAGAAAAGGTGTCCAGATTGAAAAGGAAGAAGTAAAACTATCCCTATTTGCAGATGACATGATCTTATATATAGAAAATTCTTAGGAATCCACTAAAAAACTAACAGAGCTAATAATGAGTTGAGCAGGTTGCAGGATACAAGGTCAATATATAAGAATTAATTGCATTTCTGTATTCTTGCAATGAAAAATCTGAAAATGATGTTAAGAAAACAATTCCATCTAAAATAGCATCAAAAAGAGCAAAATGCTTAGGAATAAATTTAATGAAAGAAGTACAAAACTTATATTCTGGAAACTACAGAACGTTATTGAAATAAATTAAAAAAGATGGAAAAACATCCCCTGTTTGTGGATAGGAATACTTAATACTATTACGGTGGCAGTACTCCTTAAATTGATTTTCAAATTCAATGCAATCTCTATAAAAATTCCAGCTGACTTCTTTATAGAAATGATAAGCTCGTCCTAAAATTCATATGGAAATTCAAAGGACCCTAATAGCCGACATAATCTTGAAAAAGAAGAACAAAATTGAAGGGCTCACACTTTTCAGTTTCAAATCTATTACAGAGCCAGCCCTGATGGCCTAGCAGTTAAAGTTTAGTGCGTTCCACTTTGGCGGCCCAGGTTTGGTCCTTGGGTGTGGAACCACACCACTCATCTGTTAGTAGCCATGCATGGCGGTGGTTCACATAGAAAAAACCAGAAGAACTTACAACTATACACAACCACATACTGGGGCTTTTGGGGGGAAAAAGGAAGAAAAAAGGAGGAAGATTGTCAACAGATGTTAGCTTAGGGTGAATCTTCCCCTGCAAAAAAAAAAAAAACTAAAAACTCTAGCTCTGTCACTTTAAAGAAAGAAAAAAACTTATTACAAATTTACAAATCTACAGTAATCAAGATAGTGTGGTAGGCCTAATGGAATGGAATTGAGAGTCCAGAAAGAAACCTTCACATTATGGTCAACTGATTTTTGACAAGGGTGCTAAGGCAATTCAATAGGGGAAAGAATAGTCTCTTCAACAAATGGTGCTGGACAACTGGATATCCACATGCAAAAGAGTGAAGCTGGATCCCTACCTTACACCATAAGCAAAAAATTAACTCAAAATGGATCAAAGACCTAAATATAAGAGCTAAAACTATAAAACTCTTAGAAGAAAACATAGACATAAATCTTTGTGATCTCAGAGTAGGCAATGGTTTCTTAAATATGACACCAAAAGCAAATGCAACAAAAGAAACAGAGAAATTGGACTTTATCAAAGTTAAAATTTTTGTGCATCGAAGGATGCCATCAAGAAAATGAAAAGAGGGCTGGCCCCGTGGCATAGTGGTTAAGTTCGGATCCCAGGTATGGACCTACACACTGCTCATAGAGCCATGCTGTTTTTGCTTCCTCAGCAAAAGAGGAAGATTGGCAATGGATGTTAGCTCATGGCCAATCTTCCTCAGCAAAAAAAAAAAAAAAAGAAAGAAAGTGAAAAGAACCTACAGAATGTGATACTGTGAGAAATCACCTTACTTTAGAATTTGAAATCGAAATTTTGCTTTGAAGAACGGAGGTATGCTAAAGGAAAATATGCTGCTAGTCCTCCTGGTAAGATTTCTGTGGGCTGGTCAAAGAGAGTGCAATGATGCTTCAGAACATTCCTGACAAAGGTCCTATATGGTGACTGTGTTTTCCAAACTAGAGTTTGTGTACATGGACTGAGGAGGGGTTTTTCTCTCTGACTTTTGATTAGTTTAAATGAAAAAAAAAATTAATGTAAAATTATGTCACCTATAGTTAACATATGCAACAAGATGAGAAAAAAACTCTATATGGGAAGAGGTTGGGGTGATGGTGGTAGGAGTTTTCATTTACTCACCAGCACACACCTTATCTGAGCCGACACTGAGAATCAGGAAGCAGTGGTACTCTGTTTCCCGCTCTCAGGAAGAGAATGAGGCAAGAGAGCAAACAGGCGGGGAGGACCAGTTTCTGTTTGACTAGCCGTACACCCACGAGACTCCCCGCTTCCTCCTGATTCTCAACACACCAGCTGCGTGTTCACCTTTAGTGCTTTTATTCAGGGGAACTGAACATCTACTCAAAGAGTTTCTAAGTCACGAGAAAAATGAAAGCTCCAACCCACATTTTCCTTCACAAAAGGGTTTCTTTCAGTGACTGTATTTATTTTTTTCCTCATCATAAAGGTAATATAAAATGGTAGAAAATGTTAAAGAATAAAATATTTTAAGGATCCAAAAAAGAGAGAGAAATGGATGGAGCATAGGATTTTTAGGGTAATGGAACTACTGTGTATGATACTACACTAGTGGATACGTGTCATTATACATTTGTCTAAACCCCTAGAATGTGTACCACCAAGAGTGAACCCTAATGTAAACTACGGACTTTGGGTATTTTGATGTGTCAATGTAGGTTCATCAGTTGTAGCAAACGTACCACTCTATTGGGGGATGTTGATAACGGGGGAGACTATCCATGTGTGGGGGCAGAGGGTATATGGGAAATCTCTGTACCTTCCCCTCAATTTTGCTATGAACCTAAAACTGCTCTAAAAAAATAGAGTCTGATAGAAAACTTTTAAAAATAAAATAAAAGGAAAAAAATTTAAAAATCTGAAAAACAAGAAAAACATAGAGCATAAAACAATAACCAGTGATTCTACCTCTAAGAGGTATCATATTAACATTTTGGCTTTATTTCCTTCTAGTCTTTTTTTCTCAAATACATATTTTTTTACATAGTTAGAATCATAGTACACACACGATTTTTATCGTACTTTTTCATTTAACTTTATATTTATCAAAAATATTTTCTTTATCAAAAATTCATTGCAAGCATAAATTTAATACTCTATTGTGTGGATGTACCGTGTTTGTTTAACGTTTCTCCCACTGTTGAGTATTTAGACTATTTGCAGTGTTTACTTTTTATGCGTAATATGGTTTTTGAAAAACCAGAACCTCTGATTTTGAAATCTTGTTGAGTAGAAGTTGAAAAAACTAGCATTAAGCTGCAAGCAGTTTTCTATTTCACTAGAGCAGAGGCTCTAATACTCCTTCAAGACAGGCTGTATTTTGTTCTGGGCACCATATAATTAACACTATAATTACACAAATGTAAATTATTTACTCACTTACCATTCTTGGGGAAAATGTGGTGTCATCACCAACCATAATATAAACGTTTGTAGAGTGAGAATCCAAGTATCCTGATGGATAAGGTACTTTTTTTTGGTGTATGCTTGAGTCAAAATTGTATCTCTGCAGAAATTTTTTCTTTTCTTCTTTTCTTTTTTGTAAGGAGAAGTGAATGGAGTAAAAAAAAAAAAAAGGTTTTTTCTCAATTTGAAATGAAGCTGCGTTTTGCCTAAAGGCTTGTTGTTCTCCCGAATTTGGATATGCATATTAGTGTATATGCTGTGGTTACCAGAGCACTCAGCCTCTTGAGAACAAAATAAGACCAATTCTGTCACTTGTTCTACAGCTCATGGGTCTCCAAAGCCCTGTGCATGATTTCTGCAGTTTCCTGAGGGTCTTATGTTCTCACATCACCTTTGCCTCTGGGATCCTGCTCCCCTGCAGCTCTTGCTGTTGGGTACCATGTGTACCTGGATCTCAAGTCCAGCTGCTTCTTCCAATTCCATGATACCAACTCACAAAGAGCACCCCTATGTAGAGAAATAAGAATAATGACCACTGGCATTTACTGAGCACTTACACCGTGCCAGGCATTATTATAAGAACTTTAGAGGTATTGCCCAATTTAATCTTCATATCAGCTCTATGAGATAGGAACTTAAATATCCCAACCTCACAGATGGAGAAATGAAGGCACTGAGAGATTAGGTACAGTTTATGTGCAAGTAAGTTTTCTAAAGCATTAATTTATTTAAAAATTAGTAGCATCCTAATAATTCTGTGAGGTGCTAGGGTTTCAATGGTGAGTGACATAGACATGGTCTTGGCCCTCAGAGAGCTCATCATCTAGAGGCAGGACATAGACAATTACAAAGTTACCAAAAACTTGAAATAGATGATCAGAGTGATACTCCAGAGAATTTTATTTAATCTTTGTAGTTACGGAAACTTCCTGAATAAAATGACAATAGAAACCTGCAGGATGATTGGAAGTAAGCCATAAAAGGAGGGGAAGAATCAGTTAAAAAAAGTTTCGGGTAAACAGCAGCTGTTCAAAGGCTGGGAATGAGAGTAAGTCTGGTGAGGACCAGGTCCTAAAAGAGGATTGGAAGGGCTGCAGCACAGAGTGAGGGGGGGGGGAAGTGTGGGGAGTTGGGCAGAAACCAGAACATGAAGGCCATGGAGGGTCTTGTAGGCCTCCATTCCAAGGGTAATGGCAAGCCAATGAAGGGGAGGTACACGATCATATTTGCATCTTACTGGATTCCTTTGGTTGAATATGGAGAATGGAATTGACTAATGGGTGACTACTAACAGCAGGAAATCCAGAAGGCTTTTGAGTGGGCCAGGCAAGAACTCATGGTAGCCTGGACTCAAGGAGTGGCAAAGTCAATGGAGAGAAGTAGATGGATTTGAGGTTTACTTAGAAGATTGTATTAGTCTGGGTTCTTAGTTGCAGAAAACAGAATCCATTCCAGGTGATTTAAGCAGGAAGGGATTTATTATAGGCTATTAGGTAGCTCACAGAATGTATAGGAAGGCTCATGGAATAGATTCTAGGCTGAGCTTCTGGAAAAACCCCAAGAGGAGGTGGTAGGGAAATCCCTCTGCCATGGCCAGACAGCTGCTCTTGTCACTACCAAACCCAGAACCACACTGTCTCTGCTGCTACCCACACCAGCAATGTGGATGCCCCATACCCTGCCTCCTTTCCTATATAGCTCAGTTCTGATCAAAGCATCCTGCAACTTCATCTAATTAGAAGAACTTTAATCACATAGGTCTCCCCTAGTGGCAAGGAAGTGAGAGAAGTGTACAGCCTTCTGTACAGGTAGGTAGTCATGCTAGAAAGTAACTGGAATGGCGTTGAGTGAACCAACATGAAGTATCTGTCCCAGAGGTGGCAGGGCTGATAGGTTTTGGTGAATGATTTTGAGGAGAGTAAGAGAGAAGAAAGTGTTAAGAAAGATCGCTAATTTCTAGCTTAATGAATGAGAAGATTGTGGTAGATTTTATTGAAATAAAAAACATGGTAGAAGGAGAACCACTTTGGAGGTTGGAGAAAAGAGACAGTTGAGTTCATCTGGGTACTGACTTTGAGGTATCTGTCAGGTGTGTATATGGAGGTGTCCCACAGATAGTTAGATGCAGAGATCTGGAAGTATAGGTTTCTGAGACATCAGCATAAGGATGGCACCTGAGGAGAGAGGTGAGACAGTGATTAGAGGAAGGAGACCACGGAGGAATAGAGTGTAGAATCTGTAGCATGGAGGGCCAAAGACAGAACCTTGGGGATACTACCAACACTAGAGGACAGGCAGAGCGAGAGGTAGCAGCAAAGACTGGGAAGGGTTGGCCAGAGAGGTAGAAGGAGATTGGGGATGTGGAGTCAGGGAAGGCAAGAGAAAAGAGTGCTTGGAGGAGGAGAGAGAGTGTGATAATGTTGAATGCTACTAGAGGTCAAGCAGGTGGGGGACTGAGTGGTGTCCAGTGGATTGAATGACAAAGAGGCCACTGGTTCCTCTTCTGTCCTCTTCTGAGGGCAACTTAAGTAGAGTGGTAGAGAAGAAAGTCAGAGGTAGGGAGCGAAGGAGTACATCGGATGTGGGGAAGGGAAGAGAATTACAGTAGATGTCCCTTTCCATAAGTTTGGCCATGAAAGGAGAGATGATAAAGGGACATGTGGTTGAAGGAAAATGGGATGGGGTGAGAAGCCATGGCTAAAGTGTGTAAACGCTGATGGGAAACCAGGAGACAGGAAGAGGAACAAAGACTCACAAGAGACAGGGGATAATTGAGAGACTGAAGTCCCTGAGAAGATAGAAGGGGTAAAGCCAGAGATAAACAATGAATTTTCTTTTTAGTATAAGTATGTCCCAAATCTTGCAAAGGACATATTTATACAAAAAATGTGCTAAGTATACTAAAAAAATTATTTGTGTTTATTTGAAATTCAAATTCAACTGGGCATCCAGTATTTTTATTTGCTAAATCTGGCAAGCTTATATATGATCTGAGCCACAAATGCAAACCACGTGTGTAATTTTAAATAGTCTAGTAGCTACATTTTAAAAAGTAAAAAGAAGCAGGTGAATTAATTTAAATAATATACTTTATTTAACCCAACATATCTCTTTTTTGTGCTAAGTCTTTGGAATCTAGTGTGTGTTTTACACTTACATCTCAGTTTGAACCAGCCACATTCCGGTGCTCAACAGCCGTGGCTACTGTATTGGGCAGGGCAGGCCTAGATCTCCCCAGATACTCTTATTTCATTGGCCCGGGGCAGGGGGACAGCTCCTGGGTGATTCCAGTGTGCAGCCAGGTTGCCACCACTGCTCTGCAAGACAGCTTGATCCCAGATCATTCAGGGATGAGCGGCAGCCGCCACAAGAGGGAGCCAGCCCCTCGGAATAAAGGCTTCTCAAGGCCACCTGGTCTTCACTAGGCAGGGACTCAGGAAATGCTGGGTGAATCCAGAAGCACAACCCCTGGACCTGTTCTTGTTTCCCTCCCACTCGCTTTCTCAGCCAAGGTTTCCCACAGTCTGGGCCACTACGGCAGATCTCTCTGTTAAGTTGCTCCATCGTTATCCCTTTCATCTGCAGTATCTTGATCTCTCCTCCCTCCTCCCACCATCAGGTCTTCCCCCCTGTAGCAGTGTGATAAGGTGCAAAGACTAGGAACCAGGAGTCTTACAGGTTGGGGTCTGAATCCCAGCTCTGCTACTTACTGACACAGGGTCTGTTCAGCACATCACATATCGGGGGTCCGCTTCCTTACTAGCGTGGAGATAGTACCAACCTCATAAGCATGTCGAGGAAGGACACCTTGTGATGATAGACTTAGAGCAGTGCCCTGGAGATGTCTGTAATAAAGTAAAGCAAAGTAGGTGCTCAGGAAATAACGGTTCATGTTCCCCTGCCCTACAGATACGTTGGAGGTAATATGATTCACCTAGTATATTAGCTCCCCAACTTGGCTACTCCACAGGATCACTTAAGGAGCTTATGAAGGTATTCTATTTCCTGATCCTCTCTCCCAGAGATTCTGATTCAGTAGGTCTGGAATGAGACCAGGGATTACAGATTATGAATTTTAAAGAAGTTCTCCAAGTGATTCTGAGAAGCCAGCCTAATGCTGGTGTTGTGGGTTGTTTGGGAGCCATTGACATGTGGAAGGAACAGGGGATTTGGAATCAGGGGTCCTGGGCTTAACTTCTTGCTTTGCTGTTTACTCAACTTCTCTGAGCCTCAGTTATGCCATTTGTTAGAGGAGACAAATAAGACGCCTGCTCAGGAGGAGGTAATACATGTAAGGCAGAGTGAGGGCTGGGCAGCCACGGTCCCTCCTTCCCTGCCCTCTTCCTGTCCTCCGTCGTTCCTAATGCCCTGGGCTACCTACTGTTTCTTGTACAGGCCCTTCTTTCTCATCTCCCAAACACGATCCTTTCCTTTCTTGCCACTTGGGATGTCCTCTACTCCTTTCTCCCTTCTCTGTCAGAGCTGGGCCAGCTTAAATCACTAGCCCCACCTGCTTCCCTTGGACTTCACATTAGATCCTGTCTTTGGTGTCCTATTCCTCCACCCTGGTTTCTGACTCAATTTCCTTGACTGAGCAACAAGTTTGCCATTGGACCAGTTCAAATACAGTCTTTCCTATCCTCTCACCACTCCTTCTATTCTATCCCCACCCCCTACCCAACCTCAAGTAGCCAGACTTAGCTGCAGGTCTTCCTGGAAGGGATGGATGCCATAGGGGAGGGGAGGAGGAGAAGTTCTACATGGAGAGGAGTGAAGAAGACAACCCCACCCTCCTTTTCAGTTGTAGGTTTCTGGCCCCAAACAGATTTGCTCTACAGCAAAACACATCAAAAACAAATCCAGGGGACTGGCCCAGTGGTGTAGTGGTTAAGTTCGCGCACTCCGCTTCGGTGGCCTGGGGTTCACAGGTTTGGATCTCAGGCATGGACATACACACCATTCACCAAGCTATGCTGTAGTGGCGTCCCACATACAAAATAGATTGGCACAGATGTGAGCTCCGGGCCAATCTTCTCACCAAAAAACAAAACAAAACAAAAAAACAAAGCATTAGACATGGAAAATATTTTACGGACTTCTTTGGGTGACAATGTGACTATATTATAATTTATTTAATCAATTCCATATTAATGGTATGTTTAGTTGTTTACAATGTTTTTTATTATAAAGAACAATGATATTGCTATCTTAGAACATTAATCTCTTCCCACTTATTTCATTATTTCCTCCAGATAAACTCCCAGGAGTGAAATATCTGGTATAAACATAAGAAAGATGGGCATTTAAAATTTTGATCACATTATTCTTTTAAAAGTTTAGATCAGCTTATACTTTTGCTAAAAAAAGTTATGTTTAAATGACAATTTTCCATATCCTTGAAAATCGAGGATTATTAATATTTTTATTATTTTTGAGAAAGAGCAGTTGGAAGTGATGTCGCATCTCAACCTGTAGTTATTTGACTATTGTCTGCCAATAAGCGCCATTTCCTGTATTTTTATTTCTTCTCTTTTGATTTACTTGTTCGTGTTGGTGAATAAAGTCTTAATCAGGTTAATAAATTCATTACAAGGTTGTGTTTTAATATCTTTTTTTAGTGAAATTAATGTCAAATTGGTGGGCAGAGGTCTTTACCCTCCAATTATATAAGATTAATGCCTCCAATTACTATTTTAGATTACAGTACTTTTTAGATTCTTATCTTCTGTGTAACAAAGTTTTATGGTGTTTCTATATTTTTTAGAAGAATATGAGTGTAGCATGAAGCTCACTCAGACAGAAATAAGGTTGTTAACGTGCCCTTTGGTGAGGGAAGGTGCTGCTTATCTAGTTCACTCTCTATGGGACCCACTCATTGATTCTACAAGTCAGACAGTCAAGATCTCTTTGAAACAATCTTTGAGGATGTTTATAAAGACTAAAAAGTGGTTCGTTAACAAGACAGAACTCAATTTACTAGACAGCCAACTTGAATATAAATATATACATCTGATTAAGTATATACAGATGGGTTTGGTGATCAATTTCATTTTTTTCTTCACTAAGGATCTTGTTGAAACTCTTCAGCTGGGATGATGAATAGAGTGGCCATTTCCGGCCTGTTGGCAGTGACCAGGTTCCTGGGGACCCTCTCTGTGTGTCTCAGCAGCTCCTACTGTGCCCAGGTACATCTTTACACGAGGTGCAATGGTGGCGCTTGTTGGCACTTTGCTGCTCTTTCCAGCATGTTTTAGTTCAGTGTAGGGGCCCAGTGGAATCATGAGAGCGAAGCTCAGGGGTTTTCTTCCCTCCAGTATGCTTTGCAAAATATAGCGAACAAGCCGAATCCATAGGTTGCAAGCCCAAGACAACTTTCCTTCCCCAGTGTCCACTCAAACCCAGTCTTGGACTAGTTCTTTCCTTTTTGTGGATGACTTCCCAAGCGGGCTCTGTATCTCTCCCAATCATTCTTAGGTAGTAAAACATCCACACATCAGAGTAACCAAAAAACAGTCACATTTCAGTGATCAATATCTCCACTCTAACAATGATGTGCCCAAAATATATATATATATATTTTTGTGAGGAAGATCAGCCCTGAGCTAACATCCGATGCCAATCCTCTTCTCTCTCTCTCTCTTTTTTTTTTTTGCTGAGGAAGATTGGCCCTGGGCTAACATCTGTGCCCATCTCCCTCTACTTTATATGGGACGTCGCCACAGCATGGCTTGACAAGGGGTGCATCGGTGCACGCCTGGGATCGAAACCTGCGAGCCCTGGGCTGCCGAAGTAGAGTGCACACACTTAATTGCTGAGCCACTGGACCAGCCCTGTGCCCAATATATTTAATACCCACAGAGGATCATTTGTTAACATTTCCTCCCACGATATGGCCAAATTATTTTCAGCAATAATCATTAAAGGAAACAAATAATAATGGCCAAGGAAGAAATGTGAACCGTGAAGTTTTTCTTTTGTCAAACTTCCATGTATAATCATGTTGGTCAACAAAAAGTAAATAAAAATAAAACAAATGTTATAATACAGAATAGGAGGAAAGTAATGAATTAATACTTTCTATTGACATTAGGGCTTTTCTTTTTTTGTGTGTCTGTGTGAGGAAGATCGGCCCTGAGCTAACATATGCCAATCCTCCTTTTTTTTGCTGAGGAAGAATGGCCCTGGGCTAACATCCGTGCCCATCTTCCTCCACTTTATATGGGACACCGTCACAGCATGGCTTGACGAACGGTGCATCAGTGTGCGCCCGGGATCCGAACTGGCGAACCCTGGGCCGCCGAAGCGGAGTGCGTGCACTTAACCTTTTTCAACGCCGGGCCGACCCCAGGGCTTTTCTTAAAGAAGGGAAAAATTACACTCTAGCTTGCACTCAGTTTTAAATTTTATTTTATTTATTTATTTATTTATTTTTAATTTTTTTGTTTATTGCAGTAACATTGGTTTATAACATTGTATAAATTTCAGGTGTACATCATTATACTTCTATTTCTGCCTAGATTACATCATGTTCACCACCCAAATACTAATTACAACCCATCACCACACACATGTGCCGAATTATCCCTTTCGCCCTCCTCCCCTTCCCCTTCCCCTCTGGTAACCACCAATCCAATCTCTGTCTCTATGTGTTTGTTTATTGTTGTTATTATCTACTACTTAATGAAGGAAATCATATGGTATTTGACTTTCTGTCTCTGACTTATTTCACTTTGCATAATACCCTCAATGTCCATCCATGTTGTCACAAATGGCTGGATTTCCTCGTTTCTTATGGCTGAGTAGTATTCCATTGTGTATATATACCACAGCTTCTTTATTCATTCGTCCCTTGATGGGCACTTAGGTTGCTTCCAAGTCTTGGCTATTGTGAATAACGCTGCAATGAACACAGGGGTGCATGTATCTTTACGCATTGGTGTTTTCAAGTTCTTTGGATAAATACCCAGCAGTGGAATAGCTGGATCATATGGTAGTTCTATCCTTGATTTTTTGAGGAATCTCCATACTGTTTTCCATAGTGGCTGCACCAGTTTGCACTCCCACCAGCAGTGTATGAGAGTTCCCTTCTCTCCACATCCTCTCCAACACATGTTGTTTCCTGTCTTGTTAATTATAGCCATTCTGATGGGCGTGAGGTGATATCTCATTGTAGTTTTGATTTGCATTTCCCTGATAGTTAATGATTTTGAACATCTTTTCATGTGTCTGTTGGCCATCTGTATATCTTCTTTGGAGAAATGTCTGTTCAGGTCTTTTGCCCATTTTTTAATTGGGTTGGTAGTTTTTTTGTTGTTGAGAGGCATGAGTTCTTTATATATTTTGGAGATTAAGCCCTTATCAGATGTATGGTTTGCAAATATCTTCTCTCAATTGTTAAGTTGTCTTTTCGTTTTGTTGATGGTTTCCTTTGCTGTGCAGAAGGTTTTTAGTTTGATGTAGTCCCATTTGTTTATTTTTTCTATTGTTTCTCTTGCCTGGTCAGACATGGTGCTTGAAAATATGTTGCTAAGACCGATGTGGAAGAGCGTACTGCCTATGTTTTCTTCTAGAAGTTTCATAGTTTCAGGTCTTACATTCAAGTCTTTAATCCATTTGGAGTTAATTTTTGTGTATGGTGTAAGGTAAGGGTCTACTTTCATTTTTTTGCATGTGTCTATCCAGTTTTCCCAACACCATTTGTTGAAGAGACTTTCTTTTCTCCATTGTATGTTCTTGGCTCCTTTGTCAAAGATTAGCTGTCCATAGATGTGTGGGTTTATTTCTGGGCTTTCGATTCTATTCCATTGATCTGTGTGTCTGTTTTCGTGCCAGTACCATGCTGTTTTGGTGACTATAGCTTTGTAGTATATTTTGAAATCAGGGAGTGTGATACCTCCAGCTTTGTTCTTTTTTCTCAGGATTCGTTTAGCTATTTGGGGTCTTTTGTTGTTCCATATAAATTTTAGGATTCTTTGTTCTACTTTTGTGAAAAATGTTGTTGGAACTTTGATAGGGATTGCATTGAATCTATAGATTGCTTTAGGAAGTATGGACATCTTAACTATGTTAATTCTTCCAATCCAAGAGCATGAAATATCTTTCCGTTTCTTTGTGTCTTCTGCAATTTCTTTCAGCAATGTTTTATAGTTTTCGTTGTACAGCTCTTTCACCTCTTTGGTTAAGTTTATTCCTAGGTATTTTATTCTTTTTGTTGCAATTGTAAATGGGATGGTATTCTTAATTTCTCTTTCCGCAACTTCGTTGTTAGTGTACAGGAATGCAACTGATTTTTGTCTGTTGATTTTGTATCCTGCAACTTTACCGTATTCGTTTATTACTTCTAAAAGTTTTCTGGTGGATTCTTTAGGGTTTTCTATATATAAAATCATGTCATCTGCAAATAGTGACAGTTTCACTTCTTCCTTTCCAATTTGGATCCCTTTTATTTCTTTTCTCTTGCCTGATTGCTCTGGCTAGGACTTCCAGTACTATGTTAAATAGGAGTGGTGACAGTGGGCATCCTTGTCTGGTTCCTGTTCTTAGAGGGATAGGTTTCAGTTTTTCACTATTGAAGATGATATTAGCTGTGGGTTTGTCATATATGGCCTTTATTATGTTGAAGTACTTTCCTTCTATCCCCATTTTATTCAGAGTTTTTATCATAAAGGGATGCTGTATCTTGTCAAATGCTTTCTCTGCATCTGTTGAGATGATCATGTGATATTTATTCTTCATTTTATTAATGTGGTGTATTACGTTGATTGATTTGCGAATGTTGAACCATCCCTGCATACCTGGAATAAATCCCACCTGATCATGGTGTATAACTTTTTAATGTATTGTTGTATTCAATTTGCTAGTATTTTGTTGAGGATTTTTGCATCGATGTTCATCAGTGATATTGGCCTGTAATTTTCTTTTTCAGTTGTCCTTGTCTGGTTTTGGTATCAGGGTAATGTCGGCTTTGTAGAATGAGTTAGGGAGCTTCCCCCCCCCCTCAATTTTTTGGAAGAGTTTGAGAAGGATAGGTATTAAGTCTTCTTTGAATGTTTGGTAGAATTCACCAGGGAAGCCGTCTGGTCCTGGACTTTTATTTTTGGGGAGGTTTTTGATTACTGTTTCGATCTCCTTACTGGTGATTGGTCTATTCAAATTCTCTACTTCTTCTTGATCCAGTTTTGGAAGGTTGTATGAGTCTAAGAATTTACCCATTTCTTCCAGATTGTCGAATTGGTTGGCATATAGCTTTTCATAGTATTCTCTTATAATCTTTTGTATTTCTGAGGTGTCTGTTGTAATTTCTCCCCTTTCATTTCTGATTTTACTTATTTGTTCCTTCTCTCTTTTTTTCTTGGTGAGTCTAGCTAAAGGTCTGTCAATTTTGTTGATTTTTTCAAAGAACCAACTCTTTGTTTTATTAATATTTTCTATTGTATTTTTAGTCTCTATTTCATTTATTTCTGCTCTGATTTTTATTATTTCCCTTCTTCTACTGATTTTGGGCTTTCTTTGTTCTTCTTTTTCCAGTTCCTTTAGGTGCATTGTTAGATTGTTTATTTGAGATTTTTCTTGTTTGTTGAGATAGGCCTGTATCACTATAAACTTCCCTCTTAGAACCGCTTTTGCTGTATCCCATAAATCCTGGCATGTCGTATTTTCATTTTCATTTGTCTCCAGGTATTTTTTGATTTCTTCTTTGATTTCTTCGTTAACCCAGTTGTTGTTCAGTAGCATTTTGTTTAATCTCCATGTATTTGTGGCTTTTCTGATTTTCTTCCTATAGTTGATTTCCAGTTTCATGCCACTGTGGTCAGAAAAGATGCTTGGTATTATTTCAATCTTCTTAAATTTATGGAGACTTGTTTTGTGGCCTAATATGTGATCAATCCTGGAGAATGTTCCATGTGCATTTGAAAAGAATGTGTATTCTTCGGTTTTGGATGGAATGCTCTGTATATATCTACTAGGTCCATCTGTTCTAGTGTGTCATTTAAGGCCAATGTTTCCTTATTGATCTTCTGTTTGGATGATCTATCCGTTGGTGTAAGTGGAGTGTTCAAGTACCCTACTATTATTGTGCTACTGTCTATTTCTCTTTTTATGTCTGTTAATAATTGCTTTATATATTTAGGTGCATAGATATTTACAAGTGCTATATCCTCTTGTTGGATTGTTCCCTTGATCATTATGTAATGCCCTTCTTTGTCTCTTTTTACAGTTTTTGTTTTAAAGTCTATTTTGTCTGATATGAGTACTGCTACCCCAGCTTTCTTTTCATTGCCATTTGCGTGGAGTATCTTTTTCCATCCCTTCACTTTCAGTTTGTGAGTGTCTTTAGGTCTGAAGTGTGTCTCTTGTATGCAGCATATATATGGGTCTTGTTGTTTTCTCCAATCAGCCGCCCTATGCCTTTTAATTGGAGCATTTAGTCCATTGACGTTTAAAATAGCTATTGTTAAGTATGTACTTACTGCCATTTTTTAACTTTTTTTTTCTCAATGTTTTAGTAGTCCTTCTCTGTTCCTTTCTTCATCTATAAAGAATTGATGATCTCTTTAGTTTGACCTCTGTCTGAAAGCTCTACTCTTTAACTCCCATCCTCCCTCATTTTATATTTTTGATATCATATCTAACCTCTTTTTTGTGCATTTGTATCCATTACCCTCTTATCATGGAAATAGATAATTTTTCCTATTTGTGGTCTCCTCTTTTCCCCTTAAATCAGTCCCTTTAACATTTCTTGTAGCACTGGTTTCTTGGTGACAAAGTCCTTTAATTTTTGCTTGTCTGGGAAATTTTTGATCTCTCCTTCCATTTTGAATGATAACCTTGCTGGGTAGAGTATTCTTGGCTGCAAGTTTTTTCCTTTTAGCACTTTAAATATATCATGCCACTCTCTTCTAGCCTGTAAGGTTTCTGCTGAGAAGTCAGCTGATAGCCTTATGGGGTTGCCTTTGTATGTAACTTGTCTTTCTCTTGTGGCTTTTAGCATTCTCACTTTATCTTTAATTCTGGACATTTTGATTATGATGTGTCTTGTTGTGGGCCTCTTTGGGTTTATCTTGTTTGGGGCTCTCTGTGCTTCCTGTACTTGGATGTCTGTTTCCTTTCTTAGGTTAGGGAAGTTTTCATCTATTATTTCTTGAAATAGATTCTCTGCCCCTTTGTCTCGCTTTTCTCCTTCCGGGACACTATAACACGGATGTTAGTGTGCTTGATGTTGTCCCAGAGGTCCCTTAGACTGTCCTCATTCTTTTTAATTCTTTTCTCTTTTACCTGTTCAGCTTGGGTAATTTCTTCTAGCCTTTGTCCAGCTTGCAGATCCATTCTTCTGTATCCTCTACTCTGCTTTTGAGTCCCTCTAGTGAATTTTTCATTTCCAGTACTGTGTTCTTCATTTCTGATTGGTTCTTTTTTATATCTTCCATTTCTTTGTTGTCATTCTCACTGAGTTCATTTATTCTTCTCCCCAGATCAGTGAGCATCCTTAACACTCTTAGTTTGAACTCTCTGTCGGGTAGGTTGCTCATTTCTGTTTCACTTGGTTCCTTTTCTGGGGTTTTGTCCTGTTCCCTTACTTGGAATGTATTCCTTTGCCTCCTCATTTTGCCTCTTTCCCTGTGCTTGTGTCTACGTATCAGGTAGGTCAGCTACGTCTCCTGCTCTTGGATAGGTGACCTTACATAAGTGATGCCTTAGGAGGCCTGCAGTGCTTCCCTCAGTTCTCAATGTTCCAGGGGTGACCCCTATGTGGGCTACGTGTGTCCTTCTGTTGTGGCCTATTTGCTCTCCCTGTAGGTGCCCAGGGAGGCTGAGTTATGCTCCCGGTCAGCTGTTGTAATGCTCAGCTGTTTGTAGTTGTTGTAGGCCCTTCAGTCTCTTTATCAGGTGTGGGGAGCCCCAGCACAGTTGGCTGCAAGTTCTAATACCACATTTGTGTTGCAGTATTTCTTTTAAGTGAGTAGGCCCCCAGCGTGGCAGGTTGTTAGGCTCAGGGGCTTACAATTGCTATAAGCCTCCAGCCTTTAGGTCTCTTGTTAGCTCTCTGAGGATTGCAGCTGGGTGGGGCTGGCCTCAGGCATGGGAGCACCCAATTGATTCAGGCTTTGGAAGGTGGGGCAAACCCCCTATGTGGTTCTTTGAGAAGCACAAGTCTTCTGCAGCTGACAAGCTCCACCATCCACAGGTCCACACACACAGTCAACACAGTCCTGCCCCATGTGCGTGCCCCGACCTCCTGAAGTGGACCCAGTCTCTCCACTGTTGGAGCCCCACACACTCCACCACCACTCCACACTCTCCACCTGCTCCTTGTGCACGCCCTGCCCCACTGAAGTCTGCTCAGTTGCCAGGCTGCAGAGAATCCAGTCACCAATCTATGCAGGCCCACAAGTTACCTGAGGGCTTGTTGTTTTGTGGTGCCAGTCTCTAGGGTGGGCTACCTGCCCTGGCTGAGCTAGATTAAATTGGTGCTCTAGTGGGTGGGGCAGACCTGGGCTAGCAGGCCCCAGGGAGAACTCCAATGGCGTCTGTGTCAGCACGCCCACACCAGGCCACAACAATGGCTACCGCCAATGTCCCAGTCCCTGGAGAGGTCTCACCTCTCACCAAGATGCACTCAGGGCCTATCAGGTGAATCTCTTTTCACCAAAGCACTATGCACCTTTCTTTCTGGTGATTTTAGGTTGCTTTCTGAAATGGGTGCGTTTGTGCGTGGGCCCTTTAAGAGCCGGTTTTAGTTTCTTTGTGAACCAGGTTTTCTGGGAGCACTCCCCAATGTTTTAGTAGCAGGCAGAGTCAGATATTCTGCCACTCGCCTCGATTGTGCTGGGTCCACAAAATGCCCACAGCGGGTGCGCTCCTGGCTCAGGGCCCCACGCCTCCAGGGAGGGCTGCGTACCTGTGGGCTGCTCCTGGGCGGCCGTGAGGCGCTGAGGCTTGTGAAGGCAGCGTTTTTTCTCTCCAGAAGGGAGTTTCTGCCTCTTCCACCTCAATTAGGATTGTCCTTTGTTGCAGGAGTTCCTCTTATCCAGTTTTCAGTTCTGTCTCAGGGGTAATTTTTCCACCAGTAGTTGTAAATTGACTGTATCCGTGGGAGGAGGTGAGTTCAGAGTCTGCTTACGCCGCCATCTTGACTTCCAACTTTAAATTTTAAACACTAGAAAAACTCCAAGTGTTCTCATAGAATGACAGAATTGAAATAACACATGTTCTTTGTCTTTGCAATAACCATGCTATCACGGCTTATTTCAATCTACTAATTAAATGCAGGCATATGTAGTACCACAGGAGCTGGAGATATTAAATTGTGCCTGAAGCAAACGTAAATGATTCCGAACCCTTGAGAACTTACTCTTGAAACAAAAGTGAGCAGCTAAGTTCAAGTGTGTCGGGGCCAGCTGGACAGCAGGCAACTTTCTGAGTTAACTTCTATGCAGAAAATGTTTATTAAAGAAGTAACAAAAATGTGCCAATTTGAAGCCTACATAAATATTATTAATACTCAAGAGTAACCACAGCAATTGTTTAGACATTAGACCGACAAAAGATATTTTTGGGGAGGAGAATTTTATCGTTGACATTGTATAGAATTATCACATGATGAAACTAAAAAGCAGACCAACTTTGAGTAAATTTTATTGTTGCTTTTACATTCTCTATGGATGGTGCCTTGGTACCATATAAACCCCCAAGTTTGGATCAACCTTCAGGAAAACACAGGAAGGAGATCCAAGTTTCTGTCATTGACTGAAATGGGCCTCAAAGTAAAAATTATGCTCAGTTATTAAAGAATGGACAAAGTTATTTTCTTAAACATCTGAGTTTGTGGATGGAAATTTGTGCTCAGTAACTTGTTATTCCAGAAACTGCTTCTTGGTGCTGTGGCGTTCCTCTCTCTCTCTCCCCTGAGCCCTGGATCTTCTTCCATACAGTGCAGTTGCTGGTGTATGGACAGAAGAGATTTTAAACTTGTATTTTGGAGAGAAGAATCGCTTCATGAAGGGATCCAAACTGAACACGGATGCTCCCCTGGGCAGAAGCATGAATGTGTAACCTCAGTACACAATCTGCACAGAATTCCAGGAATGTCCATGGCCAATGTCAAGTTGGTCACAGACGTCCCCTTCATCCTCACTCCCCTCCCATGATTCAGGGCATTCCAGACCCTCATCTTCTTTGGCAATTCCTCGCCTGAGACTGTTCTAGGGAACTAAAATAGCAGGTAGGCCATTGATTCCCAGTGTCTTCGTTCTGAAAAGCATTGATCTGGGAGTGAGGGGCTCTCTTGTAGAGCAATGGAAATTTTTCTGAATAGTGAAATCCAATGTGGCTTTGCAAATGACCGCTGGTGAGTGAGTCTTCAATCAGGGAGCCTCTTTGGTGATGTTTCAGCTTGCAATTATCTCCAAAATCCTCAGGAGGAGGCACAATCAGTATGGTCCCCCATAGGGCCTGATAACTCTCCAAAGCCTCCCTGGGGATGCGGTGCTCATGCCAAGAAGGCGCTGCAGCAATTAAAGAAGGTTTTCTCCCTGAGCTCTGGGGTATATTTATCTTCAAGCTAATGTTACAGTTGGTGCTTTCTTTTGCCAAGCTTCCTAACAACTGGGCCTCCTATTCCTTCACAGCCTCATAACAGAGTGAGAGGAGGGTTCAAAACAAAACAAAAATCTTCCTTCTGGGGAGGGGGGAGAACGCTAGTGGAATATCCATTAGATTCAGTGAGTCAGCCTCCTTTCAAAGGTATCTTGTTGTCCTATCTTGGGTCCTGCGGAAGCTGTGACCTAGAAGAGGCACTGGGCTTTTGTCCCCAAGGGCTGGTGGGAGGAGGCCTGGGCGGCCAGAACGATGCCCTGCCGGACAATGGGGAGCATTGACGAAGTGCTCCCATTTATTGGCTGAGCGACTGCATCAGTCATTCATTCACAGGCACAAGGTCTAAATTGCAGAACCAATTAACAGCACTAATAGCCCTTGCCTGAATTAATCTTTGAGACAAAAGGGAGGAGAAGTGGAAGTGCTATTAGCAAATCAAGCTGTATCATCCCTGCTTTATTGCGGAAATCTCAGTGTCTGTATGTGACTATTGTGCGTTGACTGCAATTACAGCCCTCATTTAAAAATGATTAAGTGGTTATAATTATTTTTCAATTAAAACTTATATCTTCCATTTATGCAACATTTCAGACTTCAATTAAACTTCTTTTTAAAAGTGCCACTGAACCAAAAGATTCCTGTTTCTTCTTTTACCAGGAAACCCTAAACTCGACCTAGTAGTAGTTTGATTTCCAACCTTCAGAACTAGTTGCACTAAATTTAGACATCGTGATGAGAATTACCAAGAGATAGCAAAAATTTGCGGAGCCTGTTGGAGGTGACCACCGCCACCACGGGTGTGGGGGAGAGAGAGACGGTTCCAGGCTCTTCCTGAAATTTGTGACTGCTGAGAAGGGGAGGGTGTTCTTGCCGTTGGAAGGTAGTGTCACTAGAAGAGCTGACGCCCAAGGCTAAATATTTAGAGCCACACTCTCAGTTGTGTTCTTGCGACAGTAATGACAACTGAAAGAAAGGTGTGAAGTTTTGAGCAACTAAATTCAGTTAAAATTAGAGCAATTTCAGGATTTTCCTCTTAAAATATGTCTTATTTGCCTTCATTGTGCTTTCTTGAGAGGGAGAGAAAGGAATTGCTAGGAGTTACGCATAAACCATAGGCTGTTATTTTGGTGCTGCCCATAATTGGAGCATGTTCTTGGAGTATGACCCCCGGGGGACACCAGGGTCATGTGTGTGGTGGTGGAAAAAAGGGTTGAGAACATTTGGGCTCTAGAGGTTCCAATCAGGACTGTTCCATAGAGCCTTGGTCCCCAGTTTTGTGAGGCCCAGGGCAGTAAAAAGCAATTCTTGGCCTCAGAGAAGTAATGTAAGGTGTTAGTTGTTATCCAAATACTGGTGGACCTTGGCCTGCTATTTTAACTGGATATTCTGAGTTAATAGCTTCAGTTTTATTCTGTGCTGTTGAAGGCATGCATGTCACATGTAATAATTTTAAACTTGCACAATTAAAATAAATTATTTATAATTCTTGCTCCTTAGTAACAAACTCCTGGTGTCTCTGACCTAATTCTGGCTCTGGTGAGAAACATTATGTCTCAAGAAATGGAAGGCAATGGCAGTAATGAAATCTTGAGCCTGTGCCTGTGGACCAGATCCTGCCCAAGAAACAGACAAAACTGAGGGCCCCTTCCTGAAACAAAGAGATGAACTACTGCCATGTATTTTTTCCATTTAAGAGAATTAAATTAAACATATCATTTGATATTTTTATACCTCCAAAGTACCTTTTTTTCTGCTTAGAAAATAATATATTAATTGTAGAAGATAAGGAAATTTGGGACGTAAAACTAGGCAAAAAAACAATCAATTCAAATCAAGTTACCTATAACCACTGTTAAGGATTTCATGCAATACTCCTAGTATTAAAAAAGTTATTTCTAATTAAAGTTAGGTAGCAATATCCCTGTTACTGTGAGCATCTTATTGGCCCATAGCCACAGAGAGGATGGGCCGTGTGTTCTCCCTCCCGTGATGGCTGTCCCAGGGTCCAGGGAAAGGACCGAGGTTTTTATTGAGCTCTATGTGTTTTCACCCAGGGCCAAGAGACCTATGAGAACTTCTAGATTCAGAGGAGAGTGAGGAATTGTGCTTGGTGCAGACCAGCATCAGAAACAAAGTGGTGGTGAAGACCTAGTAGCAAGTGAGGAGCTGGGCCAAGAGCCTCTGGATTTCTTTGTTTAAACACAAAGTATGTAGGGCTGGCAGTAGAGCGAAGAGGGGTCCCGAAGACTGGGAGAAGCCAAAAGATTTGGAAGTGCAATTTTCCTAACTGGTATTTTAATAGAGCTTGTTAGAGCTGAATTACTATTTTTGGTTTTCAGATGTGTGTCTAAATACCCTTTATTATGCCCCTACTATTTCCTACTGAACTGACTACATATATAGTTACATTTATTTTATATAGTTTATATAACACACCTATGATGTAGATGTTATAAAGCTAAATTTCCAGGTGGGATGAAAGTTGTTCAGAGAGGCTAAGGATTTCGCCCCTGGTCACATAGCTAATAGGTGGCACAGCTGGATTTGCTTGCCCATCTTCGCACCAGTACCATTCTTCCTTAATTACAATGGCTTTGTAGAAAGTCTGATATCCGGTAGGGCAAGGACCTTCCTTCCTTGCCCCCTGCCACCCAGTGGTCTCATCCTCTCCCCACCCACCCACCGCATTCCTCTTCTTTAGAAGAATCATTGATTTTCTTGGCCCTTTACTCTTCCATGGGAATTTAAGGATGAGCTTCTCACGTTCCATAAATAAAACCCCTGTTGTGATACTGATTGGAATTACATTAAATTTATAGGTTACTTTGGGGAAGGCTCGACATCTTTACGAGTTTGTCTTCCTATCTATGAATTGGAGTATCTCTGTGTTTATTCAGTTCTCCTTTCATGTACTTCATAATATTTTATAATTTTTTTCCATGAAGCAAATCTATTTATTCCAAGACTCCTTACAGATTTTTATATTTTGTTGTTGTGAATGGGATCTTTTTCTTATTAGCTTTTCTAACTGATTATTATTATTGTATAGAATTTCAATTGATTTTTGTGTATAAATTGTGTGTCTAGCAAGCTTGCTTAATGCACTTATTTGCAAATAAAGACAGTTTTGTTTTCTATTTTCAATTCTTGTGCTTGTTTTAGAATTGAATTGCTTGTATTCAATACAATGGTGGATGGAAGCAATGATGTGGGCATTTTTGCTTTGTTCTTGATTTTAAAGGGACAACTTCTAATGTTTCGCCATTAATTATATTATTTGTTTTAGGTTTTGATAAATGCCCTGTGTCAGATTAAAGAAGTTATTTTTCATCCTGAATAAGTGTTGAATTTCATAAATCTTTTTCCGCATTTACTGTGACGATCACATGGTTTTTCTCATTTAATCTGATATTGTGTTATATTATATTAATAGATTTCCTTGCATTGTTGGGATATGCCCTCTCTTATCATGATATACTGTTGTATTCAATTTAATGATATTTTACCTAAGATTTTTCCGTCTATGTTTATAAATGAGATTGATCTATAATTTTCTCCCTCCCTCCCTTCCTTTCTTGCTTCCATCCGTGTCTCATTTTAGTACTGAGAGTATACTTACCCCCCTCCGTAAGTTAATTTCCATCTTTCCATATTTTTCCACTCAAATTTGAAACAGTTTATGCGTGATTAAGATTGTTTACTCACTACGTATTTATTGAGTACTCACTATGCATCAGATCCTCTTCTAGTTACTGGAGGAAAGTCTCACCTTACACTTCCCTTAACATTTTAACCAAACTCCCCAGCTCTGGGTCTCTGGGAGTGTGAAAGAATCTTTCAATTTCCTATTCAATTTCTTTCCTGGTTTTTGGTTTATTCTGGCTTCCTGCTCTTCATCAATTTGTTTTCTAGATTTTTGCTAGGAACGTTTCTTATATAGCTGTTTACCAACGTATTGGGATAAAATTATTTATAACATTAAGTTATGATATTTAGTCTCTACTATGGATGTAACTTTGTCTCCTTTCTTTTTTCTTAAATATTGCTTATTTTTGCCTTTTTATTCTTGCTCAGTTTGGTTAAAGGCCTGGTTAAAGTTTTGTCTATTTTATTATTTATTAAACTAATTTTATTAGTTTTTGCAAGGAACCATCTTTTAGTTCCTAATTTTTGTCCTTAACTTTACTATTCCACTTTTTTCAAAGAAATTTTTCCTCCTATCTTCTTGAAATGACCACATAACTAGTTTATTTCTAATCTGTCCATTAAAAAATGCATTTCTCTCACTATCATTCCCACTGAAGGGAATCAGAGTTTCTTGAAGAATGGCTGAGTCCAGATCTGGGGCAGAAAAATGTACAAAATGAGCCTGGAACATCTGTCACAAAAGATAACAAAGAAGCTATCAAAGACTACCATGGTCATAACAATAGGACCCTGAAGCCTAATTAAAGGAGTTCATTCTCACTGGCCAGAGATGGGACAATATGATCATCAAAAAGAATAATTTCTGCAGTGGATTGAAATACATCATGTATATTAAAATCCATGAACTCATAATGATGCTAAAAATATCCCTTATGGTAATCTTTGATGTTAGGATATCAACTCATTATTCTACAAACACTTTAAAAAGGGAAAGTGTCAGTATTTATCCTGCTTTTCCTATACAAACTATACCTCAGGGTAACTAAATAGTTGGTGAGGGAAAGCTCTTTTCAGAATAATTTTAGTTAATAAATAAAGAATGATATACATAGGAGATCACCGCTTTGCAGCCCTTAATGACCAAATGGAGGTGGGCAATGATTCTCAGTGGCTTCTAAAGTCTCCCGAGTTGATGCGCTGGGAGTACATGCCACCACCTATGATGGATTCTTGCCCCAAATCCAAACTTTCATCCAATTAGATCTCAACAGCTAACTAATAGTTTATAGGAAGTACAGGGAACAAAGTAACATGTTAAATGACCCTATGGGGATGGAATCAATAAAATCCAGACTGTGGGAAATTCTGCAAGAAAAACACCAGCCTTCCTTAACAAATAATTAGCAAGAAAAAAAAAAGAGAGTGTGCTTAGTAGCATAACACAGCAAGCATTTTTATTGTGCTCATGGATTCTGAGTCAGGAATCTGAACAGGCGACATCGGGGATGGGCTGTCTCTGCTCCACAGCCTGTGGGTCCTCAGCAGTGAAGACGCAAATGGGTGGGGGTGATTCTAGTGACTGGGTGCTGGAATCACCTGGAGACTTCTTCACTCGAATGTCTAGGGCCTGAGTGGGGGTGACTCAAAGACTGGGGCTAATGTCTGGGGCACCTACACATGACCCCTCTGTGGGCTTGGCCTTCTCACAGATGGCATTCAGCTGGAGTCCCAAGGGAGCTGGGAGGGAGCATGCCAAGGGGGAGTGTCTGGAGAGCAAGCATTCCACGAGACCAAGGCGAAGCTGCAAGGCTTCTTCTGACCTTGCCCCTCAGAAGTCTTATAGTATCACTTCCGTTGCCAACTCAGGCTCAAGAGCAGGGAAATCAGACTCTCCTTCTTGATGCAGAGCGGCAGGGTCACATTGCAGAGGAGCATGTGGGATGGGAGATATTTTTGTGGCCAGCTTTGGAAAATACAATTTGTCTCAGAGTCCATGATGTTGGGTGCATATTTACAGCCTTTATTATTACATATTTTTTTGTTTGAATGTTCATTTTATTATTATGTTGTGTTCCTCCTTATTTTTATTAATCTTAAAATCTTTTTTTGATGCAATTAATATTGCTTGCCTGGTTTTCTTTTTGGTAATACTTGCATGCTATATCTTTTTTGATTCCTTTATTTTCCATCTTTCTTATGGTTTTATTTTAGGTTGGTCTTTTAAAAAATCCTTACAATCTCCAGTCCTTGATTGGTAAATGTAATAATGTAATGTTTACATATATTGTTAATTCCACTATCTTAGAAAATGCCTGGCATCCAGTAGGTCCTCGAGGTTAGTCACTCCTCCTCCTCTTCCTTCTCCTCCTCCTCCTATTAACCCTGAGTTCCATCCAGAGCCCTCAGTCATGAACCCAGAGGGAAGAACTTCTTCATATTCTACTTATTTTCCAAACTTCTCTACTGAAAAATGCCCTGTCTGTATCTCTGTAAAGTAAGGATGTTCTTCAGAGACTTTCACTGCTTCCTGGTATCTGGCTAGGGAAAGACAATTTCTTTCCTGGACCCATAACCATGGGGAATTTTCATCACAGACCCAATTTCAGACACTGTGATTAAGAACTTAAGTGTAGAATTACATTACTACTCACTAGCTGTTTGATTTTGGACAAGTTACTGAGCATTTCAGAACCTCAGTTTTCACATCTGAAAGATGAAGATACAATTGCAGCGAGAATTAAATGAAGTAATGTAAAGTGCTTAGCACAGTGGTTATAATGGAAGATATGGTTATTGGTATCATTTCTAGGGGCACTTTCTGAAGGCCAACTCCAAGTCAGGCTCCAAGTAAGGTGAGCCCTGGGTACTGCATCCAAGAACCCACTAGAGGGCAGTGGAGTAAGCCTCTGGTCCCAGCTCGCTCATGGGGACACACACCTTGTCAGGGCTCCTCCTTACCTGGCCTGCAGGTAGACGTTGCCATCTAAGTTTCACAACATGAAGTTGATCCAAATAGCCTTTCCCAGCAGCGGACTCTTTTAGGTGTGAGCTTCCCAGTGTGAGGTCTCTAAGCACCGTCTTCTAAGACGAGGATGGTGGCTCAGCTGCATGCAAGGTCCTCTGTGGGTAGAGGGGCTTACATGTTTGCTTTAACATTGAATTCAGTGTTGGCACTTTGTTCCTTCTACCTTCAGATGCCAGTGAGGTGCTCCTCCAGGGCTGCTGGGTGCATTGTAGTTCCAAGGTCAAGCGGGGCCGAAATTTAGCAGCTTTGTGCTCCACCACTCACGTCCTTGCTGAGCTGGGCTGCACCAGGCAGAGTGGAGGCTACTTCTGCATGGCAAAGTCCCCAGAGCATCGGAAATAAGCAGGGATATGCTGGGGCTGTTGGCTACCACCTTCCCTCTTCCTCTCTCTCATTGATGGTGGAAGTGTCCATGGTCTGACGGATGCCACAGGACTGGGGGGATGCTTGGGGCTAGAGCTGCCCCCTCCCCCTTTCAGATGTCTTTATCTTCCTGTATCCTTAGCACAGTCTCATCCCGGGGTGGGACTGACAGTGGGAAGCCAGCCCAGAAATTTCTTTCAGTCTGTGTGGACACCTATTGTGCGTCCTCAGCAGTAATGCCTTTCATCAGAGGCTGCCTGATTCTCTGCCCCCATCTCCACTCCTCCACCAGACATGCTTTCTAGAAATGCTCATGTCTCCTCTGGAATAGGCACATGGCTTCTCAAGCTTGTTGTTGGCAATCAGTGCCAGGCTTAGAGTAGGTATAGCTTTGGGAAGGGTAACACCTGAGTTAGCAGAGCCAAGTGAGCGGCCTGTAAACTGAGCTGGTACCCTCAGGGTTTCCGAGAGTATAGCGGAGCAGCTACCAAGAGTTCTGTCAAACGGAGAAGAGCACACCAACACTTGTTTCAAATTAAGCACATGTTCTGCACTGGGTCTTCCCCATGTTCTCCATTGGTGCCATAGAAATCTCTTCTTTTACCCTTACATAACTTCAAAAATATTTTTAATGTAAAAGCATAGTTTTCCTTAAAATTCTGACAATTTTATAAAGATATGATTAATATTTATTGACTACCTATGCCTGCCAGCTATTTTACACACACTATCTCTTTCAATCCTCACGATCCAGGTGAGGTAGTGCTTATTACCCTCAGTTTACGGATGAAGAAATGGAAGAGAGATTAAGTAAGCTGCCCAAAGTCCACAGCTGGAAATTAAGTTACAGAAAAATCGAATGATGTGCCCAAGGTCACACAGATCTTAAATGCTGTCATGGAGGCATGAACCCAGGTCTTGTGATTTCAGATAAAATATTCTTGTTATAGCACCATGACCAACCTCTCATTTCTGTCCTGTAAGTCACTTAATCTTGTCTGGTCATCCACCATAATGAATCTAAGACTCATTCTTTCTTCTCTATTCACCTTACAAGTTCAACAAGCACTGGTTGACTGGCTCTGTGAATCAGCTGGGCGCTGAGTCACCACCTCCCCAGGGCCCTTCTCATGGAGGCTCCTTCCCTTGCTCCTCCTTTGCCTCATAATTCCCTTGTAATTATTTGATTAATATCTATTTTTGCCTAGACCATAAACTCCATTCATTGTGTATGGCACATTGCAGGTGGTCAGGAATTCTTTGTCAAAGGAGTGAATGAATGGATGAATGAATGAAATTCTTCCCCTGACACTCATGTCCTATACTCTTTTGGTTTTGCCCTGCCTAATTTTATCTGCTGTTCCATTTCAACTTGACCTTCTGCTCTAGCCAGCTGGGTCTTTTTCCCTACTAACATGATCCTTGTTCCTGCCATTATCCATTTCTCTCATGCTGGTAGCCGTGCTTGAGATATTCTCTCTCTGTTCCACAAACATAAATATATTTTTCCCACCCATGCTGATCACCTCTCTAGCCCTCCCATAGAGTCTTCTTTGAACACTCAGGTCATCACAGACCACTAGCTCCCCTTTTTTTATGGTTAGCCATCTTTAGGTGTCTCCCCAAGAAAGATAACAATCTCCTTGATTAAGAACGTGTGGTATTAGTTTTCTGCTTTCCTCTCCAGCCCATACAGTGAATGGTAATAACAAGCAAGTGATAAATGATTATTGAATGTGCTTTGCTGGTTCTCTCACTCAGCAACTGGGGGACTGGGTCAGACTATATAACATCTCCAAGACTACATGCCCAACCTTAAAACAGAGGTAACAATATCTACCCTGCAAGGCTGTTTTGACAATTAAATGAGATGACCTAAGTAAAGAGCTTAGCACCTTGACTGCATTTATTACATTTGTTAGTCAGGATAGGCCAGGTTATACTGAAGAAACAAACAAGCGCAAAATCTCAATGACTTAACCTAATGAAGGTTTATATCTTGTCCATGATGCATGTTCAGCGTGGGTTGTTTTTGTTCATTAGTCACTCAGGGACCAGGCTGACAGAGGTTCATCTTGACGTGTTCTTCCACGATCATCTTGGAAGGGGGAAAAGAAGGTATTGTCTTATGCATTGATTCTTAGAACTTACGCCTGAAAGTGATGTGTCGCTTCCACTCACATTTCATTGGCCCAACCAAATGTCATGGTCATGCCTAACTTCGAGTGAGTAGTGAGTGCAATCCTACTCTAAGCCTGGGCAGGTTCCCCTCTTTGTAGAGAGGTAACGATAATGATTGTACCTATGTCGTAGAGTTGTCATGAGAATCGAATAAGTGAATACATCTTAAGTGCTTACAACTGTGCCTGGCACACAGCTGAGTGCTTGTTAAATATGAGCTGTTAATGTTCTGTCTATGGGATGAACCATCTGACATATGCAATTGTGTGGACTCATTTACCCATTCCATAAAACCTGACTGAGTGCCTCCTAAGTATTAGACCATGTGCTAGGTGGTGAGGATTATGGAAATGGAGGACATAGGTGCCACTGTAAAGTAGGGATAAGTTGGAATCTGTCTTAGTTCTGATTCAAAATCTTCACTCATGCTAAGACGTACCAAAGAGGATTCTGAAATCTTACAAAGAACTTAGATTCTACCCACCAATTGGATTTATTTTATGTCACTAATATATTTAAGGTATTGTCAATTTTACGTCACTAATATATTTAAGGTATTGTCAAGTTTTGATGGCAGTTGTGAGATTTATTTATTCTCTGTTTTAAATTAGCTAGATATTTGTCCCACATTTTACCCATAGTCTGCACTTCTCTTGTTTGCCTTTCCTTGTGGCATCCTATTGGTATGTAACAATAAAGCTCACTGGTTATAGGGCTGAGAGACCTGAAGACTGTATTTCCACATCCCCAGGAAGTCATCAAGCCAGGGACTCTTTTTTCTTGGAGGAAAGCGAATTGTCTTATAACCACTAGAGGGCAGTAGCAACTCACCGATGCAATAGGACAATCATATATACTGTGATCAAGTGGGGTTTATCCCTGGGATGCAAGGATAGTTCACATTTGCAAATCAACAAACATGATACACCACATTAGCAGAATGAAGGATAAAATCATATAACCATCCCAATAGATGCAGAAAATGCATTTGACAAAATTTAACATCCTTTCATGATAAAAACTCTCAACAAATTAGGTACAGAAGGAATGTACTTCAACATAATAAAGGCCATATTTGATAAGCCCATAGCTAACATCGTACTTAATGGTGAAGAGCTAAAAGCTTTTCCTCTAAGATCAGGAGCAAGACAAAGATGCACCCCCTCAGCACTCCTACTCATCGTAGTATTCGATACCCTTGCCAGAGCAATCAGGCAAGAAAAAGAAATAAGGCACCCAAATTGGAAAGGAAGAAGTAAAATTTCTTTTGTATAGAGAGCCATGTTGTCTAAGGTCAAACCTTTATAGGACAGCCTGCATCTGGTGACTGAGCACAGCAGGAGTATAAAAGCTTGGCCACTTTGAACTGACGTGGGCAATTACGATCAGCAATATTTGTTCTAGATCCTTCCATCGGGTTAGCTAAGCTTTTACCAAGGGCTACATTTCGGTTTCACTCTGCCCAATCCTACTTCCTGCCTTTGAATCCCAATAAAGAGATCACTTTATTGGGATTCAAAAACATTTTGTACCTCAAACTCCACTTCAAGTGTTTGCCTCTGAAGAACACAACTGGTGACGTTTTGCCTCCCATCTTTAGATATACTAGCTGTATTACAATTCCAGGTCTAACCACTATTTCAAGAAGAATTAGCTTAGCAAATATCAAAATCATTGAAGCTTTACAGAGAATAAATGTAAGTATAGTGACCTTCTTGGCTTGTTGCTCCTGCCCTTTTTAAGCCTATAAACTAGTGCCATTAACTTGGCCCCACTTAGGATTCTGGCCCCAATCCTCCCTTAAGCAAGTCCTTGTACTCCAGATCTAAGTAATGAGGTTCTCATATTCGTTTACGACTAAGCCCCCACCTTGTATCTTATTTCCAGTAACTACTCTGTCTTGTGCCCCATATGAGTTATTTACCCCAAGTGGTTTGGTCTGGGCTGCTCTGTTACATTCCTGGAGCACAGAGAAGAAAGCGCCTGCTTCACACGGGTCTTTTGTCTGCTGTCTCTGCTCTCTTTTCTCTCTCCTTCCATTAGCACATAATTTTCCATAATGTGGTACTCTGTTTTCATATAAAAAATGATAACCTGAAATGCTTCTACTTTTCCTTTGCATGGACTTTTCTTTCCTTCCTTATTTAGTCTTCTCCATCTTCTCCTTCTCCTCTCCCACCTCCTTCTCCTCCTTTTATTTTCTTCCTCCTCCTCCTCTCTTCCTGCAATTATTGACTCCTTCTTCATGTCAGGAGAACACACTTAGACAAAGAGATAAAAGGCATGGTCCCTTCTCTCAGGGAGCTCCCCGTCCACTGGGGGGATTCAGGGAAATAAACGCGCAGTTCTCCACGTGAATACTCAGCACTGTGTTAGCATGGGCCAACGGCTCCCTGGGAGCAGAGTGTGCAGCTTCTGGAGGAGGTGAGGCTTGGCTCGGTGTTGATGGATGGGAGGAATGTGGTCATGTTTGCTTCTGGATTCTTGGCTACATTTGTGCTTGAAGTTTTGGGAAGTTTAACCTCCAGATAAATAACATACAAATGTAATTAGCTTATCATTATTTTTTACGTAAATGACTGTTTTTGATGTGTTTGAAGAGTATTTTAAAGAAGTTATTTCAATATGAAATCTTCATCTGAAATCTTATCTCTGCACTCTTACTTTGCCTTATAAACCATTTCATTCCAGGTGGCAGAAAAACCAACTTCATCCTAGGTTTGGGCCACATCACCTCAAAAACCCCAGGAAGAGATGTGTTAATCAAACAAGTTCAGTAGTACATTGAGTGTCTCCAAATTTCCATCTGGCTTTTAAGCACATACATGCAGATTTGCTCATCACACATGAGACTGCATTTTGAAAGAGTAATGATATTTCTCAGTTAGAGCGCAGTTTGTCAAAGTTGCCATTTTTCAAACCTGAGATTTAATGGCTTAGGACATATTCTGAGGATGCTTAGTGCCAGCATCCTCTCCTCCCTCTAAATATTTTTGTGTTCTCTATCCTCCAGGCTGTGTTTACTAGACACTGCCCTGCCATTCCCAGAAACCTCTGGATCATGGTAATGTCAGACCTTCACCATGTATCAGATATTTAGCTTAATTTCGCCATTTTTCAGGGGAAATAAGAAAAACCAGTATGCTGATTGCTAACCTGTCCCAAGTTTTTTACAAATGTCTGATACAGTAACATTTGAATGATTGATTCCTTTATAATGTATATTTAAATCACTTTTAAATCCATATTATTCATTTATCATTTTCATCAATTTTGTTGACACAAACTAACTCTTTACTGTTTCGAGTTAAGTAGAATTTATAAGTAGAAATAACATAAATTTTATCACAGTGTAACCTCCTAGAATTAACTAGCATTCATACTCAAGATCATCAATGGAAAAAAATCTAAACAGTAGACAGTATCTGAAAAACCAGTTCTAGCTGACTTAGAAGAGGCCATGAATAATTTAGATTTGCTCAAAATTTTACATCCCCCACTCCTCACTTATATTAAAACCAAATCAGATTAGTATTAGCTTTTGAAAAATAATACATAATTTAAAGTAGAATCAGTCAGTCCCTCAGAAATCATGGAGCGCTATATATTTATCTTGATTAGTTCTAAGGCCATCCCCCTAGTTATTGGCATTACCCATAAATGAGAACGTTTGCCATCCTGGATCCTGAAGAGAAATGGAGGGAGCTCGCTCAGAATTCTGCCAGCACATGGGCTACTTCTCAATCTGCAACAGAATGATGCTCTGAAACAACCTTCTTGCTCAAACCATCAGCTAAAGTTCTCTTCACAGCCAGACCACCAGGCCACAGTCCTGCCTGCCTTACAGATACATCGGGGTCAAAGCATCGGCCCAAGGGGTTGGCTTGGGCCATCTCAGGACTGTCCAAATGCTGTCCACATATTCAGGGAAAGTGTAAAGAATGAAGAGATGCCCTCAAAAAGAGCACATGTCTGAAGGCCTCCTGATGATCTGGAGTGCCTTGTTCAAGAGATCCCCCAACATGTCTCCACAGAGAAGCCTATCTTCCTGAAATTCATCAAGACCCCATAAATGACTCTCCAGGTGAACATTTACACAATTAGTTTTGCCTAGTCCCAAACACATATCGAAATCCCTGAGAAATTATGCTCTTTGCCCACAAAGCCAAAACAAATCAAATACTCATCACATCCTCCGTTAATGTATTTGACATAAATTGCATCTAAGTGGAACTAGGATGTGATCACATAGCTGTTTGATAGCAGCTGTTTGTGCACACTGATCACTTATGCTCTGGGTTTATTACTGATATTATTCTGTACAAAAAATGAATCTCCCCATGTTGAGAAATTAACTTGGCGTTAATGGAAAAAGTCTAGAGGTCACAAAAATGGTACAATTAATTCAGCACTTCTGTCTCCAAGTGACTGTTGCAACAAATTATGAAGTGTAATTATGGTTATAGAACATCAGAGCATTTGGCAAATTCAGTTAATTCTGTTGAGACAAATCATTCAGAATGGGCTTTGGCCTTAGATTGAATTATTTGCATTTTCATTTGGTGCTTTGCCATCACATATACACATGTGAGGAGGCTTCAGGGGCAGGATTTTGGTGGGAGTGCCAAATCCAAGAAGGAAGGGAGAATGGCTATGGATGTAGGTTTGGAGTCCTTAACTCACTTGAAAAATCAGTGCTTTGGAGATAACTCTGCTAAAACCCAGGAAACTACATCTCTGCTTCAGTTTATAACTCGGATTAGCATATGTGGTTGCTTTGAGGATTAGCAATGAACAAAATGATACATTGATGCCCAGGGGACCCAGTGTCGGGTGAAGGATGGGGACTCTAAGAGGACCTGTCCCACTCCATGCATCTCTGCTAGAAGTTAACTTGTCTTCTTTCTCTGTCATCTTCTGCAGGGTAGAGCTGACTGTGGAAATCACAGGACAGAATTAACCAGATGAGATAAAATACCTAGGGCAAGAACACTCAGGACTTACTGGAAGTGGGTCAATCAACTGATCTGTCTCCTTGCTGTGGGGAGGCAAACCACAAAATGCACACTGGGAGGAATTAGAGAGCACAGTGGGAACATGTTATTCCCTTTTCTCTTTCTTTCTTCCATTATCCCTCCTTGTCCTCCATCTCTCTCCCTTCTGCCTCCTTTCCTCCTTCCTTTCTTTCCTGAACAAATGATGGCGACAGTCTAATCAAAGATAAAGAAGAAGAAAGGAGCATTTTTGGAGCAGGGGCCAGTCGGGTAACAGGTTTGGTTAAAACAAAAGAATGAGATTGGGAGTAAAAAAATAATTTGGGCATATACACAGAGAGATGACCTTGCCATGGTCATTATACATGGCCATTTCCTGTCTGTATTGGGCTTAAAGTGTCTCTTCGGAAGATCCAGTCCCTCCTTCATGGCTCAGCTGGAGTGCCTCTTCTCCCAGGAAGTCTTCCCTGTCCTGCTCCATTCAGATGCTTTCCCCTGTCGCTGTTTGTAGCACACAGCTCTTTTCATCTGCCCATGCTGGATCCTGTCCTCCCAGCCCCCATATGCCTCCCCTCCTGTGGCCCTTGGAGGCAAGGATTGAGTCTTTGACTCTTCAATCAATGGCCCCAGCAGAGTGCAGCGCACAGCAGATGACTGTGGACTGGCTGAGGCTCCACAACTCTGGGCAGCCAGGTGGGATGTGCAGATATCATTCCATAATCTCACCAGAAAACATTGTTTTAAAATGTCCTTTCAAATATGTCTTGTCCTAAGGAGACCCAGACCGTGAAAGGTCAGATGCAAAGGGACTGGATTAGGATGTTTGCAGCTGGGACATCCTGTGAGCTAAGTGCTAAGCTCCCTGGAAGGAGGAGGAGGGAGAGTCAATGAGGCTGTTTGCTAGCGTTATCTAGGGAAGTTAAGGGGTTGGAGGAAACCTATGACTCCAACCCTCCCTAACCCACCCTCATGGCCCAATATAACCAAGCACTCTTAGTATCAGAAGCTTGAAACAAAACCAAACCAAAATAAGGCCTCTTTGTTGGTGCAGCAAATAAAGAAAGAAGCAAAGACACCGATCTGCACTTCCCCTAATCTTCCTGGATCTTGTCCAGAGTGGATGTGGCTCTTGATAGACATGTTGGTGACAACCTCTCAGATTGGGTCTTCCCAGCTGCTGGACTCTCTACCTTCAGAGACTTCAGCACATCTTCCCATCACGCAGGATGCGAGACAGGGTAAACGGATGCCACTGTGTGGCCAGGGCTCATTTCTCTTACAGTATTTTTCTTTCCCAGGGTAATTATTCCAGAAGCTGGTACTCATTTCTCATTGGCTGATACATACCTAAGGCCAACCTAGTAGAAACAGAGGTCTAAATCTCATTGGCTTGACTGTTTTATCTTCCTTAGTAAGTTTGATAAAACACTGGAACTAAAATCATCTGTGTAAGTACCCAATGTGCAGTATAAAATCGTTACTTTTGCTTCTTGTTCACAATACTTGACCCGTATAGATAGACTAACCCTTTGTTCCTTTCTTTATCTCCTAAGGCGTAATGATAATCACAAACAATATTTTAACAAATTCCTTTTACACTTTGATAGGAAGGAAATCAAACAGGAGACCTGGTTTGAACTGGCCGGTCCCAGGGTCTTCAGGTGTGGAGGGAGTGGGAGGGGGAGAGTTTTTGGTGGCTGGAAGAGCATAAGCAGAGATGTGAGTAAAGGGCTGTCACAGGAAACAGGACAAGAGTCTGCTGTGTGCAGAGGTGGCTGTATAGCAGACAAAGCTGGAAAGGCAGGTTGGGGTCGTATTGTGTAGGGTCCTGATCTGGGAGGGCAGTGGGAGAACCACTGGGTGACACAATTGGTTCTATGACTTAGGGAGGTTAATTTGATAGTGGTATGTAGACCTGTGTAATCTGTTACCATCTCAGCTCCAACAACAGAATGCTGAGCCCTGTTGGAGAAGTTTTTATAAAACTTCTGTTTTTATAAAAGTCTGTAGATAGCACTAAAAATGCATTGTCTACCATCTCAGCAGGTTTTCATCCCAGCCCTTCTATGTGCCATCAGACTGTCGTTCATCTTTTCCCAGTAGTAAACTATCTCTTCCTCTATTAAAATCTGTTTCCTTGTGACACTTGGAAATTTCTTATTTAGTAGGTCTGATTAAAGCCGTTACAATAAGCAGTGGGAAAACATTTAAAAAATCATAAGCAAGGAACGCCTCTGATTTGCGTTTGAGAAAGTTCACTTAAGGTGTAGGTGAGGAAAGGATTGGGAATAAGAGTCAGGGGCAATGCTTGAGGCAGGAAGAGGCAGGGGAGAGAAGGTGGGTGTCTAGAGTCATGCATCGCCAAAGGAGAGGAAGAGGGGAGAGTAAATGCCTGAAGTGTTTAGAAGATGAAATTCACAAAACTTGGATTACAGGTTGGTGCCAAGGTTGGGAGAGCAGGAGCAATCCCCCAGGTTTCTGACTTGAGTGACTGGCAGATGGTCATACTGTTAGGGAACCCAAGATGAGGAACAGTTCAGGAGGAAGATGAGGAATTATTTCTGGAATCTTTAGAAAGATAGAATTGTCTTCAGACGCCAATTATATAAACATTTTTTTAATCCTTAATTTTGAGGACAATCGGCTGCAGTTGCCAAAGCCGTTTTTAATACGAAAGGTGCTGTGTCATTGAGTTGTCTCTGCTTAGGCACTTCTTGTGATGGAAGTGTTCCATCTCAATTGTTCTTCCCCAAACTGGGCATGCCTGGACGTTGTTATTTTAAAAACTTCTAGACATAGCACCTCAACTTTGAAGACTTCTGGATTGATTTGGAATGACCTAAGTCTTTCCCTGTGTCTCATACACACTTATGTGTGTTATCTCCTTCTACGCCTAAAACGCAATTTATCTTGGTGTAGCTGCTTCATTTCTGACTCTGGTGCTGACTTAATGGTTTGACTCTACTGCATTGTATATTGTATTTATATCATGAAACTAGAGGGAACATATAGGTCCACGTAATTCTTTCTCCTTAAAGCTGGAATATAAAACAATAGCTCCTCCATTCCTGCCAAAGGTAGGGGTCCCCCTCCTCATCTGCCTGAGTTACCTTGGGAGAGCCTGGCCTTCAATGGGTTACGTTGGCTGGAGGGCAGGGTGACTGTATTTCAAAAGCAGAACCAGGCCTGCTGCTTTTTTTCACTACCCAGGTACAAATGACTCACTTGGGTCCTGCTCCTGTGGAATCATGCTAGAGGCTGGCTAGCAGCATGTGTGCAGTTACCTGGGAAAATAAAATGACAACCTGTTCTGGGGCTCAGAGAGATCATTGGATATCCGGGACTGTGGGTCCCAAGATCTGTGTCTTTCATTGAATGTAGAAAATGCCACTTTGGCCTCATGCCCATGTTATGTTCTGCACTCCCATTTTGACCAGAAAGCCCTGCATTGGGAGATTATGGGCACTGATTAGTAAAATCAGTACTTGCTTCCCTTTCAAGTAGTGTCCTGCCTGTGCTCCACAGTCAGGAAGGACATGCAATTGGGCATCTTGAACCCCAACAGCCTCAATGTGTGCGACTGTCTTGGAAAGAGCAGAATGAAGTGGGACTATGCTCTCCTGGTCAGCATGGTTCACACTCTCTCACCTTTGTGGGTATTCCTACTTAACCTCCACCTCTAAATCCAGTCTTACGTTATCCTCCGTCCAAGGGATTGGATTTCTTGTGCTTGAACAACATAATTTGCCACGCCTGGGTCTATGATTTCCTTGATGCTTCTCATTTCTCTCCCACTGCCTGCTAAAGTTTGGGCCTCACTCCTAGTTGTTCTGGCACCCAAGTTCTGGACTCTGCCTTGGCCTCAGTTTATAGCACTCACTCCTTTGGAGTGACCCTTGTTTCAATGATTCTTTCTGGATTTATGTGCCTCTTGCCTGCAGCAGGATGAATGACCCCTGGCTTTGCTCTTGTGATTACTAAGTGGGCCTCCTCCTGCCTGCAACCCACCCCACCCCCCACTGAGGATCTTCATAGACCCTTCATTTGGGTCCTGCTTATGACAGATAAGCCTAGCTTGTGGCTACCAAAGTGTGACCCTCAGTCTGCTCCATTCTGTAGCCTGTGGAAGGGGACACCCTGGTCCTGAGGAAAAAGACGTTGAATTGATTTTCTTGACTTTAAGTGATAGCATAAAGAAACTTAGAACTGAGATAAGAAAGAATTTCCAGTATCAATTGTTCAGTCATCAAATGTTTACTAAACAGAGACTTTTTGTCAGCTATTATATATGGCGTTAGGACTACGGAGGTAAGATGAGGCCCTGAGCTCCCAAAGGAGTAGGGAAGACTGTCAATAGAGCCTAATGGGTTCTTTGATAGGACTAAGGCAGAGGCTTGTGGGAGAAGGGGCACCTCACCCAGCCTCAGAGTTGGAGGGCCTGGTGTTGGTTAAAACTGAGTTATGAAGAGCTGAGTAAGAGCTGGGTGGGTGAAGAGAGGAAAGAAGGGAGGTCAGGCAGAGTGGACAGCATGAGCAAAGCAATGGAGGTGAGTTTGGGACCAAAGTGGGTGACTGAGGGAAGCCGTGAGACGGTTTGCCCCGGACAGCTTTAAAATGAGGCCACATCTCAACCAGGATGTGCGTGTAGAACACGTGGTGCCCGAAGCCAGGGTGAGCCTCGTGTAATCTCGGGAGGTTGCTCTAGACCTAAGGAGTATGCTGAGCACTTTTTTCCCTGACGTGTGAATTTTCAAAGCACCTTGGGCTTCTCAGAAAGTTAGATGACAAATCCAAACACATCAGCCACTTGGTAGTGCCTTCAGCATCTTCGGTGCATGCTGAATTTTCTTCAGTGAAAGCAAAACTCCATCTGCTTTCTGCTACTTCTCTCCTAAAAGGAGGGGCTCTGTAAATAAATGCTCTGGTTGCATCCTTCATTTGTACAGAGGCATGAAACACATGTTCCCTGTCTGCAATTTCTTAGTAAAAAGACACCTTTCCTCCTTGCTCGCTCTGTGTTAGAGCCCTTTAATTAGAGCAAGCTTTATCTAGCAAGCTTAGAATTCCTTCTTTTCTGTCCCTCTTCCCCAGCTACACCTTTCTTGGCTTCTGAAAGCAAGGACAGGTCACTCGCTTTTGTCCTGAACATTTGGATGAAATGTTCTGGCAAATACACATGTGTGTACACAAAGGGATGAAAGTGCATTTTTAATCAGAAGTGTTTTGTTTTCCTGGGGTTTTTAACTTTAAATGGAGCTCACGTTCCCCTCTTAAGCTAGTCTTCCAGGCTGCTTTATTTTCCCGTGTCCATGCTTTCATGGTGCAGTATAATAGCTTTTGTTTCAGAAGTATGGGGCAAGAGGACCCCAAATACCAGAGGTCAACATTATATCCATAATGGTAGATTTGGATGGCAAAGCAGAGGTTGGGGGAAGGTGAGAGTGAGTGTTTTCCATTGGTGAGCCTGAGTTCTTCTAGCAACACGGGCACAATGGGCACCGTTCCGAGCACAGAGCAAGCTCTGGCGGCCGAGGCACCAACACGCTCATTCATGTCCCACACAATGGGCGCTGCGCTGCAACCTTGCCCAACATGATGGCACCCACTGCTCTAGGTGATTGCTATGGAACAAAAAGACATTTGTCTCCTGTGTATCCTCTGAGCTTGTGTATTAACATTTCTTTCTTTAGTAAAAATTAAATTTTGTTTTCCCATTCTTTTCTTTACTCCTCTTTCCAAAGTGAATGGACTAAAATGAATTTCACCCTTGGTTCCAGAATCAGAAAATCCAAGGGAGAGCTTGAAATAGTTGGTAGGAAAACAAGAAAGTGGATGGAGGCAACACATTAAGAAGCTCTTGGTTACTGCATCTCTTCAATCATGTTATCAGTGAGGTTGGGGCAAATGTAGGCAAGGTGGCTATCTCAGGCTTGGAGCCCACAAAGACTGATGACCAGTAAGATCTGTGCTTCTGGGCCGACAGTAGTGAATTGTTGATGGCTCAGGGCAGGACCCAGCCAGCAGAGTTGCTCCTCTACTAGTTGAGAACTTAAGCCCCCAAATCCTCACTCTCTCCTCTTGGAGATACTCCGTTGCATGTGGAGACAAATTCAAATCTGTGTAAGTATCAGTATTTGTGGAAATTCCCATACCTTCAGGCTTCTTTACATTTATTATTTCAAATTTTAATTGTTTATTTTAAATTTTGCACTCACTTATAATCTGTTTTCTTTTAGTTTGCATTCAGTCAGACAGCAGAACAAAGCCCCCTGCTATGTTTTGAAACTAGTTTTTTTCTGGATGTTGACTCATTTAGTGTAGTTCTTCATTCATTGGGCACAACTGATCTATGGCCGTGTAACCAGCATCAAGAAAACACTCTGGAGCCAAGCATGCAACAAGACCTTGGGAACTAGTCTAACTAACATTATGGTTCTTCTGGATTTTGGTGGCATGGTTTTATCTACCATTATTAAAGTCAATTAGTGGGTCAGTTCAATAGAAAAACAAGGCCACTGCTGGTGCCTCCCATCTTTCAAGCCCTAGCTCCTCTCCTCCTTTTCTAAGAAAACTTCTTAACTTCTCCAGCCCACACTGTGCTGGTACTTTCTCGAGGATTCTACTCATAAGTAATAAAAAGATCTCAACTGTTATCTCCTAAAGTGAAGAAACATGAATGAGTGATAAAAAAAGGAATTAAAGTAAAGACTGTTAAGTCAGTACCAGAATTCTCGATTCTCCTCATTTCCCCAAAGAGGTTTTGCCAAAGCCTCAGATCTGTGTTGACAAAGCTCTTTTAAATCCAATCTGATTAATTCTGGTCATAGATAGGCCAACTTGTCCTGGTGTAGCTGCTCAGAAGGGAGACAACTAAACAATTTTTAAAGATTAAGTTGTTCCAATTCCATCCAGGGTCCTGGGTTATTTTGAGTACCATTATCAAGTTTAAGATAGCATCCCCAGCACTCAAGAGCCTGTCATTTCCTCCTCGATGCTTTATTAGAAGTGGGAAGTTATGTGATATGGCCTTTATTAGTGTCTCAGGTCTAGGAAGACTGGCTTTAACTGTAGATATAATTAATTGAGCAATTATCATGGTTTTCTCCTCAATTATCTATAAAAAAAGAAAAAGGATCAGGGGCCAGCTCGGTGGCATAGTGGTTAAGTTTGCACACTCTGCTTCAGCGGTCCAGAGTTCGCATGTTCGGATCCCAGGCGTGGACCTACGCACTGCTAATCAAGCCACGCTGTGGCAGGCATCCCACATATAAAGTAGAGGAAGATGGACATGGATGTTAGCCCAGGGCCAATTTTCCTCAGCAGAAAGAGGAGGATTGGCAACAGATGTTAGCTCAGGGCTAACCTTCCTCACCAAAAAAAAAAAAAAAAAAAAAAAAAACAGAAAAGAAAAAGGATCATTTATTAAAATAGACAATCACAGCAACTATATATAGTATATTGAAACAGGCTTCCTTCCTGGGCTTAAAGAAGGAATACAGTGTCACAGTGAAGAGGGGACTCTGGAGTCAGACCATCTGGGTTTGAATCCCAGCTCCATCTCTCAGCAGCTGTGTAACCTTAGGCAAGTTATTTTTCATCCTAGGGTCTCACTTTTCCTGTTTGTAAAATGGGGATAATGATATGTCTACTTAAGGGGTAGTTGTGGGATCAAATGTGAAGCACTTAGAAGAGCGCCTGGCACCAATATGCCTCAATATATTTTAACTCCTGCTAACACAGATCAGGTGGACATCAAAAGACCCTAAATGAGTCTTCTCAGTGTCTCTTATTGTGGTTGATGGTTTTCCTTCACCAAAATCACAATTAGCTATATAAAGACTCAGCCTAGTTGCATTTATAGCCTTCCCTGTGGCCAGGAAGGCTGGCTGTACCTTTGCTCTGCATCGCCTCTGGACCGTTCTAGTCCACCAGTATCTGCACTACTTATTCTCATGACCACTTTTTCCAAACAGAGGAGGATTTCTCAGTCATTTTACTAACAAGCTGCTTTTCTCATTCCTGGTCAATGCATTATTTTAATAACAACGCTTATGCTTGCATGTTAAATATTTCACTGCAGTCCTTAATCACAGACTTGGCTCAGAAGTAAAAAAAAGTCAAATCAGATATCTGACATCATAATAATTTATAAATATTTTTATTGTGACAATTTTTTAGCTAATGCAAATAGTTTCTTTTATTGAATCAGTTTGAACATGGGGATTCTGGTCAAAAATGGAACTCCTGCCCATTCTCCCCTCAAAGGGAATGCATAAAGTTAATCTAAAAAAACTGGATATGGGGCCTGGCCTGGTGGTGCAGGCAGGTGGGTGTGCGCGCTCTGCTGCGGCGGCCTGGGGTTCGCTGGTTCAGATCCCAGGCATGCACTGACGCACCGCTTGGCAGGCCACGCTGTGGCGGAGTCCCATATAAAATGCAGGAGGATGGGCATGGATGTTGGCCCAGGGCCAGTCTTCCTCAGCAAAAAAAAGAGGAGGATTGGCAGATGCTGGCACAGGGCTGGTCTTCCTCACAAAAAAAAAAATAAAATAAAAATAAAAAACTAAAAAAGCTGGATATGAATGCATATTTATAAGATATATAAAAAGCTACACATTAATTTTAAGGAAACATCAAAGCAAAACATGAAATGCAGCAAAGACATTATAAGCAAAGGGCAAGTCCATTTAGCTGGAAGAGGTGCACGAGAGCAATAGAACAAATCTGAGAGAGGTGGTCGAGAGTCTGTGGGTGAGACTGGATTTGTGGAGCTCTCTCAGAGATGGAAAAGATGCTGCTTGAAGGACAGGGGAAGAGAATAATGAGCAAGGAGAGAATGTTCCAAGAAAATTTCCTGGACGGAAGGTTTAGAGATATTCCAGTTCTTCTATGCACCTGATTCAGGCTGAGACTATAGGTGATGTCATCAAAGTTAATCACCTGGATATTCCTGACTGTGATCTCCTCTTACGTCTACTATGAAAGCAGAATTAAAAGGGTCAGTATAGGTCTAAATAAAAGGTTTCAGTCATTTATAGGACCATTCCTGGGAGATCCTGGTGGATCTGACTGTAACAGTACGGTGGCAAAGATGCAAAATGACCTACCATTCTATGTAGCAGTTATACCTTTGACAAACTATTTACCCCTTTGAGCTTCAGTTCCCTCATCTATAAGCTTGGAATAATGGCAGCAACTACCTCTCAGATTGTTGAGAGGATGGCTGCAGTGTTCATAGCTCAGTGTCTAACACGTAGGAAGGGCTCAATAAATATTCACCATCATCATCTTCATAATCTTCATCCTCATCACAATCATCATCAAACAGAATAACTGAACTATTGTGACACTTTCCATGACATAATGCATTGCATGTCATTTAGCATCACCTTGACCCAATCTAGAATCCCTTGACCCTCTCACCTGGTACTTTGGCATTGCTATGCTCTGCCAAATGAGAACACCCTGCTGGTGGTAAACATTTCTACCTCAAATCTTTCAAAATACTTTACCTTTTAAAACCAATGAATTAGGCTTATATTTGAAACTAAAATATGGTCAGATAAATTCTGAAAAAACTTTAGGCCCTGAGTGTTGGTCAGAAATGGACCTATATGTCAGCTCTGGCCAACTGAACTATCTTTTATCCAAGCACAGTTGATTAGTTGATGAGATACACATCATCTTGGCTTCCAAGTCCTAGAGGCCATCAAAGGTATCCTGATGTTAAAGATATCACTATTTTAATGATCCCTACTGAAGAGTATTAAAAAAAAAAAAAAAGCTGTGCTTTCAGACCTTAAGACTTATTGCTTGTATTTTCACAGCTTTCTTAAAGTAAAAAGGGGTGTTGTGGAAAATGATAAAATTTATCATTTATAGCGAAATATTAATGTAGCAGCAGGAGATTCGATGAGGCCATCTATCTATGAGCATTCAGACTTCAAAGGAAGCATAAACACGAAATTAATGGTTTGTCTAGTGTAAGAGACAAATAAATGCAAATGTGGGCTCATTAATATCAAGTGGATGACTTCTTGGTTTATGGGGTTTGGATTGATTTTGTCAAAGGCCAATAGATTTATTTTAAAAAGTCTTTGAAATTTAGCATCCATACACCCATTATTGAGAGAAATAAAACTCCAGCACTCCCGGACGGCCTCTCTTCCTCTCCTCCTTCCCCCCTTCCTAGATGTTGCTTTACTGAGATAAAGTTCTTACATTAGGACTTACTTTCATACTGAAATATGTCCCTTGTAGGAGCTGCTATAAACGTCAGCATTTTCCGCAGCATTAGTTTATGGGCAGAGTGAATTTTAATGGCATCATAATCTCGTGGCAATCAATTGCGGTGCTTGGAAAAAAAAGCTCTGGGGGTGTCCATTAAATGGGCTTTGCATCACTTTTAATGCTACAAAATCTTGAAGTCTCTCCCTGTCGTCCCTGTTTGTCTATAGATAAAATAGTTTTTCTTCCCCCCCCCCCCCCCGTTTTAGGCTTAAGTAAAGTTAAACACTTTTATTTACCCTTTAGTTCTCTGACAAGGAGGAAAAAAAAAATCGCTTTTTCTTTTCTACTTGAACAAGGTCATAGGTCTGTTGGCTCTGATACAACATGGGACACCAAAGCAGGAGTTCTGGTGCATTTTAGCTCTTCCTAGATTGTCAAGGGACTCTGCCGTGGTCGAAATCTAGCTTTGTGCTTGTCAAGTTATCCCAAGTGGAGTGACCAGATACTGTAAAGGGAACCCCTATACAGTGGCTCCTACCTTTTCTGAGCTTGTGCTTTATGTCTATTCCATTTCTACCTCCAAGTCCAACGTGATCTCCGTATCTATTTCTATATATCACACACATGAGTGTTGAGCATAGATAGCACATGGGTTATCATAATCATTTAAAGTGAGTTTTCCATTTCCATTCTTCGTTTTTTGCTTAGGTTTTCATCTTCACGAGATGACATGGATTTTTCAGGTTAACTGTATTCATATTTCTTAACCATTTTGTGACAATTTCTTATTTCAATATCCCTGACCCCTCTTGAGGATTTACGTGCATGACAAACTAATTTGGGAACAGAAAGTGTTAAGGACTTGGTTCTGTAGGCAGTTTTCCACAAAACTTGAAAGTGAGGGAAATAACATTACGCTTGGAGAGTTAAACTGTAAGGTCAACACACGATGAACAAAAACAAAGATATGCAAGATAACCATCAAGAAGAGAAGGCTCTGAGGCCAGCAGAATTAACCACAACCTGATATAGTGTGTCCACCAATTAATGATGAACAAACGTGTCAATTAGGGGGTCAGCTATAAAAGTGGAGAAAAAGAAAAACCACAGAAACAAATGTTGGTGTTCCCATTCCGGCCCCATCCATGGGAGAAGGAATCATATAGTCAAAGTGTGGAAGAGACAATCCCTGCAGTTCAGTGGCTGCATCAGGATACGTTAGGTAGGGCCATTTGTGAAAGCCACTGTTTAGAATGTCTTCCCATCCCCAAATTCCCTTCTTTGAGAGTCTCCCTCACCCACCTATAAGCATGGGGTTGGCCAGAGTTGACTACACCAGGGTAAGGCCTCTAATCCAAGTTCAGCTCTTTGGAATTTGGCCCCTGCAAATTTGGAGGGTGATTCTAGATAGCCTCAACTGATCCTTTGAACTGAGGATATAAAATTCAGTAGTCTTGATCATTTTGGTTATGAGTATGCTCAAGCAGTGAAAACAAGTCAGCAGAAAGAAACAAAACGATGAGAAAAGGATATGGAATGAGATATAGAGACACTAGGGGAGAGAGAGAGACGTGGTGGGGGATGGCTGGAGATCCCTAGGCTTTCTGGGTTCTGGTTCGTCCCTAATGAAGCCAGGCTGTACTACCTGCCTTAGGGATACCCCGATTCCTTACAACCAATCTCCTGGCCTGAGGGAGGAGAGTGAGAATTAGAGTGAGCTACTTCACTCTCAGGCTGTTACAACACACTGCGGTGTGAGAGTGCCCAGTTAAGTAATGTAAAATAGTATTACACAATTTTAATTAAATAAGAAATGTTGGTCGAAGATGTTGCTAACAATGGAAGCATAAGCGAACAAGAAAATGGCTGAGCTGACCCTTCTCCTGCTGCCTCAAATGAGTGCCTCGTCAGTCACCCCAGGAGGTGAAAATAATGAAAATCCATCAAGCATGTAAAGAAGAGAAGCAAATACAAGTTCCATATTCTAAAGACTATTATAAATATGAATTATATCCACTATCATTAATAAAGACCTTTCCCCTTGTTAAACACTGACCTTGAGATATTAACCACAACTAAAAATTAGCAAGATGCAAAACCCAGATATTTAGAGCATGAGGGCAAACCTCTATAATTTTTTTCCAAAAATGTCTAAAGTGGTTTTCAACAATGTTTAAAGTTTGCAATATTCGATTCACTCCTTAAATGTTTTAAATTGAACTTAATAACAAAAATGATTAGAAGTGTCTTAGGTTTCTTACTTAGGAGTGAATACAAAAAGCCAAATGCTATTGGGAAAACACTTAATTCTCCCTGCCATGGTAAAAAACAAAAGTTAATACAATATGGTGACAAATTAAAACATATTCCTTTCCTTTGTCAACAAATACTGTGGGAGACACAAAAAACATTGCTGAAGATCAGACTAAACTGGTACTGGAAAAATCATGCAGCGTGGGATATTTTCTATACAGTTGGATGAAAATACAGATGTTTCATATATGAATCAGCTGTAGCATTGGCAGCAGGAGACAGTACATAAATGTTCATATCATTTATCAAAATAGCCCCAAACTGTAAATAACCCAAATGAATAAATAAATTGTAAAATATTTTCATACATAGGAATATCTTACAAAAATAAAAATGAATGAATGACCCACAATACACTGACAATTGATTTTTAACAAGGTGGTTAAAATAATTAAATGAAGAAAAGATAAACTTTCCAACAGATAGTGCTGGAACAATTGGATATCCATATGCAGAAATATAAACCTCAACTCATATCTTGCACTATATACAAAAATTAACTCAGATTATAGACCTAAAGGTAAAATCAAAAACTATACCATTTCCACAAGAAAATATAAAGGAAACTCTTAGTGATCTTTGGCTAGGCAAAGGATTTTTAGATAGGAAACAAAAAGCAGGAACCATAAAAGATTTCACTTCCCCCCATCCCTCAGGTATTGTTCCATTGGTATTGTTCCTCGCAGCCCTTGAAAACAAGGTATATTCCCAAACTCTTTCTTTTTTCTCTGTCCCACTCTGGTAGGTGAGAAGGTAGCTCAGCGTTGCCTGCCTTTGCATTTCTTTAGTTTGAGTGATATTGATTTCCTTTCATATGTTTAATATTTCTTTTCCAGTGAACCATCTGTTCAACTTCTGTGCTTAGTTTTCTTATTGGGCTGTTTTTCCTTCTAATTTTTCTAGAACTTCTTTATGTATTTGGGAAATTAGCTCTGTGTCTGAAATATGAATTATAAATATTTCTTTGAATGTGTCAGGGATCTTTTTATTTATCTTATGAAAAACTATTTTGTTTCATGTAATCAAATTATTAAACTTTTTTTTTATGGCTTCTGGATTCGGAGTCATAGTTAGAACAATCTTGCCCGTTCCAGATTTATAAAAGAATTCGTATTATTATCTAGAGCTTTTATGGTCTCATTTTGTGTATTCAAGTCTTTGGTCCCTTTGAGTTTATTCTAGTGGGACCCTCTCCTTCTGGAAGAGAATATTTGCTGAAGATTTCCGAGCTCTATGAGCCCTTCTGTCCCCTCCGTTCTTGCTGTTCTTCCTTGTGGCACCTCTGAGACTTCCAGCACAGGCTTGCAGATCGGCTCTGCCTTTGAGACCACTTACATGCAACTAAAATTTTCAGGTTTCTTTGTCCCCTAGTTTTTCTAAAAATGCGTTTTATGAGGTTTTTCTTCCCATTTTCCTTGTTGCTCCTTTTGATCTCTAGAAGTGGGAAGGTTCAGAACTAAACCATGGCCACATTCATATTATAAGCAAAACTGCTAAGAACATGATTTTAATGATTGTACCCATACAAAAAATGAAAAAAGAAAGATGATAGATGATATAGATAGATAGATGATAGATAGATAGGTAGATAGAGGATAGATAGATAGATAGATAGATAGATAGATAGATAGATAGATGGGTAGATTCTGCAATATACCCTCTGGGGATAACACAGTGAGCAAAAAAAGTTCACCTCTCATTCCTGAGGGTGGAGGTAGACAATATACAACTAAATATGTAATTTAATAATACATATATAATTCATAATCTCTGTTACTGGACATAAAAGCTGTATCTCGTATTTTGCTATTTATATATAAGGCTGATATGAACATTCTCATACTCATTTCTTTGTGATCATTTCTGATTCTAGCAATTATCTCTCTCATACCCCCACCTGTCCCCAGGACAAATGACTAGAAATGGGACTCTTGGATGAAATGGCGAGGGATTTTAAAAGCTCATGCTATATATGTCAAATGCCCTCCAAAGAATTTGTACCAGTTTTACTGTTTTCTCTTCTGAGTGCCATTTCCCTGTAATGTCTCAATTTTGTATTATTCTAAAAGGTTCTTTCAGCCTTTTTGCTATGTAGTCATTCGAAGAGCTATTTTATCCATCCATCCATCTTTCCATCCATCCATCCATGGAGTGTAAAGCATTCTGCCAGATGCTATGAAATATAAAAACTGTTGATGGATCAACTTGATTTAATAGTCTAGTCACTCTTAGTTTAAATGAAATCGTTAATAATTGTTAAGTTTACTAAAAATGTTTAAGCTTATTGTTGTGCATAATAATAATCATCTAAGACTATATCTATAAGATACCAAAATAACTGAGTAAACTGAAAAATTACAGTCAAAGTTATAATTATTCTACCACCTGCCATTGAAATTTGTATTCCCCAAAGCTTCTTTTTTAGCTCTCCCTCTTCCTCATGCTTTTCATGAAGCCACAGCACTTCAACTGTAAGCTACATGATGGATCCTAAATGTATTTACATAGGCTATAACCCTCCTTTACTTATGGAGAAATGCTAAATGTTTTCCTGCTAAAGTCAGAAATAAGACAAAGATGCCCTTTCTATCCACTGCCATTTAATATTGTGTTGAAGGTACTAGCCAATGCACTCAGGAAGGAGAAAGCCAGTGAAGGCATAAGAATTGGAAAGGAAGAAGTAAAACTGTCCATATTTTAAGATGTATAATTACATACCTGGGAAAAATATAACAATTAAGGAAAAAATGTAGTTAAGGTAGCAGCGTATAAAATTAATATATTGATATCCATATATAAATAAGCTATTTAGAAGTAATGAAAACAAAGATAATATTTACAATAGCTACTAAAAATATAAAATACTTAGAAAAACAAAATTAACAAAAAAATGTAAAAACTATCTGACGAAAACTTCATTAAAACACTCCCGAAATTCACAAAAGCAGATTTCAACAAATAGACATATGATGCTCTTGGAGGGGGATCTTCAACAGCACAATCCAAGGATTGAGACATGCACATCTTGGGAGGGGGCATTATTCTGCCTACCACATGCTTTCTAAAGTTTATATGAAAAAAACAAGCAAGAAAATATAGTCAAGAAACCTCTGAAAAAGGAGAGCAATTATATAAGAACATTTGTAAAACGTCAATAATTAAAATAGTGTGGTATTAGCACATGAATAGGCAGACAAATGGAACAGAACAGAAAGTCCAGAAATAGACCCAAATATATATGAAGTTTAATACATGATAAAGAAACCTTCTCATATTAGTCACGTATAGATGGATTTGATTTTGTGACAACTGGTCAGCTATTTGGTTAAACATTTTTTAAACCCATATCTCATGCTGTATACAGTCCATATCTTCAAGAAGCTCACAGTATGAGAGAAAAGACAGCCATATAAGAAAATAATTTCCATGAATATATAACAGCAATAATAGACATATGTTCTAGGTACACTAGGGCACAAAGGAATTAATAATCAACCATGATTGTGGACACAGAAAGGACAGAGTGTAGATTATCATTAGAAAGACGACTTTTAATGGAATCCATCCCAAGTCTGAAATTCCACAATTAATTTCCTCTGAACCACAGGTAAATTAAACAGTGAGAAACAGTTGAAGTCATTTGTCCCCATTTAATCTAAAAAATACAATATAAGCCCAACAAAAATCCAAAACGAACTTTATCTGGAAGAATCTACATACAAGAATAGCCAGAATACTCTTTTAAGAACAATGAGGGAACCTGTTCCACTCGATATTGAACAGTGTAACACTGCTGTAAGAAGAGGCAGAGAGAGTCAAAAACAGAAAAATAGATGCATGCCTCAAAGCCTGCATAAAAATATATCCTAGCTGGATCTGATATCTAAGCACAAAAACTTCAAAACATAAATGACAACATTAGAAGTAAACATAGGGAAGACTTCTATTATCATGGAGTAGAAATGGCACTATGTGACACCCAGAAGTTATAAAGAAGAGAGATGGACATATCTGACTAAATAATTAAAAATTTTTGTATGGCAAAATATATCATAAATTAAGGTAGTATAAAATATGGTATAAATGATTGTTATCGAAAATATATAATGAGCTCCTTCCTTTAAACAAAGAGGGGAAGAGAGACACAGAACATCAGGAGAAAAGTGAACACAGACTATGAATAGGCAATTCATAGTTCAGAAATGAATGACAAATAAACATGTAAAAGAGGTGTTCTTTCTCATTAAGAATCAGGGAAATTTAGATTACAACAAAAATGAAGTAATAGCTTTGGACCATGAGATTGGGAAAAATGAAAACATTTATAGTCTCCCATTTTGGCAAGAGAATAGGAAAAGAATCACTTTCAAATACTAGTTGGTAGTTTTAAATTGGGAAAGCCTTATTGGAGAACAATTTTTCAGCTCTATAAACAAATTTTAAATGCACAAGCTATACTCTACTACTGGGAACTTATCCGATAGGAATGACTATACATGTACATGAAGTTAAAAGTATGTCCAGTGCTGCATTGTTAGTGAAAGCAAACATTTGGAAACCCTCTAAACGTCTATCTATTAGAGGCTGGTGAAATAAATTATGCCACATCCATACAATGAAATAATCTGCAACCATTAAAAAAATGAGGCAAATCTATATGTAATCACGTGGAAAGACCTTCAAGATACCTTGTTAATTGAAAAAAAGTCCAGAAAATATATGCAGATTACCTTCTATAATTTTTTTACTCCAAAATAAAATTATGTAACACATATGTACCTATTTATACCTAGTGTTGTATGTAAATGTATTCTGTTTTATGTATAATAATGCTATAGCATATGTACAGCAAATATAGGATGATTCCATTTGTGTATTAAGATGTATAAAATTCTCTGTTTATGGAGATGATTAGACAGAGGTCTAGAAGGATATGAAACAAACTATAAAAAGTGACTATCTGTGGGAAAGGGAGTGAGGTTGGGCTGGGGCAGGAGGAGGGCTATTAAAGGGGGTAGTCAGTCCTGGGCCTGTTTAATCTCCTGTCTGTTCCTCACTCTGCCCCCTGCTCTGCCTTACATCTGAGAGCGGTCAACCAGCAAGTTGTGTTACCCAGGCTTCCATGTCATTGGCATCCTGCTAGGTACTAGCAGGAGAATAAAGGGCAGGAAGAAGTAAAAAGCCACAGTTGGTAATTTTCCCCTCTTCTCTCTTTACGGGGTGATTTCTCTGGTGGCAATTGTGTCTCTGCTTGGGTCCAGCTCCTCTTCCCAGACCCACCATGGTTTCATCTTCAGTGGGGTGACCCTGGTCCCTGGGTTCTGGCAATGTACCTCCTTTGACCCTGCAGACTAAGCATGGTAGTGGCTCCCTGGGGTTGTTAATCTTTAAGTTGTGCCTTTGCTGCTTGGCTTCTCAGACTTTCCATCACCAGTCCAATTCCTTGTATTAAATACCTTCATTTTGTTTCTGTTTTCCTGTATGGACATTTTCTTCTCTTCATATAGAAGTATTTGCTTTTTTAATTCATGTTCTTCAATTTTTGTTTTTTTTTTTTTGAACCTTGGGATTGGACGAATTGGATTAATCATAATCCAATTCATGACCTTCATCATTGTTTCATACATGGCCATTCATTCATTCATAATAATGCAATAAGCACCAGTGAGCTCAACACAAATCTAGAATTCTAAGGATAATTTATGTGTTCCCCTGCAGCCTGTTCCCTTCTCGTCTCCTTGTATTCCCCTTCCACAAATGTAACCATCATTCTGAATCCTGAGCTTAGGATTCCCTTTGCTTTTAATATATTTTTATATGATATGTATTCCAAAAATGTATATATATTTTAAAATTGTTTACAGCTTAAGAAGAGAGTATCATGCTGTATGCAATCTTGTGGGTCTTACTATTTTTATTTAATATTGGCTTGCTAAGATGCATCCATATTGGGGTATGTAGCTAGAATTTGTTCATTTCGGCCACTATATAATATTCTATTGTGTGACTATACCACAGTTTATTCATACAGTTTCCTGTTGATGGACGTATAAATTGTTTCCAGGATTTTGCTGCTGAGAACAGTGCTATTATAATCATTCTTGTACACATCTTCTAGTACACAAGAGTAAGAGTTTCTCTTGGATATATAAGTAGGAGTGAAATTTCTGGGAAAAAAGTATGAGTATCTTTGATTATATGCAATAATCCCAAACAGTTTTCTAAAGCGGAGTGTAAGAGTTCTTTTTGATCCACAGTCTCTCCAATACTTATTCACACTTTTAAATTTCTGCTAACTTGAAAGGTATAAACTGGTATTTTATTGTGGGTTTCTATATATTTCTGTATTGTTTCCATTTTCAAATTGAGTAGGTAGTTTTTCATTATTTTATTAATTAAAGAAAACCCAACTATATTTTTTTGGATAAATTTCTCCATACTGTTAATTAGATGCAGCATTTGCCAATGGCTCAGCCCATCAAACTAGAGCAGGGAATTCATTTAGTTAATTCCAGTTGATTTTATAGCTGTATCTAGATCATGAGTATTACCTGAAAGTTACAGACTAATATTGTAGAGAGTCTCGATTTGTTAGACAATATAATATACCACTCTGCTCAGAAGGTTTTGAAAGAACTTATCCAGAATAATCATTATCCAATTCGAGAATCTTCTTTCACATCTGTTAATTGATGGCACCTGTCAATTAAATGTGAAAACCCCAAGTTTAAACTTAGTGTCTATATGGTACTATGGGCATTTATTTAAGGCTTCATGAGTTTGGAGCCATATATTAAATGGAAACAAGTAAAGAAAGTGTTAGAAATGGCCTTATGAGTTTTACTGGAAGCATGGAAGATTCACACAGGAAGCCACTTGAGTCACATCTATGGAGTGACCTACTCCCAGCTATGAAATAATTTGATAAAAATGAAAATAAGTTCTGATGAGATAAGAAATGAAGTTGTGGCCAGGGTGGTGTGTGGTAGATAACTGATGGCTTCCTGGGAGATAAAATTTGAGCTCAGATTTTGAGGAGGTGATTGTTTTTTAGATACCATAATTTTTATAGTGGATAGAACATACAAATTTGGGGTGAAAATAATACTACACCCTCAGGAAAAACTAAAATTTACTTTGATTTGGTTTCTTTTTAAGACTAGAGGGATAAGAGAAATATGACATCCAATATCTTTCATTTTGCGCATATGAAGCCAGCACTGAGTGGTCCTTCCAAAACAACTTTGCCTGGTATTCTGCCAGCTGTCTTGGAGTTAGGTGGTATTTCCAATCAAGTTATAATTTCTGCCCTTCCTCTAGGCACAACTAGTTTTCTGGTGACCTCCTCTTGCAGTCAGCTTCATTCTATGTCCATATTTGTATGAAAGACTGATAAAGAGAAACTTGAGGAGGTTAAGACCTGATGAAATTTTTGCTTAATTTGCTCTTTATTATAAAATTTCTTTATTTGTTTGTGTACCTCTATGCCTCTTACTCATCAACTTTTGAGGTACTGCACCACTAAATTTGTGCAGTTACGGATGGAGTAGAACTGCACTCAGAAGGCAAGCTGGGCCAGAAGTCAACAAAACGGCACAGGATTTCATTTAGTCTAAGACACACGTCTTTAAACAGTTTAACATCTCTGAAATCAGAATGATATTTTAGTCTAGAAGGAAGTAGAGCTCTTCCAGAGAATCTGCTCATCACCTGGGGTACTGCCAACCTGAGATCATTTTAAATTCTCTGCTTGAGGTTTTTGGGACATTGATAGTGGAAATTTAGACTGCAAACTTGCCTGAGTATCAGTTTATGGTTCAAATTCCAGAAGATTTTTTTCCTTCCTTTGCCCAGTGACAAGATTAGGAAAGGCAAGTGTATTTCTTTTTTAGTCCTGCATTGAGGCATAGCCCTTTCATATATCAGCTTTTATACTCCATCTTAGCCATTTTTTTCTCTCTTAATGGTACATGAACTAACAGTGTAAGTGTTGGAAATCCTGGAGCCCACAGAAAATGCAGATGTGAATGTGGGAATTTCTAAAAGAATGAACCAACTAATTCTGTCTGTCTCATAAAGGGTGATTTTAATGATTCAAAGAGTGATTTTAAGGACCCAGCCTCATGTACAGAGGTTTTTGTCCCATGGTACTTTAACTGTGAACTTGGCATCTGAAATAAACAAAGTAAGAGTCAGTGAATCTTCCACTTTCTTGATGAAATGTAAAAGGAAACAAGTTTGATTTTGGAGAAATAGCGCTTTCAAATTTTAAAGAAGTTTTGACTTTTTCTCTGGAATTGATTGTTTTCTGAACTTATTACTCCTTTTAATTACATTCAAAGGCTAAAAGTCTTATTGACCCTCAATTTACCAGCACGTAGGCTGGGTTTATCCATTTGACTTGGACAGTTACATGCTTCTGAGCTTTCAGTTCCTGATTGAGATACAAAGTCTAACATCAATGAAAATGGATTAGCTGTACTTGAGTTGAAGTGGTGAAAACAGGGAGAAGTGGTCAGATTCAGAATAGAGCCAACAGGTTTTGCTGGTAGATTTGATGGGAGGTGAGAGAGAAAGTGACAAGTGGAGGATGATGGTAAAGTTTTGGGGATGCGTAGCAATGGAGACGAAGCAAGTCTTTGGGAAGGGATAAGGAGGTATAAAGAGGGATAAAGGGTTCCGCTGAGTGGGTATCACTAATTTCCGTTACAATTTTGGAAAACTCAATCAAATCACCCAGAAAAGATTCATGAAATGTGATGCCACCTCCAGCAACAAGATAGCCAGGTTTGTCAGACAGAACATGCCCTCCAAGTCACTGGAAATAACTGAAGAACTAAATAGAAGTGAAGGCTCATTAGAGCTATCAATGGGACATTGGTCTTTTTGATCTCTGTCTGCATGCTAAGGACAGGGTAAGTGAGCCTCCTTTTCATCTTTTCCATCACACTTTAAAGGGCTGCTGTAATGGTCCCACCAACTGAATCATTTTCATTTCCAACTCTAATCAGTTTGTGAATAAATATCCTTTGGAGATGTGAGCTGCTTTAAATGATGGCTCCCTTTCCACCTTTAATCTATGACACTGCAGTTCTTTTGAGAGAAAATAGCTCCTTGTGTCTTTATTCCCTCTCTGAGTTCATATATGCATCACACCTCTGTTTTTATTATTACATAATAATGGCTTTAGTAGGTGAATAAAAGGTTGCACAAGTTTTGCAAAAATAAGAGGCTATTCACCCTTGCTACCTTTAATCTCCTGCATTCTCCTGTTAATGATTATAAATTATCAAAGCTATTTTCTCAAAGTCTTTATATAGTATAATACCAGTGGCAGATCATTCTCAGGAAGGGCTCTTTTTAAGTATCATAATTAGTAGTATTATCTTTAATCTTTTATGGTGTGAAAATCCAGGACGACATGAAACTTGAAACAGGGTAAGAGACTGCTTATTTTCCTGAGTTTTAGGTGATGAAAATGAAGGTTTGAATCAAGTCTTCTTTCTTTGGAGAGTTTTTAAAGATTCCAAAAGTGTGAGAAATATTGATAAATTTCTTTGACTATATTTCTTCTAAGAATTGGTTAACTGCTTTTATCAGAAGAGATCCGATTTGATCCTCTGCCCTCAGTTCAAAAGGACCCAGAACCAAGCATTTTCTGGAAAGGTCTGAATATATCAAACTAAATGCTCCTAATGGAGCATTTGGTTTTTGGGGTCCATTAAATTTTAGTTTTTGAAATATAGTCAAGTCAAACTTCCAGCTTCAAATTGGTAAATTGAATCAAAATAGTTACCTCTCTTGCCTATCTAAATCCTAAAAGTATTTCAAAATGTGGAAACAAAAGCAACCAACACAAATCAAACAAAAATGCCCGTGACCGCTCTGGGAAATTGTGCATAAATAGACAGAAAACTTTGGAGAAGTTCTGAAAAATAGAAAACAAATTGGACAAAACTAATAGAAAAAGCAATCCATGGTTACAAAGTCCACAAATCAGCACCAGCAAAAAAGAAGTTGGTTGGTAGATTTCCCCAACCGAGTTCCAGAAAAACCGAAAGCTCGTTGGAGGGAGTAGGAGATTGGAGGGGTTGATAAGAAAAGTGTCAGCACTACCCTTTCCCTGCTCACGCCCCAATACACACACACACACACACACACACACACACACACAGATTGGCTGCTTGTAGCTTTCAAGCTCTGGCCTCACTTGGCCAGAGTCTTGCTAAGTAAATGGGTGATTTTTCTTACAGTCATTTTAACATTGGTAACAGGTCCAAAGAAAGAAGGGATAGGGCTATAGTTTATTTTAAATGTTACAACAGTAATGGCAAAACCAAGCAACAATCAAATAAACAAAAGCGGACTGACCATTTTACTGCCTCTATCAGCTTTGACACTTTCTACCACCAATTAGGTCTTTGGTAAGACTTAGGCATATTTTATATGTTACCAGCAGAAGCTAGAGGAATCTTCTGTAAGGGGACACAGGAAAGGACCTTGGGAACTGCATCAAAGCCTGAACATGGGGCGGCTGGCCACCAGGAAACCTCAGGCTTCCCTTGGGTCTGATGGCAGCAGGGGGAGTTTGAACTTTTGTGCAGGTGAAGCTCCACGACCAGTGGCCTTGATTGAGGGGTGGGCTGTGGACTTCTAGTCTACTCTAGGAATCTCGAAGGGAAGCCTGTCTGAATGTTTGCCTTTCCCCACCTTCACAATGATAGCAATAGCCCCACAAATTATCCATGATGATAGAAATTTGAAAGTTAAGTTGTACCCCAGGAGGTGGGTGGCTGTTGACCGGAAAGGCTATTGACTTTTTGGAATGACGGAAACATTCCTTATCTTGAACTGGATGTTAGTTACATGGGTGTATACATACGATACATTTATTGAGCTGTACACTTAAAGTTTGTTCATTTTATGAATTAATAAACAAATACATACAAGACAGAATATCACATTGGATAATGTAAATGCTTTTTTAGAAAAATGTAAATTACCAAAATTTACCCAAGAAAATATAAAATACCCTGAAAGAACACAAACAATAGAAGAAATTAAAGAGGGAATAAAAGATGTACCTCTCTATATACTTATGCCAGATTTGTTATTAGCTGTGTTTGAATAAAAACTTCAAAATCCAGATAATTTCTATATTGTTTAAATTTTTGTACTGTGGGGAAAAATTAGAAGTGTTTTCCATCTTTTCATTCAGGGATAACCCAAATTCTAAAATGTAAGAGTGTACTTTCAACTTTAAACTATAGATTAATTTCATTTTTGAATATAAATGTAGAAATCATAAGAAAGACTAGATAAAATTCGAGCAGTGCGTTAAAATAACAATTCGACATTACCAAATCGCTTCATTCAGAAAATATAAAAATGGTTCAATATTAGAAAATTTAAAAATATAATCCAGGATATTAATTAATTCAGTATTAAATAACGAATTAAAGGGGGAGTATATGATCATATGTAAAGATGCTAAAAAAAGCAATTTTAGGAAATCCAATGCTCATTCCTGATTTAAGAAAAAATAGTATGCTAGGAATAGGAAGAAACTTTACATTTTCTTTTTATAAATGTTTTATTTTTTAAAAACGTAATATATGAACATGGTTTAAAATTCTAAAGGTATAAGAGGGTAAACAACAAAAAGTAAGTCTTCTTTCCACCCAGTTGGTCAGTCAGTCAGTTTTATACAGTCTGTAGCTTCCTAATCACACCATTCTGCAGCTTTCTACTTTCATCAAACAACACATCTTGGTAACCAAAACATAGCAGTATGTACAGAATGACCTCATTTTTAAATGGTCGCCTAATAGTCCAATATCTGGAAGTGCAATGATTTATTTAATCAGTCTTTTATTAGTAGTCATTTTTTTCAGAATCTTTTGCTAGTTCACACAACGTTTAAGTGAATATCTTTGAAATGAATATTTGTGCACTTGGATGAGTATATTTGTAAAAGCATTTCCAAATGTAGAGTTGGTAATCAAACAATAGGTACCCCTAATTTTGAGAGCTTTTACCAGATTTTCCTTCTTGATGTGCTTGTACTAATTTCTAATCCTCCCACCATTGTACAAGACGGGACCCCTTATTTTCTTGGCAATATGACAGGCTAGGTTTCTTGACCCACTCTCTCACTAAAAACATTTTGAAATGATAGCTAAGATATCAGAATACATTTTAAAGGCACCAGTGAACCAACAAGGAAGGGGGAAGTATTTCCCTGATAATTTGTAACCACAAATTTTTGCTATTAAATTCAAACTACCTAAGCAGACCACAATATCTCAAGCTGAGGAGTGATTTTAAAGTGACCCTGGGTGGGTAATGTTCCTAGATACCTGAAAAAAAAGCAAACATAAATCCTTTTGGTGAGAAAAAATTCCCAGAGAAAAAGTGAGGAAAATAAGACTAAAATATAAGTGACGACAGAAATCAGAAAAGTTAGCTACATACCATACTTATGAATGGCCCCATGACTATAGATTAGTCACACATATGAATATAAGATATATGTACAAATCATAAGTGAAATGGGTAGACAAAATTCTAACAAAATACTTAATCTAAATAAAAATTAAAGAGGCCAGCCCCATGGCGTAGTGGTTAAGTGTGTGTTCTCCGCTGCTGGCAGCCCAGGGTTCGGATCCGAGGAGTGCACTGACGCACCGCTTGTCAGGTCATGCTGTGGCGGCGTCCCATATAAAGTGGAGGAGGATGGGCACGGATGTTAGCCCAGGGCCTGTCTTCCTCAGCAAAAAAAGAGGAGGATTGGTAGATGTTAGCACAGGGCTGATCTCCTCACAAAAACAAAACAAAAAACATAATGGACAATATAGCTACTATGGAAAACAGTATGGAGATTCCCCAAAACAATTAAAAATAGAACTACCATGGGGCCGGCCCCGTGGAGTAGTGGTTGGGTTTGGCACACTCTGCTTTGGTGGCCTGGGTTTGCAGGTTTGGATCCCAGGTGTGGACCTACACCACTCATCAGCCATGCTGTGGTCGCGACCCACATACAAAATAGAGGAAGACTGGCGCAGATGTTAACTCAAGGTTAATCTCCTCAAGCAAAAAAAACAGGAAGATTGGAAACAGATGTTAGCTCAGGGTGAATCTTCCTCAACAACAACAAAAAAAAAAAAAAAGAAAAAAAAATAGAACTACCATATGATCCAGCAATCTCATTTCTGGGTATATATCAAAGGCAATGAAATAAGTATCTTGAAGAGATATCTTCTCTTCCAGGTTCATTGCAGTATTATTCACAATTGCCAAGGTATGAAATCAATTTGTGTCCAACAATAGGTGAATGAATAAATAAAATGTGATGTATGTGTATATATATACATGTGTATATATACGTATATATACACGTGTATATATACACACAATGGATTATTATTCAGCCTTAAAAAAGAAGGAAAGCCTGTCATTTGTGACACCATAGATGAACCTGGATGACACTGTGCTAACTGAAATAGGCCAGGCACAGAAAGACAAATACTGTATGATCTCACTTATATGTAGAATCTAAAAAAGTCAAACTTGTAGAAGCAGAGAGTAGAATAGTGGTTGCCAGAGACTGGAGGGTGGGGGAAATGGGGAGATGTTGGCCAAAGGGTACAAAGTTTCAGTTATAAAAGATGAATAAGTTCTGCAGATCTATTGTACAAAATGGTAACTGTAATTGATAGTACTGTATTGCATACCTGAAATTTGCTAAGAGAGTAGATCTTAAGTATTCTTACAACACACAGAAAATGATAACTATGTGAGGTGGTGGATGTGTTAGTTAGATTCATTGTGGTAATAACTTCACAATGTGTATGTAGACCAGAACGTCAGTTGTACAACCTAAATATATACAAGAGTGCCAGTTTATGGCTGAGACCTTAAGTGACTGGCATCTTCTCCTTGCTGTCTCTTGGAACACTTGCTCTTGGAGTCCTGAGTTGTCACATAAGAAGGCTGACTCTCTGCTGGAGAAAACACACAGAGAGGCCCCAGTACTACATGGAGAGGGAGGGGTGCCCAGCTGAGCCCAGCCTTCAAGCCACATCTGCTACGGCACCAGGCATGTGAGTTAAGCTATCTTGAACACTTCAGACCAGACCAAATGCCACCTTGTGATCCCCATTGACATCAAGCGCAGCAGGAAAATGACCCAGCTGAGTCTTCCCTGAATTCCTGACCCCCCAAATTATAAAATTGTGAAACGGTTGTCGTCTTAAGCTGTTGAGTTTGGGGTAGTTTGTTACACAGCAATAGATAACCAGGTCATCATCAATGGTTGTTAAAGCTGTGCTTGTAGATATGATCACTGAGTGCAAACATATACAATAGCAGGTTTACTCCTAAAAGTCACCTGGAACAAGGCTACGGCCTTATCCACAAGATGACCCTTCATATATTAGAAGATGAGAATTATAATCTCTCCTTTGATGTGCAACTCAAGTCCTTTCTTTTCAAGGAACAGTCTCTTTAATTTTATCTTGTTAGTAATATTCCTTCTTTCTGATTTTTCAGGATGGGTTTTTTTTTTTATGCTACTTACTATACGTTTTCATTATCCCTCTGAATTTTATGTCATTCATACATGAATACTCAAGCATGGATTTGTTGCCTTTTTTTAAAAAAACTCATTAGGCTCCTTTTTTACAAAACTCATTAGGTAAAACTGCCAATAAGATTTTTCAACAATGGCAACAAAAACTAAACTTAACTTTTCCACTAGCAGTTCTACAGTCACTTCCTTAAAGGTTGTGACAATGGAGAAAAACAAACGCTCATCCTCTCCAACTCAGAGAAGTGAGGGGGGTGGGAACCGCTGCCTGGAGTCTCTGCTTGGCAATCCCACCAATACCTGTGAAAGCGGCAATTCCTCCAAGGGAGAGATGGGGACCCAGAAGAAGGACAGAGTAGCCCAAAGGAAGGGAGGGATACTGGTAGACAGGAACAAGAAAGTCCACCATAGTTTCCCAAACTATTTTTGAATAGAGGCTTACACAATCATTTTTTTCCCTGATGTCACTTAGTATTTATCTTTTTACCATCAAAGCCGTACAACATATCATGTTCAATTGCTTTTGCCTGAAATTGGATGAACTCTTCTTTATTAATCAGGGAAAATATTACAAAGTCTATGGAAGACAGGATAACAAGTTGTTTTTATTTTAAAGAGCAAAGAAGTCCACTTCTTGTTGGTGTAACCAGATGTGCTTTGGCTTTTGTTTTTGCATATTCATTAGATTTCATTGTTCAGTGTGATCTTGTAAGATTCTGGCCAAGCTTTGCAAGGGGATGTCATACTGGCCTCATTCCAAGGAAATTAATAATCTTATTTCAAGCTGCTCTCCCTTCTCTTAGCTGTGGGCTTCTAGGCAAGGCCACTGGTGTTCCCTTCTCTGTGAATTACAAGGTGGTTCAGGCCCCCAATATTTCTATTGTAGAATGTTCTGTTTTTCATTTAAAAATTGCCTCTTATGAGTATTATTCTCTGTTCTAAAAAGATTTCATTGTTTCACTCTTATTCTACACTCTTTTTGTGTTCAAGGTCACTAGTTACTCTATTATTCAGGCAGACAATCTTTTCATAAATTTTTTTTCCAATCAGTCTCAGTTCAAGGACTTACATTCTCAATATCTCCCATAAGTTTTGCCATTTCTTCTCATGAAAACATTTTCCGCAGCTTCCCTTTCTTCAGCAGCTCCGTGTATTCAATTCCTCCTAATGCATTGCTGTGTGGAATGCAGGCAAACCTTGTTTATGGTGGGTTTTGTATAGAGAAAATGATTTTTTCTTATTTCCTTAGAGTCAGCAACAATTAACTAAAATTTACTAATTGATTTTGGAAACCATCAGTTCTCATCTAGCTTACGTGGATAAAGTTGTCAGCTTCCAAGGGGCAAGAGATAAAAATTTGAGGGTAGCAGAAATGGCATGAATCAAAAGGCAATGTTAACCGAAGCAGGAGTTTTGTGTGAAAAGTATGGAAAGGAAAAGATCTTTTGGATCAAACTTCCCGAATAAAATTCAGGGTGGTCAGAAATCTTGCTCAACTAAAAGTGTATGCATTATGTTGTTTCATTGCGAGACCATCCTGTTAATGCTTATAGTAACTTCTAATTAATGTCAGCCTATCATGTACCACTTATAACCATGAAAACTACAATTAAAATCCTCATTTTACAAAACCCAAGAGCAGACAGCTGGTAACAGATGTTTAATTTCAAAGTCAGTTATCTTTGGAATTAAGCAGTATGGACTGTGCTGCCTCATAATACAGCATGCAATGTGTGCAAAGCTAATCTTTAGATCAGGAAGTAATCCTCACAAGAGGCACTATTTTTAATGAAATAGACTAAGTATTCTATAAAAGAAATACTGGAGGCTTGACTCTCCTTGTGATACCTGTGAGAGCCATATCTAATTTTTCTTGAACTGAAAATCTGGATAGACCCAATAGTTTGAAGTCAGGGAGGCCTCTAGAGTGAGTACATAAAACAAGGACTTATCCTCCTTCTGTGCTACTATCATTATCACGCCAATCCCAATAGATATTCATTATCCTCATGATACAAACCAGCCCCATCACGCTTCTGAGCTGTGTGAACCTGAAAAGTTACTTAGCATCTCTGAACCTCATTTACTGCGTCTGTAAAATGAGAAGAAGAGATTGGATCAAGACGGCACACTAAACACATGCTTCAGCTTTCCTTTCTCCCCCTAACGCCCTAGAAACGATAGGAAAAAATATTTTGTAAACTTTGTCTGGAAAACAAGAAAGAGTGATGTTAATTGACCAGAAATGTTAAGGAATTGTTGAAAATTGGAAAGCAGATGGAACTTGATAGACAAAGTACAGCCCCAAACACACTCTGGAAAAGATGGTTGGAGGAGGTGGGAGGCTTCAAGGGGCTCAGAGGAAGCAGATACAGGTGCAGAGGGGAGTCCTGGGACAATTGCAGGTCATAGGAGGGAGTCTCTACAGTAGAAGCAGCTGGGCTGTTCGGCCCCTCCTCCAACATCCCTGTTTCCTGTGCCATGCAGTGAATAGAAGGATCTGATGCCTGAGCAGGAGCAGAGCATTCCAGCCTGAGGGCCAGGGAGGCACTTGAGTGGCTAGGCACACCCAGGAAGATCCCTGAGCCTGCAGCCCAGAAGAATAGCTCGTGACTTTTCCATCCAGAACACTTCCAAGCGTCTCCCAACTCAACCTCCAAAAGAAGAATGTGGCTGTAAGCAGAATGCAGCATCCACAGACAAGCTGACAGATTCTGTAAATATAAAGACAAGAGTCACCAAATTGTTGATTTCAAGAATCATCAAATTTAGACAGAAACCAACACCACAAAGAAAACTAAAATTCAGTGGATAATAGAACTAATACCCAAGGAACATTTAGTGATAGAAACAATAAAATATGTTAAAAGAAATATAATTGTTATCTTTAGAAAGATGAAAAGATATCACATTAATTCTTTTAGTTTATTTAACAAGTACTTTTTGAGCACTGCTATGTGCCATGCACTATGTTATGCACTGAAAATACAGCAATGAACAAAATACTTCCTACTCTTTTAGAATTTAGATTCTAAGGGAGGGAGCAAGAGATAATAAATAAGTAAATAAACAAACAAACAAATATGTCAGTTGGTAATAAGTGCTATGAAGAAGAACAAAACAAGAACAATTTTTTTTTGGTGAGGAAGATTGGCCCTGAGCTAACATATGTTGCCAATCCTCTTCTTTTGCTGAGGAAGATTGTCCCTGAGCTAACATCTGTGCCAGTCTTCCTCTGTTTTGTATGTGGGACATCTCCACAGCATGGCTTGATGAGCAGTGTTTAGGTCCATGCCCGGGATCCGAACCTGCGAACTGCGGGCCGCCGAAGCAGAGAGCATGAGCTTAACCACTATGCCACTGGGTGGGCCCCAAGAACAATTTTTTTTAATTTAATAGACCCAGTCAGAAATTCTTGAAATGAAAAATATGATTGTTGAAATGAAATTCTCAATAAATGGGCTGAATAGCACAGTGGCCATATCTGAAGCGAAAATGTGCAATTTGAAAATTGGAGCAATGCGTAAGGACAAAGATCCAGGAAATATGTAGGGAAATCAAGAAACATGAAGCATAGACTTACAAGGCCCAACATCTGTCCAGTGGAAATTCCAGGAGCAGAGAACAGAGAAGAGAGAATGCAGGGTGATGGCAGTGGGTCAGACTAGAATAAATCAGACTAGAACATCTCCCCAGAGCTGAAGAAGGGTGAGCGTCCTCTGATTCCAACACCCCACATAATACTGAGCAGAATTCCTAAACTGACGCTCAGCCTAGACACACTCTGGTAGACTTTCAAGACATCCAGGATAAAGAGATGATCCTAAAGACTTCATTTCTTCTTTCAACATTCATCCAATAACCATTGATCAAGTGTCGCTATGTATGTTACAGGCAGTGTTTGAGGGTATGAGGATGGTGGTGAACAACACAGACGAGGTGTCTGCCCTCATGGGGCCAGCGCAAGGGGTCAGACCAAGGCCAGCTTGTCGAATACTTAAATACCTCAACTACCTGCAAGTGTATATATGGAAATAATCAGGGTGAAGAAATTGGAAGCAAGTGGGGGTGAGGGGCAGCTAGAGGTAGAAAGATCACAAAGGGCCTCTTTGAGGAGCCCTGAGACTGGAAGGATAAGAAAGGACCAGCAATGGGGAGACCAGGGGAGAAATTCTTCCAGCCAGGGGACTGGCACGTGCAGAGGCTGTGGGTAGGAGAGAAGGAGTGTGTGAGTAGCGCAGGGTGAGTAGGGCAGGGTGGAGATGATGGCTGGGATTAGGAACCCCTTGGAAGCACTCGTGTCTCTGGATGATGCATTGTATTGCAAAGACTTCAAGGGGCATGAGAATCATTTAAGGTGCTGGTGACTTAACTTGTTTCTTCTCTGATGCCTGCTCTGCTGCAACTTCTATCAGTGGGGCTAATAGCTCAGCCTCACCTTCTGTCCTGGAGGACAAAGGAAAGTTTGGGGCTTTGATGGGTACAATGAGTGATTTGTCAAACTCCTCAGTAATTTAACTTGAGGTTCCCAGCTCAGAGGGAGGGTCTCCTGCCAAACGGCAGCCTTGGCACTGAAAGAGGACCGGGCCCAGGCCCTGAGCTGTTCAGTGGGAGGTGATCAGCATGCTAACTTGAATGGAACGGCCATTCAACCCCTGTCCACCTTTGGCTGACCCCAGCAGCCTTTCTGATCATATGCGAGCTGGTTTGGAAGGTTGGTGGGTGGTTGTGGGTGAAAGGTCGTGCCAAGAGAACTACAGGGAGCAGAAACCTCTTGCATTCTCTCTGACAGTGAGGCCTGACACCCCATTCATATCCCCACTCACATCTGCAGTTTCTAGAGCTGAAGTGGCCTATCAAGAATACGTTTAAGAAGTAAGTATAGAGTAGCATTTTGAGTGTGGACTGATAACAGCTCCTCACTTATCAGCAGTAAATTGCCTGCTGCAGGGCAGCACTGGATGGGAGGTCTAGTGGACAATGAATTCCCCATTCTTTATCAGTAGGCCCTGAGCTGCGGAGAGGGAGTGACATTCGGGAAACCTGAGAGCCTGGGGACAAGTCTGGAAAGGGGGCTGGCCAACACCCTTGCTGGCTTTCGGAGATTTTTCCAGCAGTCATAAAACAAATAGCTCTTGGTCTGCAGTCCTAGCTCCAGGGTGGGGTTGAGGCTTGTGAGAAAGTTCAGTGGGAAGATTTCAAGGCTGAGAGCCATGGAAAGGAAAATCATAAGAGCTCTGCTGCAAAATGGCCCAAATGGTGACTAATTTGTGGAGCAGTATGTCTGCATTGCAGAACTATGGGCTACAAAAATTGTTACGGAAAAACTCCACCATAACTTGGAAAGTAGGATCTTGTAAAACATGGAGGTCACAATATTGGGAGCTTAATAAAAAACAGTATTTTTCAGTGAATCAGCATTGCCACAGAAAGCACAAAGGTAAAGATGGAAGATAATATACTGTGCACAAGCGGACATTCATGGAAAAGGGAAAGTCTTAAATGACCATGGGCCGTCACTTCCTTTCTACCTGTCCTCCTCAATTCCCACCCAAGATGAGAACTTCAGCGGACCCTGTTTGAGAAAAGAGTCAGCTGCCAAGCACATTATGTGTGAGTTTGCATCATTGGGGGTGGGTGGGTGTGGGTATGGGTGTGGGTGGAGGTTTAGGTATTATTGTCCTGGAAAAATCACCCTGTGGTGCCGAGTGGGGCATGATGACCTCAGACACAGGGGAAGCGGAAGAAGCTATAAATAAATGTGGGTCCATTCCTGTGGGCCAAGGAACATTCAGAAGAATTATGACACCCCTACTCAACATATGTGCAGGAGAAACCTACTCTCAAAGACAGGAGAGAGAGAGACAGAAAGAGGGAGAAGGCAGAGGAGGGAGGGTTTGAAAACTCAGACCAGTGAAGGACAACAACTAGTATTCATCGACTTTTTGTCTCTACAACCTGAGAGTCACAACTTCAGGTTTTGTGGTGACGAACCACTTTTGTCGTTAATCCTAAGCACCTCCTACCAGGGATGAAAAAGTGTTTATTATTGCATAAATGTTAGGAAAAAAATTCTTCTCTAATAAGATTCATTCCAAAAGAGAGACTTGGGAAACTGGGTATTATGAAAGAGTTTTAATCAGTGAAGAACAAACAGTCTATAATTATTCTGTATCATCCCCAAGAAATGTATAATCCAGTGGAGGCAATATGCGGGTCCATAAGTAGGAATTACACCACTCTCTTCACTCCCAATTCTTGCTTTTCAGACCAGAGCCAGGCTGCCTGTGGGCCTCTGTTTTCTATTTTGCTGCAGACAAGGGGGCAGAAAGTGTAATTTCATCTCATAGACTGCTAAACTGAGGAATATTCTCCAAAGGGCTATTATAGATGGGGTAGGGGGCATCTCAGCATAGCATGGTGAGACCAAAAACTCCCTGTGACCCCATGTGTGGTTCCAGGACATGCAAGCCAGATATGGGCCTCCTTTCAGATGGGAGAGCTGAGCCACAGTTAGGGACCCTGCATTTAAAGTGCACCATTCCGGACCCCTGCCAGGTTATGGAATGCTCTCGGAGACTAGGGTTGGTAATCTCAGTGATGTATTAGCACTCAGCCTATGAGAACATGGTGAAGTATCTCACTCTGTCCTAGCACCTTGATATTCACACAGAGGACACAGCACAACAGGCAGGTCTCCAAAAGGACCCCAAGAGGTTTCAACATTCCCCTGGCAAGAAGTGCTCATTCAGTGAGAGAATGAATGAATGAATGATTGTGATATTGTATTTCTCTCATCTTCACATTGCCTCTAAAAAAAGAGCAATTGACACGCCTGGTGGCAGGAAATGATGGAACTCTCTGTGTACAAAACAGCAACATGGCATAACTATGTCAAGAAACATACATGTACAAATGACTTGTAGAAAGCGTGACAGTTCAATGTGCCCAAAATATCAGGGGCTGAGGCCCGAGGAGAAGACCCACCACACTCAGGAGAGAGGTTTAGTGTGGTGCTGTGCCTGTTACTCTGCCTGCAGTGACCTGGTTCCCCGCTGAATTACACTCAACTCGAGTCTTTCTTCCCCATCTGAGCTCCGCCACCTGATTCCTCCAACCCCCAGCCCTGCGCTGCTGGAGTCCCCCTGGGAAAGCAGGCTGGGGTTTCCCGCAGCTGCGACACTGCCCCCACTCCCCGCTCCCCCATTGTTCTTCATTGGCCAGCCTTGTTTGCAGCACAAGGACATGAAGAAGACGTTCTTCCCATTCTCCAGTCACTGTCGCTAATTGAAATGGGAAGCAAGACACGGCTCTAGAAGAAAAGCTTATTATGGGCTGCCTTGTTGGAAGAAAATGAATCACCTAAGCAGATAGGTTTCCATGATCTCAGGCAAACCTCACTCTTTATTCTACACAACCCCGTCTAATTGTTCAAGAAAATGTTCATCTGCTTCATAATGGAACAGTCATAATGGAAGTGTTGTGAAATCACTGAAAAGTTTATTCAAGGCTCGCTCCTGAAAGCCCGGCCATAATACATGGGCTTCAGAGGAGTTAATAGAATTGACTCTCATTGAAATTGCATGGATAACAAATTTCCCTAACATGTATCCTTTTAAATATGCCTGTTGATGGAAGTCTGAATTGGCATTTGACAGATGCAGGGCGCTAACAAAAGGGGTGAATTTCCCAGCTCTTCTGTTAGCCTTTCCCCTTGTGGCTGTGTCATCAGAGTCCCTGCCCAGCCTCCCACACTGAATGGGGCCTAGAAACCTCCATGGTCCCCATGGAACCAAGTCTTGTAAAGAGGAGATATTGAATTCTTTCCTCAAAGTGTAAAACATAGAGAAAGAAGAGAAAATCATCTGTCTTAGTCCCTTCGGGCTGCTATAATAAAATACCACAGACTGGGTGACTTATAAACAACAGAAATTTATCACTCACAGTTCTGGAGGCTGGGAAGTCCAAGATCAAGGTATTGGCAGATTCAGTGTCTGATGAGAGCCTGATTCTTGGTCCATAGATAGCCAACTTTTTGTTGTGTCCTCACATAGTGGAAGGGGCAAGGGAGCTCTCTGGGGTCTCTTTTATAAAGGCACTAATCCCATTCATTACGGCTCCAACTTCATGATCTAATCACCTCCCAAAGGCCCTATCTCTAATATCATCACCCTGGGTGGTTAGGATTTCAACATGTGAATTATGGGGGGACACAAACATTTAGACCATAGCACCCTCCCATGAAGTGGAAGGAAAACATCCAGAAAGAATGGATGGGTAAAACAAGGCTATAGAAGACAAGCTACCTTGTAATGAAATTTCCTTCCAATAACTTATGTCAGGATGGAGGAGTCAGAATCAACTGAAGAAAAAGAAACACAAAAACAATAAGGTTGACATGCGCACTCCTCATGCACTACACAGCTCTTGATAAATACAAGGAAGTTTAAGATGTTTCCGCCCTCAGAAGACTAGTTAGATTCTTTCATTCGTTCATTCACTATATAAAGAAATAAATACTTTAGAGCCTGCAGCTGTTGAAAACTGATCATCAGGCGCAAAACCAGAGGAAGTTGGCCGTGAGTTTAAGACAAGTTCAGAAAAGGAGAAAACCATTTGAATTAGAGATTTGGGAAATTTATTTGGAGACCTCTCCTTCTTCCCCACGCACAGTCCATATCTCCTCTGAGCTTCACCCAGGCCTGCCTTTACAGAAGCTTGTGACTTGAGTTGTTGGGCAGTAAATGTAAGGGTGATCCTCTTTGCTTCTTTTAATTTTCCCAAATGCCACATACCACACTAGGAGCCATGTGTAACCTAATTTTTCTCTTTCTGCTTCCCACGATGAAGAAATGTGTGGTGGACTAAAGATGACGACACATTCACTAATACTCCTCCCATTGGTGAGGTCTACGTCCCCTCCTCTGGAAGCTCTGTAACTGCTTCAACCAATAAAACATGGCGGAAGTGATGCTATGCCAGTTTCCAGACCCAAGCCTTGAGAAAGAAAGTGTCTCCGGGAACATTCTCCCTGGGAGCTCTGAGCCACCATGCTGGAGAGGCTACAGGTAGGCACTCTGGTGGACAGCCCCAGCGGAGCCTAAGGTTCCAGCCATCCCTTTCCAGACACCAGATAAAAAAGTAAAGTCATTTTGGACCCTCCAGACCAGCTCAGCTGCCAGCTGAATGCCATCAAGTGACACCAACTGATACTACATGGAGCCAATGAATCATGCAATTGCACCCCGCCTGAAATTCGGACTCAAAAACTATGAAACATATAAAATGGATGTTGTTTCAAGTCACTAAGTCACTAAGTTGTGGGTTGGTTTATTACCCAGTAACAGATGACCTGAAGAGAAGGTTAAAATCACCAATGATAGGAGTACTTCATTTCCTCCCTCTGTGGAGAAAACTTCTTTGTTTTCTTCCCTTGGTGCTTGGTGTTGACCTCAAGTCACTCACACCACGGTCCTTTATGGCGACCCATATCACAGCTAGAAGGCCATGTAGTGAGGGCTCTTCCATTTGAGGCATTTTTTCCCTCGGAGACACATCCCTCGGCCAGAAGGAACTTGCCCACACAATGGCCCGTGTGTATGAGGGTGTGTATGTGCGTGTGTGTCTGCTTCTTGCTTGTGGGAGAAATATGTTTCATTACCAGACTTTATTTTCTGTCCTCAATGGAGCCTTTTTCTTTTTCCTTTTGGCGGGGACTATAGAAACCATTTCAAGGCAAAGCCCTGTCTGTTGCTTTTGTTTTTGCCCCCTTGTGTCGTTGGGGCGGCGCGCACTCAGCGCGGGCGTTCCTGGAGATGGCCGGCATTGTTCCTTCCTCTGGGCCTGGCAGAGCGCTCGGAGGGTCAGTTGGAAACGAAGCTTCTATTATCTGCGATCTGCCTCACCCTCTAAGCCGGTCCGTCCCCACACTAAGGCTCAGCCAAGCATGCAGAAAACTAATTGTCCCCACTCTCTGCTCTGCTGCACACCAAACCCCTACGTGTGCTTCCCCAGTTCCGCCCCAGTCGGAGCAAACCTCGCCTAGTGGAGGCAGAGGGACCGCGTTCCCGGGCACCCTCTGCCCGGATGCGCGACCTCTGCAGCCCGGGCCTCAAATCGAGCGATCCCGAGGCTTCTCGGGAGCTGCCAGGGCCCGGGAAGGGGCGGAGGGAGGGCGAGAAAGCTGATGACTCCGCGTGTTCCCAGTAATTGCAGTGGGCATAGGCAAGGGGCTTGATTAATTTGCCTGATGAATTATGCATCACCTCTGCGTACCGCCCTCCTGGCTTCAAAGCTGTGTTATTCGCATTGCTTGAATCCGACCACCTCTCCTCTCCTCGCCGGGAAAGCTGCTGTCCAACGAGTATCAGGGAAGCCTTTGGCGCTTGGTTGCTCTGACCGCCTAACAGACTGCTTCCAGAAAGTTGGCAGAATTACTGAAATGTGAGCTGTGTTTAAAACACACACGTGCACGTGCACACACCCGCACACACAGCTGGAGTAATTCGTCAATAACAAGCTCAAGATTTATGATGTGAGGGGAAACTCAGCTGTCTTTTTGTAGTCTAGGACAAAAAAAATTAAATACGAAAGTGGCAATTACTTTGTTAGTCACGTTTTAGGTTAACACCACATGAAAGAAGTTCTCCTTTAATAAAGGAAGAAGCAACAAGGAGCGCCGCAGCCGTGAGATTAACTTGAACTGGGTGTTTTCAAGGCCTGTGGATCGCAGACTTGATCTCCCAATTTTTCATCTCTCTGCTCTGTTCAGTCTCAGGTTTAACCAGGGGCTCTTTTCAATCCCTCTGGTTAGTGGCAATCTGGCCTTTCATGAAGGGTCCTAGCACCCCCTAAGTGATGCAGTCAGCCTTCCTACCCATCTCTCCAGGTGAAGACAGAAAACTCTTTGTGTTGCTAATCAGAGTGAAATAAAAGCAATACTTCCTGTGGGAAGTTGAGGTTGAAGAATTGGGCAGAACCCAGTTTTTCGTCAAGTTTTTTCTGTCAAAGCTCAGCCTGAGGGGCAAAGCTAACAAGGGAAACAAATTTGGTTAATGAAATAAGACTATGATTTGTTTTAAATTTGTTTTTTTTGGTAGCAGCTTTACTGACATATAATTCACACACCATACAATTCACCCACTTAAAGTGTACAATTCAGTGGTTTTTAATATATCCATAATTGTGCAACTATCACTACAATAAATTTTAGAACATTTTCATTATCCCAAAAAGAAACCCTGTGCTCTTTAGTTATGACCCACCCAGTCCCGGCAAACTCAAGGTAACCACTAATCTGCTTTCTGTCTCTTTAGATTTGCCAGTTCTGGACATTTCATATAAAGGGAATCACAGAATATGTGGCTTTTTGTGTCTGACTTCTTTTACTTAGCATCATGTTTTCAAGGTCCATCCCCACTGTAGCATGAATTAGTACTTCATTCCTTTTTATGGCTGAATAATATTCCATTATCTGGATATGGGGCAATATGATGATTTTGCAATCTTTTTATGTGGAGTTTTTATGTTTTCTGTGTTTATGGGAAGAATTTCATATCAAGTTGACAAGAAAACTTTTGGGTAATACACTAGACTAGAAGAAGACCAACAGAAAACTCTAAGCAAGAAATAGATTTTAGGTTCTTCTGAGCTGGGGTCAGAGCAAATAGCAAGGTCCTAATACATTTCCCATAGCAGTCAGATAAGCTTTACCAAATGAGTTCTTTTTCAAAGTTCTAAAAAAAAAGTGTCTTGGGTATTTTCAAAACAGCAAGAATCCTATTCAACAAATATATATTGAGCACTTATTCTGTTAGAGTTGCTGATCTCAAAGATTTAAAAGTCTAATGAAAAACAACAGTCGCAGATGACAGATGAAAATCAATGACAAATGGGGTAGAGATGGGCAGGTCGAGAGCTGGGTAAACCAGAAAACCGGCTGGAGTTGGGCTTGCCTCAGTTTCACCAACTGTACACTGAGCTTTCAAACCAATTTCTCAACAATGCCTCTTTCCCCCAGAGGATGCAGCCGTAGTTCCAGCATTCGGCTCTCCCTCTGTGCCACTGCGGACTGAGGACCCTCTTGAATCAGCCTGCCAGGCTGTTCCCCTGGTTGTAGGTAGAAAGAAGTGTTGGACTTGATATTCTAGAACGTCTTCCAAGAAGCAGAGAGTAGAATGAGAAGACTTCAGTATCTGGCTTTGAGTCCTGACTCCACCGTTTACCAGCTGTGTGGTCTTGGTTGGGTCATCTTGTCTCTTCCAAAGGATAGTTCTCCCATCTGTAAAATGGGAAGAAAACAACTTACCCATAGACATAGTGTAAGGATGGTGTGAGGTGATACCTTTCGTGAGCAGGTAATAAATAAATGGTAGTTACTTAAGGCTCTACTAATGCTAGCAATCTCCAACGTGATGATGGGTCAGCTACTCAGGCAGTTGAGTATTTACTGTGCACTTACTATGTGCCCCAAAATGTGATGAGGAGCCCGACCTAGTCCATATGAAACAAGCAACGATCAGGACAAGATACTATCCCCCAGCTAGAAGTGGCTGCTGTCGCCTCCCACTCCGGGTAGCCAGTGGCTTGTCTCTCTCCCAGGGTTCTCAGCGCTTTCTCCTTTGGGTTTGAATTATTATGTTAAGAGTTTTATCTTCTCCACCAGATTGTGATGTCCTTGAGGGTGGGACCATGTTCTTTCATATTTAAAATCTGGGCTTGTCAGGGAGTTCCCTCTGAAACCACACTGCGACTCTAGTTAGCTTTCCTTTCTCTTTCTCTTTGTAGTTATTTGTGATTTTATAGTTAGAATTTCATTTTTAAAGCCTCTTGAGCCATATTTCCTTGAAAGGCATAGCTCTACAGTCGTGGCTATCTTTCCTCAGAACGTTCAAATGTTTAATTTCCTAAAGCCTAGGGCACCACTTTGGTTCACGTGATTGACGTGATGGGGCACTTCCTCACCACTGGTGATTTTTTCTCTCATGCTGATAAGCAAACTCAAAATAGCAATTACATTCATTGTTTCCTCTGCTTTTAGAACCAAATAGTTGTCAGCAAGGCAAGTCAAATGCTCTTTCTTTAGTAGAACAAGCCTTCCCCTGGAGCTCTGATAGCTGGAGGCCCCATTGCTTCCCCATCTTGCTCAGGTGCCAGGAAATGTTGTAGGACAGACAGCCATAGATCAGTCCAGCTGAGCTCACCCCATCTCTAGGTCAGGCTGGGCCTCAGCTCTCTTCAAAAAGTGAGAGAATGCTTGAGCAATGAAATCTTAACTTTAACGTGTAATAAGTAGATGAGTTTGTGAATGTATTGATGTATTCAAAAAGATAACATATTAAAAGTATCCTGGGGTGGCTCACAGGATCAAGGAAAGAATGAGTTCAGATCTCAGGAAGGGCGAGAGCCAGGGGAAGAACTTCAGGAGGCCCCAGCAGCATGTTCCGTGGACCATCTCTCTAGGGGCCGCCATTGTGTTAACTCCACTCCAATACTCCAGCCTGCGGGGATATAAAACTGTTCAAGTTTCAAATTCTGGAAGATAGACCAATTGGCCCTGCTGGGCTTAGAGGTCTGTCCTTCAACCAATCCCTCTCACATAGCGCTGATGTAGTCACCAATTGCCCACCTCTTTGTTTGGGGGACATTCCTGGAGAAGGGAGATTTGTTGTGAACTGGGAAGCCACCACCCTAGTTGGTGTCTTACCATGGTGCGTACCTGCCTCCTTGCCCCAAACTGATCAGCAGCAAGCAAGTCAAGGAAAAACTCTACCCAAAACTCTCTCTGAGGCAATCACTCTTTCATCTGGTAAAAAGTTACAAGATCAAAGGAAAAAAAAATCACCAACCTGTAATTTTCTGGTATTTACGATGCTATCTTCTTTTACATGCTTACCTAGCATTTTAAGTTCTGTTATTTAACAGGCTAGAAATTCATGAGGCCAAGTATTTATTGCAATAAGCAAATTTTATGTACCTAAACTGTACAGCTGGGAATAGGCATTTTCTTAAAACGTAGTGCAGCCCTCAAGGAAAAGACTCTAAATCAGAAACCCCCAGGGATTCTTACCCAACAAAAGCGTTCAGGAAGAACTTGTCCCTGAAGGCACTGTAGGATCAGGGGCAGGGGAAGGCACTCTCATTTATTCCTTCATTGGCTGTGTAGTGAGCACTTACTCTAGGTCAGGCACTGTCCCGGACACCAAAGTGATCCAGATAGACATGCTCTCTGCCCTTAGAGATCTTACGGTGCGCTATTAAACCAGCAATAACACCCATCGGCTCCAAAGGGGATTATGGGGTACTTAGAATCGTATAGCAAGAGGACCTCACCTAGCTGTGCAGGGTTGTTCAAGGGAGGTTGAAACTTGAGACGAGATGCATGAAGCCGTGTGGAGAGTAGGGCACAGTTCCAGGCAGAAGGAACTGCATGTGCAGAAGCTCTGAGGTGAGAGAGAACGTGATGCATCCAATGAGCCTCGTGAGCCTAGTGTTGCTGAAGTGTAGAGAACCAGGAGGGAGTGTGGCAAGACGAGGCGGGAAGTGGCTCAGGGACAGCTTGAGTTAGAGCTTTATCCAGGGGGCACCGAGGGGTCACCGAAGGTTCTAAATAGGGGGCTACCTTCTGGACGTGGTGAGGAGAAGGGTTGGGGCTAGACAGCCCTGGAGACCAGGCACAGAAGAACCTAGAAGACCCCTGAAGACCTAATTGACTCTTTTCAGAAAGCCCTTTTGGGAGCTAGTGCTTGCCTCCCCGGGATGTAGGAGAGAGTCTCTGAGAGCCGGGGCAGGGTGCTGGAGACCCTGGAGCAGGGCGGGGGCGCTGATGCCAAGGCGGGGCTGAGGGAAGACTTAAAGGACTCTCACAGCCACCGTGAGACTCCATATACTGACACAGGACAGGCCAACAGAACGGCAGGCCGGGCACTCTCTTTTTAAGTGTTTTTGTAAACCAGGCTGCTGGCCTTAAGCTCCTGGCCCCTTCCACTCAGGGAGAGAGGCTCCCAGCGCTGAGAGCCCTGCCAGGCCGAGTTCAGAGCCTTGTGCTGATTTGGAGCCCAGGACAGGCCTGGCCTCTCGGAGAGTCCCTCCATCACTGCTGGGGTAGGTGCCACAGCTGCTTTTGTCCCTTTCTCCTCCCCTGCAATTTTTCTTTTTTTTTTGCTTGGTTATAGCAAAGAGTCCCTAATTTTCCAGTTCACCTCCCACTCATTTCTCTGAGGGAAGTGGTTCTTTGTCTGAAATGGTCAGATTGACTTGTTTTGTCACTCATTTAGTGTTTATTGAGTACATATGGGTAAAGCCCCATGCAGGACCTTTGAGGGAGTATCAAAGGAATCAGATACAAAGCTTGACTTCAGGAACTTGCAGTCATGTATGAGAAATAAGATGTTCATTCAGCATATATTTATTGAAGATCTACCATGTGTCAGGCTCTGTGCTGGGTTCCTGAGACACAGCAATGAATGACCACCCTCAAGGAGCTCACGTGACGCACAGAAGCGTGTACCAACTGCCGAATGTGTTGTTATTTTAAAAGTCACACTTTGGTTCCTTGAAGAGTGAGCAAGAGAGCTGCCCTTGCCAGGCGAATGCATTGTAAGTGTGCAGGGTGGAAGTTGAGCCTCAAGGGCTTCAGCCATCAGATGCCGGGGCTTTCGAGGAAGAGGCAGCTAGTGGAGGAAGTGGGCAAGAGTCTGGATGCCACTCTTCCCGGCACAGTGAACTGAAGGGGTGATGACAGAGGAGGGCGGAGATACTCGGTTCAGGGTGGCGGTCAGAAAAGACTTTAGAGTGGAGGCAACGCCTAGATGTTAGCTGGAACAGCTGGCAGGAAAATATCCCAGGACGTCCACAAATAGAGGACAGGCTAAATAAAATGTGAAGTGTTGTCATATGATGAAATCTCATGGAAGAATGAAAAGCCAATCTCTAAATCTATATGTATCAATACAGGTAGGTCTCAAAAACAATGCTGTATTAAAAAGGCAAGCTGCAGAATTATGCATGTTTATATACAATCATTTACTATACATGTTTATATATATTTAAATATAATTATATATGTTTATATATATTTATATATGCGTAGAGATATTTAGATATAGATAGAAACCTAGAAGGAAAACACACCAAACTCCTCAGATTGCTTGCCTCCCGGGAGTGGAAAAGGCACTGAGGATGGAGGTGAGGAGGTCTTAAGCTTTATCTATAGTGTTCCAGTTTCTTAAAAGGAGAATATCTTCATGAATTATTTAGGGAATTAGAAATCCATATAACAATGTGAAAAGTGGTCAGTGCTATAGGCAGACAGAGATGGAGTCTATGGGATACAAAGGGTGGGAGAGAGCGTGTCCAGCTGGGGGTAGAGGAAACTTCGCTAAGGAGGCAGCCCCTGGTTGAAGGATGGGTCAGCTCTGGCCTTGCAGAGATGGAGTGGGCAGAGGGAGAGGCCCACGGATAGGAAAGGGCAAGATGGATGGGGCAGAGCAATAGTTTGCCTAGAATGAGCGTGTGAAGGGGAAGACTAGGGGTTTCAGGGAGAAAAGTTGAGTTAGGACCTACTCACTGGGGGCTGGGTTGAGGGTTTTGGGGGCTTTGGAGCAAATGAGGGGCTCAGTAGAGCTGGTAGCCACAGGCAAAACAGGAGGTGAGGGTCCCGTCAGGAGGCTATAGCGGTGACCCCGTGGGCTGTGCAGGCAGAGAGAATGGAAGCGTGAGGCCCTGTGGGTGCAGAATGCAGGGGGAGGGACGTAACCTTTGGCAGATCATACAATTCAAACCTAAAACCTCTACCCAGCTTCTTAGAAAGGTTCTTTTCTCCAGCCTTAAGCACTGAAGGGCAAGGCCAGCTCTCAAGAATGACATACTCTTTAAACTGACACTCTCAAAGAAAACCTTAGTTTCTTTGAAAAATTCTTTATTAATTTAAACACCACGGCTTTCTGCTAACACTAAGAAGAGATTATAATATTCCAGCGGGACTTCCTTTGCTTAACATGAAAATAAACCTGACAGAAGGATTACAAAACCGAACACGGAATATTACAAGAAACACTAATTACCTCCCATTCTTTCTTCTCACTCACTAAAACAACTATTTAGACAAAGAATTGGTGAGGAGCAGGGAGCAGAACTGAAGGGTATGTGGCTCTCTAATCCCTGCTGCTTTGATAAATCTGAAATCGGATCGCGTGACATCTGAGAAGTGGGAGGTGTCTTTCAAGGAGTGCTCTGCGTTGGGTTACCTCAGGTAACTCTGATTTGCTGTTAGAGTCAGACAGCTTTGGACTGAACATATAATTTTTCCTCTGTCAAGCCGCCTTGGAACCCTCCCCTCTCCTTCTCTAGCTGGAGTATTTACCCCTCCTCTGGGCCCAGAGCCCCCTGCTCTGTCAGAACACCTGGGTGGAGGTGGCTGACTGCAGGCGGTAAGCTCACCCAGCCTGAGGTCCACTGGGAACACATGTTTGGTGCCCACCCTGACTAGCCCAGTGCCTGTGCTTATAAGAATTTCCTGAACGAGAAGTAGATTTGGGGAAGACGGGGAGGGGACAGAGGAAGAGGAGAAAGCGAGAGAGGATGGGTGATCAGGGAGAGTTTTGGCTGTACCAAAAACCCATACTCTGGATTTTGTATAAAGCTGTCCACCCAAACAGAAACCAGCCCTACTTGATCTGTTTCTGTGCAAAGTTTCCATGCTCAGTATTTGTATTCTGGACCCCACATTTTAATGCAATAGTTAATTGCCATCCCCTCACTCCACCTTCCATCAGATCCTTCTCTTCAGCAACATTTGGAAGGGCCTTATGACACAGGGATTCTTAGTAAAAACTCAAGAAGGCCCAGAGTGCAGCAGGAAATGAATGAGATGCCGTTTCCTAGACAATCAACCTGAGCAGGTACACACTCACAAGGGTTGTGCATATAAACACTAACAGGTCACTGGTTCTCTGGTGTTACCCGCCCATCCTCCCTATCACCCCTTTCTCTCTCTCTGTGACAGGCTTGGAGCGTCCAGTTCCATCAGTGTCCTGGTCTTGCTTCAACTGTAGCTTGTTGTCGGTGTCATTGTGATCAATGCTGATGAGAAAGAGGATTCTTCGTCTAAAGGCTGATGCAGTAACTGCAGGGAATTCTCAATCCCTCCGTGCATTTTCTTATCCTATTGATTGTTGCTGCCCAAATCCTGCAAATCCTGGGAGCATGACTCTCCTCCAACTCAGCCTCTACCTGTGAGTACCTGAAACACCTTCTCAGAGCTGTGTGTTAGGCAGCCTGGGGGTTTTGGTGGAAAGAGAACAGTTTCCAGTCCGAGTGTCATCTGACAGTTTCCCTCATTTCCATAAAGGCCTTTATTTCATTTGAGTTCTTGGTTGCATCATCATTTGCCCATCTTGTGGACAGTGCCTTGCGGTTTTGTTTGAGCATTTTATGTTATCTACTTGCCTGTTACAAATGTGTCTCAAATATGTAGCAGTATAGTTAAGCAAAGATGTAAAATAACCTGAAAATGTAAAACAAAATGTGTGTGTTTAGGCTTTTCACCACCAACAAACAAACAAACCCTATTAGTTTCTAGAAGAATTGTATCTAAGTTTTTTATAAAACTGGTAATCGGTAATTATATCCAATAATTACCAAGAGTAATTATTGATTCACAAAATGCTCATTTTCAGCAACACAATTCTGGGGGAAAAAAGATTTGAAGGAAATAAGCAAGCAAATAGAGGATATTTGGGCCACCAAATTGGATTATGAAGATTCCACTTTGGAATTGAGGACCTGTCTGCTAATAAGACCCCACAGTAATTTCTTATCCTGTTTGTTTTAAACCGAATGTGGGTCTCTATGGGATCCTCGGGGTGCATTGTAAGCCTATTTTGGGTGAGTATAGTAAGACTTATAAGTAACAAATAAGAATTAGAACTCCTCTATCTCCTTTTGCTTCCTATCTTCTCTGCTAGGAGATGGCAATCCCAAAGCGTCCCTGAGCTCTGAGGCCTGGGACACATGGGAAGGCTATCAGTTACTCCAAGCAAGTGCAGGTCTCCTACCCGACACGTGTACAGCCAGCCCTGTGTACAGCCCAGCCCTGAGGGAACTTATGGGAGAAAGTGCCTGCTATGGGCTGAGTTTTGTCCTAGCTTCCCCAAATTCATATGTTGAAGCCCTAACCCCCCGTGCAACTGTATTTGGAGACAGGGCCTTTAAAGAGGTAATTGAGGTTACTCATATGGTTGGGGTCCTGATCCGATAGGACTGATGTCCTTATAAGAAGAGGCGGAGACACTAGGGATATCCAGGCACAGAGGAAAGACCATGAGGGGACACAGCAGGAAGGCGGCCACCTGCAAGACAAAGAGAGAGGCCTCAGGAGAAACCAAACCTGCCAACAGTTTAATCTTAGGCTTCCAATCTCCAGACCTGTGAGTGAGTAAATTTCTGGTGTTTAAGCCACCCGTTCCGTGGTGTTTTGTTAGGACAGCCCTAGCACACTGACACAGTGCTGAACAATTTTCTCCGTCTTAGCAGCATGGAGAATGGCAGAGCTGCTGGGAGATTGTATGTGGACCAGAGTTTCTCCCATTTTCTAAAAGGAAGAAAAATTAGATCTGCAGTTTTCTATTATCCAGAGCGATGCAAAGATTTAATGGCCTGCCTATGGAAATAGTGAGCTTTTTGTCCTAAAAGTAGCGTCTGCTTGGTGGAGATTTTGTGGCTGGAGTCTAAGCATCAGCCCAGGGATTCTCACTAGGACAGTACATTCTCACCCGGGGGTTGTTTGGAAAAGTGAGTGAGCAGCTTTAGTTGCTACAGTGACCAGGTAGATAAAACCTGTCTAGATAACTAAGTTTCTTTAAAGGTTTAATCTAATACGGCAAGTTCAAAGTTCTGTGACTTTTCTTTTTTAAAACAATTTTTAAAAGATAAAGTTACTCATGAATGAGAGCACAGACTATAAATGGAGTCACTCAGAGGCTGTGGCACATAATGGCTTCATATCTGGTCCTTTAAAGCATTATTCCCAAACTTGATGGATGAAAATATAATTCCTGCGGTGCTTGTTAAAAAGACAGGTTCCCAGGTCCCATCCCAGACTGCCTGAGTCAGACTCTCCAAGGGAGGCCTTGGAAAGCTCTGTGTCTATTTCTGAACCTGGGCTGCATGCCAGAATCACCCAGGGAGCTCAGTAAAGTCTGCTGCCTGGGCCCCACCCCAGAGGCTCTGATGTAGCTGGTCTGGACTGGGCAGCTGGATATCTTAAAGCTCTCCAGGTGATGCTGCTGTGCAGTCAGGGCTGAGCACCACAGCTCTGTGTCAGGGCCCCAAGTGATTCTTATCCTGAGTCATAATGGATAACAAGCATTGAAGAATTGTGTTCATTGATGGTCTGATTGGTTGCTGGCAGGGCAAGTGTGAGCTGGGTGTGGGATTAAGGAGTATATTCCTGTTGGAGGATCAGGAATATTTAGGTCTAAATTTGATTTCATGTCTCCTTATACTTCTCTAGAGAATGATGGTTTCTCAGATGTTTCTTAGTTTTGATGGCCTTGACAGTTTTGAGGTGTACTGGTCAGATATTTTGTGGACTTTCTCTTAGTTTGGGCAATAATGCCTGAGAGAAGGGAAATAAATGAAGTAGGCCTTATAGTTGTTCTCGCTTACTGCTTGGAGTTTCCAGCACAGGAAGGGGAAACCCAGAGTCTGAGTCTTCCCTGAATTGAGGAAACAACCCAGAGTTCAGGGAGACCAAACTTGCAGAAATTCTCAGAGCAGAGAACCAGGGAAGAGAGCACTGAGCAAAAAGACAGCTCGGGAGATCGGCGGAGGGTTCCTCTCATGTCTTCAACTGAGCATTGATTGGGCCATGTTTGTGAGGAAACCGTCTGAGGCTAGGGAAAGAGCCACTGGAAAGGAGCGGGCAGAACAAGCCCTACAGCTCACACAGGGCCGTGAATAGTTTGGTTCCCCCCAGCCAGAGGGGAAGAAGCTCCTAAGACAGTGGTCATTGAATAGAGTCCTCTGATGGTATTGCCTAAATAGTGGGGTCGAATTATCCCTAGATTAAGGGTGTATTGGGCCCACTGAACAAAGCTTAAACGCAAGCTTTGAAAAAAATCAAATCTTTTCCAAGTAATTGAACTTCATCCAAGTATAATGACCAAAAATACATAAAAGAATACAAAAAATTCCCATATCTAACAACATAAAAATCACAATGTCTGACATCTCATAAAACATTACTAGGAATGCAAAGAAGCAGGGAATTATAATCCATAGTAAGTAGAGAAATCAATCAATAATAACAGCTCCAGAAATGGCACAGATGCAAGAATTAGCAAAAAAAAAAAAAGACCTTCAGACAACTACTATGAATATACTCCATGTGTTCAAGAAAGTAGTAGAAAATGTGATGAGGCCAGCCATGAAAGATTTTTTAAAGACCCAAATTGAATTCTAGAGATGAAAAATACAATGGGAGATGCAAAATATACTGTATGGGATTAACAGCAGAATAGACAATACAGAAGAGAAGATTAGTGAACTAAAAAACACAACAATAGGAAGTACCCAAAGTGAAACACAAACAGGAAAGACTGAAACAACAGAGCAGAGCACTGAGTTGGGGGTCAAGATCAAGTAGCCTGGTATATGTGTAATTAGAGTCCCAGAAAAAACGGTTGGGGTGTGCATACAAATGATTGAAGAAATGATGGCTGAAAAATTTTCTAACTATGATGAAAACTATAAGACTGCAGTCCAAGGTGTTTACATGTGGAGCTACTATGGTACAAAGATGAACATTCTGGACTGGGGGATAGTCAGATCTAGGTTCCAAACCAGTTTTGCGATGCCCTGTCTATGTGGCTTAGATGGTTTACTTAAGCTCTCCAAGTTTCAGTTTCCTCATCTGCAAAGTAGAGATAAAAATTATACAAAAATATTCATTGTTTCCCAGTTTTTAATAGAAAAATATTGGCAACAACTTAAATGTCTATTTATAAGGCATGGCTGATTTAATTATGGTATAGCTGTAGCATGGACTATTATGCTGATGACAAAAATGAGGCATGTCTATGAAAATTGGTATGGAAAGGTCTCCAAGAATACTGCTATGGGAAAAATCAGGTCACATGTCTGATTTCATTTAGGTATTCAAAATTCGTGCATAGATAGACACATATATGTATGCAGATACATACCACAGGGACTGGAAGGATGCTCACCAAATTGTCTCCGAAGGAGAATGAGGCATGAGAGAGGGCAAAAAACCTCTTTCATGTTTATCTCTGTAACCACTGTATTGTTAATTTTTTTACAATGACTGCGAAATAACTTTTGAAAAAGGGAAATAGAAGCAATATTGTTGTGGGAGTGTGCCCCAGCCTTCCTATGCTGATGGAGAGTGAGTGAGATGCTTAAAGATCACGTGAACTGGCAACGACGTAAGTTTTAAGAAATCACTCTCCTGCTTAAAATCCTTCTGTGGCTCTGTTACCTGGGGAATGAAAACTAAGCCCCTGAGCAGGAGCCCATATGATCTGGCCCTGTGGGATTTTTCTGGGTTTACGCCCCACTACACAACCTGAGAGCTCTTCCCCTGCACTGAGCTGGCCAGCTCTTAGTCATTCTTCTGTACGTGGATTAGTCAGTACATGACCTCTCTGCTTTCTCCCTCCCTCCCGCAGAAGAGCTAACCACCTGCCCCTCTGCCGCCTCTTACCTGCACATACCTCTAGACTGGCATTTATTAAAATGTAGTGCTACTGTATAAGGTGTGAATTTAGAGAAAAAGGGGTTGGTGATATTCATTTTTGAGGTCTCCGTGCCTAGTGCAGGGCAGATGCTGAATAAGTGTTTGTTGAATGAGTGAAATGAGTAGACAGAGACTTCAACTCCATGCATATCCATTAGGAATAACCTTCGTAATAGCAGTCTTACATATTGGAAGTATGGACTGATAACTTTTTAATTGTTTTAATAACGATTTCATCTCTGAGGATTAAGAAAGCAACAAGAAGAACTTTTGGTCTGGATTCAGCTCTGACATGGAAGTTGTACTGGTTTTCTAGGGCTGCCATAACAAAGCACCACAGACTGGGTGGCTTAAACAATGGAAATTTATTTTCTCACCATTCTGGAGGCTAGAGGTCCAAGATGAAGGTGTCAGCAGGTTTTGTTTCTCCTGAGGCCTCTCTCCTTGGCTTAGCAGATGGCTGACTTCTTGCCATGTCCTCATGTAGTCTTTCCTCTGTGGGTGCGCACCCCTGGTGCCTCTCTTTGTGTCCAAATTCCCCCTTCTTAAAAGGACTGGTGAGTCAGATTGGATTAGGGCCCACCCTAAGAGCCTCATTTTAACTTAGTCACCTCTTTAAAGGTCTTATCTCCAAATATGATCACATTCTGAGGTACTGGGGGTTAGGGCTTCAACATATAAATTTTAGAGGGGGACACAATTCAGCCCATGACAGAAGTGCTGAAAACCTCAGAAGAAAATGGTCATGTCATTTTGGAGCTGATGATATTAATAGACAGCATCACAGGTGCTAAATGGCTAAAACTGTAAGAAAACATATTTAAGACAAAGAATTCAAATAAAGTCACACAGCTAGAAACTCTGCAAAGGAAGATAACTATTCAACAATATCATAGGCTGAAATATAAGGTGATGAGACCACCATCATCGTATGTATTCAAGAAGAATGATTTTTGCATTGGGTGGGAATTATACTCAATGACCTCTCAAGCCCTGTCCAATCTCAGGTTTTTAATTCTATACTACCCAGTCGCCATACTGCAAGACAGAGAGATAAAATAGAATCCAAATCAATCTCTCCTAAATGAAATACGAAGGGAAAAAGAAGCCCTCTAAAAACTAGAAGGGAAAGTGGGAGACACCGAAGGGGACCTGCCACACAGGTGGGGAAAATACAGACACCCAGTGGTGAGGTGGGCTAGCTGACTCTTGGCACCCTCCTGGAAATATGGCTAGCTCCTGTGGTCACCTAAGAAAGGATGCCGGTTGCAGATTTTTGATGTCTTTGTGCTTGTGCCAGTGAGGACGGAGCCCTTACTGAGATCTTTTCTATAGCTTCTACATTGCCTGGTTTATGCTGTCCTTGGAGGCATGCGCCTTCTGACTGTCTGAAGAGAGGTACACCCTTGCTTGTTCCTATTCAGAGCCATAATGTGAATTGGGATGAAATATCGGCTGCCCATCACACTTAATCAGTCTGTGTTAAGAATCTGCACTTTGGAAGGAATATTGGAACTGTTGGGACACAGTCTGCAGTAACCAGGGCTGCTTTATTATACAATCCACCCTGGTTTCCCACCCCACCTTTTTTTTTATTGAACTGGTTACTCAGTCATACTAAACATGGAATAAAGTAAAATAAATAAATATATAAAACTCAGAGGGCACTGAGTCTTTTCACTGTCAAGCTGGCTCAAATGTTCTCACAGTTTATCGGAGAGCTTGGTTGCCCTGGTGAAAATAGCATTGTGCAGTGAAACAGAAAATAAGATGTCATGGCAAACTAAACATCTTCACTTTCTGGACAAATATCTAAGGTGACTGGAGCATAGAGAGGGGCCCGGGGAGTGACCAGAGGGAGGACGCCCGGCTTCCCTGCCCCGGGTTTCCTGGCTGCCTGGGGTTCAGGTGAGCGAGTGGGTGAAATTCACCGACACCCGGATCCTGCTGAAGGTCCTGGCAACTTCTGGCCAGCTCAAGTCGACACTTTGGAGTCTCCTTCGTATGTTGTGACAGTAAAGATGTTTAGTTTGCCGTGACATCTTATTTTCTGTTCTACTGCACAGTGTTATTTTAACCAAGGCCACTTACTCCCTCCCTGATAAACTTACCGGGACTTGATATCTGCAAACGACTCCCATTAAAATGAATGGGTATCAGAATCATTCTGTGTGTGTATGTGTGAGTGTGTGTAGAAAAGAGAGGGTGAGAAGTAGAGGGGAGAGAAGGGAAAAGTCTGACAGATGTGCAATCACTTATTAGCTTGTTATTTAATCTGTGAACAACTCCCAATTAAAAGTGGGGATAACAATACTTCTAATCTCAGGGGGGCTATTATGAAGATTAAATAAAATACCTGGACCATATCAAGCACCTCATAACCAAAATCAAATGAGTACCTGGCCTTATTAAGTACTCCATAAATGTTAGCTATTGTTTATAAAAATATAAGGAGGAAAAGAAGAAAAACAGAAGAGAAAGAGATGTTAAGATTAAAGAACACATTGGAGACAAAGGAGAAAGATAATCTTATTTCTTTACAAAGATTATACCTATGAAGCTAAATTCACTCATTCATTCATTCAATAAACGAGAGCAAATACTCATGAAACACTAACAAAAGGCGGTAATGCGGGAAGGTGGCACACAGTCAGGGCTCCTCCAACAGCCCTCAGTCCTCCACCATTTTCCTGCTTGCTGGTTCCTTGGACGCTTTCGTCTCCAACAGCTAGAGCTGGTACCTCTTTGTCAGAGGGCTTCCCTCAGGCGACTTAATACCCACTTTGCCTGAGGCCATAGAGAGCCCAGGGTGCCTGAGGATATTCATCCCCTTGAGAGTAGCCCTTGACTGAGGGGTGACACCCTTGCTCCCCCTCCTTCTTTTCCTCGGTCCCCCTTCCTCACTCTCTCACTGGTTTTTCCTGACCACACATCCTAATGAATCACTTTAGCGTGAGTTTTATCTCAGACTCTGTTTCTTGGGAATTGAGTATAAGACAAGGATGTCCTCAACTTGTAACTAGTTGTTTTCCAAAAAAAATTTGTAAATCAATTTGGAAACCAAAGAAGAGTCTTTTGTAGAAAATGTATTAGAAATGTTGTTAGACTCCACAAAGCTTTTTTAACCCATCATGTAATTAAACTACTGAGCAGTTGCAGAAAAATGTTCTACAGAACTTTACTGTTGCTCTCCTAGCAACAAAATGTAACAGAGAAAACAGTAAAATGACAGCAACAACAACAAAAAGCAGGGTTTATCTCGAGTCTCAGTGGTTAAGTTTGGCATGCTCTGCTTTGGTGGCCTGGGTTCAGTTCCTGGGCATGGACATACACCACTTGTTGGAGGCCATGCTGTGGTGGTGACCCACATACAAAATAGAGGAAGATTGGCACAGATGTCAGGGTGAATGTTCCTCAGCAAAAAAAAAAAAAAAAAAAAAGGAAAAATATATAAGGACTTAGGTAGTGAGGAAGTTTCTAGGAATTTCCAGGAATATGAGAAGTTGCTAAAACAGGCTCTTTTTTGTCTAGTCTTTCTTTCTTTCCCTTCATGCAAATGCACCACAGATAAGCACCACTCTTCTCTTTCAAAGCAATGCAGGGGCCTTTTTGATAACAAATAATGCAGGGAGTAGGAGGCCCATAGCAGGACCCTGGGGAAGGAGAGTGAGGGAGAAGGGAAGGGAAGAAATATTCCTTAGGGTCAGAGTAGGGGTTAAAAAAAGAGAGAAAGGGGAAAGGGGATTTAAAAGCATGACTGTAAATGTTGTGGAGAGAGATGTAGAGGGAGGAAGTGCACATAGAAAGACAGAAAAGAACAGGTGTATGTCCCCAAGTGGCCACCGTGGAGGTTATGGAGAACTCAGGAACAAGGAATTGCAGGTGGAGAGAAAGGTGTTCTTGAAAAGCTTGAGGATGCTCAGAAAAGTTTTCCTGGACATCTTTCCTCTTGTTGCCTTCCCCTTTGTGGTCTAGAGCTCAGTCATTGTCAATGGACCCGGTTTTCCCCGTTTGGAGACCTGCAGCTGATGTAAAGGAGTTCTGAGTCTCTTTCCCTCATGAATATTTGAGTTCTTTTCATACTATTTGACTGGCAGCCAACTGCAAACACATGAGTGAGTCTAGCTGAGACTGAAAGACCCATCCAGCTGAGCCTAGCACAAATTGCCAGCCCACAGAATCATGAATGAAATCAATAGTTGTTGTTTCAAGCCCTGAGTTTTGGGGTTGTTTATTATACAGCAAAACTATCTGATACAGTATTACTAATGATAATGCATTCATTATTTCAAAAGCATAATAATGATAATGCAAATTATGCAAAAATTGTATTAATATTGTTTGAAAGTAACATCATCATAGTTTGAAATGAAGTTTTTAGCTTTTCATTTATTTATTTCTTATTAGTTCCCTAGTGTCTATAATCAGCTCAGAGCAACTGCTGCACTATAGCAACCATTGTCACTGTTGTAGGACCTGTAGTTACCTGCTGTTGCAGCTGTAGCAGTCATCACTATTTTCAGAAACTGTGGTCACCTGCAGTCCCAGTGTTGTCATTGCTGGATCCAGAAGCAGAAAACAGCTTCTCTCTTCCTATCTTCCAATCTTTGGCCAATGCCTTCCTTTGGAGGACTGTAACAGAAGTCAGCTGGGCAAGGGAGTTTGGGAAATGTAGTTTTCAAGCTTCTAGTCCTGGCAGTATATAGAAGAATATAGAAGAACAAGTGTGGGGCTGAGTTGAAGATAAATATCTGGGGCAGTCCACTCCTTTGGCTACTCAGCATTTGTATATGATCTTCTAGTCTTTTAAACTTTCACCAACAATATCAACAAACTCATGCTTCCACTTAATATAATACAACTATCCCTTATACAAACCAATATGCCTTTACCCTCTTCCTAAAAGGAGGTGGTTATCCATCTCTAGTATGCACCTTAGTTGGCCCAGTCTGATGTTTTGTTCATCTTCCTTGGTCTAACAGCCATTAACATTATCATGTATAAATCCATGTCCGTGTATATTAGGGTTTTGCCAATATAAATGAACAAAATCTTGCAATTATTTAGGTGTATAGAGCTATATCCTTCAAGGCCAAACTTTAAAATTTGCCCCTAGAATTGCTGGATCTGATACTGGTTTTGAGTCTGGAGGCCCTGAAAGGTGGAGAGAGTGAATCTTGAGAAGAATCTGCATCCGCTTGTAAGGCGACTACCTAGGGTGAGGGTAAATACAGGGTCTTCTGCAAGGGGAGACTAGTCTTCTCATTTGGGGGAGGAGGGACTGCTCCTACTGGCAAAGAGACTTATGGGATCAGGTGTTTCTCAGATTTGCACGAGTCCACCCAGATAGCCCCATTTCAATTGTCAGGGTCCCACCCACTCCTTCCAACTCAATCCTCAAACTCTCATATAAAAAATATGAAGAGTTCATGAATTCAAATTACATTGTAATTCTCCAATCCGTGGAGTAGAATTATGGGACTATATCCTTTAGTGCCATCACAGAAGCTCTCTGGTTCTGAGACCAGACCTTGAGCTGAGAGATTAAAGCCCTAAACTTGTCATTTTCTTTCTGTAATGTCTCCAGCAAAGTCAGAAGCAGACATCCCACCTATAGGTTTGTAGTCATCCTTCCCACCATCACCCATCCGGTTATTAAAGTAATCATTTCCATTATTGCAACAACCCATAATAACCCTCTGGAGCCTCTGTAGCAATTGCTCCTATCCTGTTGCTCCCATTTCTGGAGTCAGAAGCAAAAAAATGACTCTCTTTTCCTGTTGCTTCTAATCTCCTTCCAGTGTCTCCAATTGGCAGAGACTAACCTGCATCCAGCTAGCAGCAGAGGCTGAAGAAATATTATTTTGAGGTTTTCTACTTTGGCGGTACAGAGTGGAATTAAAAGGCCAAATGTTGGCCTGACAGCCAATGAGTTATTATTATTATCTCTATTTTAAAGATGGGGAAACTGAGGCTCAAGAGCTTAAATAAGGTGCCCCAGGACAGAGCTCATAACGGAGAAGATAAGACATCTTGATCTCTCTGAATCCAAAGTCTGTAGTCTTGCCAGTACGCAATATGTTCCCAGGAACCAATTATCAGAGAGTCTGAAAAAGAACAAGATGCTGGAATTTGAGCATTTCCAGCCCCCCCATTCCATTTTAGATTCACCAGTCATTGCTCCCAACTGATTTGGGTATGTTGATAGGCCTCCTTGCCATCATTAAAGGTTCAAATTATGCAGAGATGGAGAAGATGCAGTAGCACATTAAGATGCAACCATAGTATAGTGATTAACATCACAAGTTGCCTGGGTTTGTAACCCAGCCCTATGACTTATGAGTTGTCTATCCTTGGGCAAGTTATGTAACGTCACAGTGCCTTGGGTTCCTCACCTGTATGATGGTGATAATATCCCCTGCCTCACATAGTTGGTGTGAGGAATAAATGAGTTAATCCAGTAGAGCTCATAGAATAGTTAAATCTAGTTGTTATTATTACGTATTTAATTGCATTTGACTACTGAGAGTCTTCTAAAGACAGAATTATCTTCAATATTTTTCTCAAAACCAATTGTATCTACTAATAGCTCTCAAGAGATGCAGATCCAAAAACTCTCCCAAGAGTAAAAGGCAGGAGAGGACCCAAGTGCTTCCAAGATTTGGGAGAGGCTTGAGGGAGAAGGGGGCCTGGAATGAAGGGGAGTGTCCACCATGGAGTGAGAGAGCCCAGGACCAGGTACAGCTGTGGTTTGAGGCCATACCTTGTGCCCAACCTGGGGGAGGAGAACCAAAAAGCTGCCTGCTTCCTGGGCAGCAAGGGGACTCTGGCACTGGGCCCTGTAAGACACAGAAGACAACTAGGAAGAGAAGCCATATCCCTCAGGCATTCTGGCCAGGGTGTGGTCTGGAATAAAGGGCTGTGTGAACTGTCAGACCTCTAAGATGTATCCCCCAGCTGTGCAAGACTGAGCCCTGTGACTCGGGTTAGAGCTGGCATTGTTTGTTTCTTATTCCTTATTCCTTTCTTTCATTCAACAGCTCTTTATTGAGCAACAACTTATATTTCAAACTGAGTTGGGCTCCTGATACTATCCCCATGTTACAGATGAGGAAACTGACATGCAGAGACGTTAGATAACTTGCCCCATCACACAGGAAGATTTGAAGGGGGATTCTTATTTCCCCTATGAGATGCAAGGGAAAAGCCTAGTTTTCTCAAGCCGTACTCTCTAAGGAATCCCCAAGTCTTCAGTGGGGTAGCAGAGACAGTAGGAGTGAGGGCATGTTGCTGAAAATAGTGTCATACTGACTCAGGCAATTGACTGATGGGTAAAGCATTAGGCAACACTCTTCATTATCAAGTGGAGCTCTCACTGCCTTTGAGGAATTTGGTCTGAATAGTTTTTTTTTGATGAAGGGCAAGAAAATTATCCAATGATGATATGACTGGGTTTCCCTGAAAAGTCTGGTGGCCCCTGCTTCTGACCCAGTAGAAAACCTGAAATGAACCAAATTTGCTGGGAAGGGACAGGCCACAGTAGTCTGGCCCAAACCCTAGTCCTAGGTGAAGGAAAGGATGCTACTCTCCGCTGGTCCTACATCTGTTTTATTATTCATGGTACCTGGCCAATTGCACAAGATAGGGTTAGGAAGGTCAGCGCAGCATTAATATGTTGAATTGGGAGATGGCATGGGCTGGAGATGGAACCTGTCACACCAGAGTGATTCTTGTTGAGGGGACTTGATGTGATATTAATATTAATTTGATGTTTCTTCCCATCTTCAAGAAATTTGTCCTACCCAGATAGGAGAAAGCCTGAATGCTAGCTCCATGCAAAATAGTAATGTATGTTGGGTTTTATGGTGGGGGTCTGGAGTTGGGGGCAAGGGAAGGGAGCATCAGATTATCTTCAATCTTTAGTGTGAGGCTCTACTATGGATGTTTGGGAAGGTATGTATAGAGTCTTTAGTGGGAATTAAACAGCTTCCACATTTCTGCCTAAATGTATAGTCCCCAAGTCTGTCAATCTACTCAAAAGCATAAGATCCAATATCCAGTGGGGGATATGCCAGGAGAGTTATCCCCACTTGCCATCCTCATTCTAGTTTAAACTAATGGTCTCAACCTGGCTGTACATGAGAATCACCTGGGAAGCTTTTAACACATTGTGCAAGCCTACTGGCCCAGCATCTCTGACTCAGAATCTCCAAGGTTGGGCCTGGGCACAGGTGTCATTGAAAAGCTCCCCACATGCTTCTACTCTGCATCCAGCATGCAAACCACCAGGATATGCTGTCTTTGAAATCTCTTCAATGAAGCAAAGCAGGTGAAACCTCAAGCACCAATAACCCTCCAACATGCTGCCCTCCACCCTCCCCAGGCTACAACGATGGGCTCTTCTGGACAGGCATGAAAGCTGACTTCCAGCCTCAAGCTTGGGTGGTTTCTCTAATTCATGCACCACTGGGTCTCCAACTTGAACTTGCACCAGAATCACCTTGAGGGCTTGTTAAAACACAGATTGCTGGGCCCCACCTCATAGTTTCTCAATTCTGTGGGTCTGGGGTGGAGTCTGAGAAATTGCATTTCTAACCAGTTCCCAGGTGATGCTGATGCTGCTGGTCTGGGGACCACACTCTGGAATCACTGGCAAACAGGTGAAAGTTTCAGCTGGGTCAGTCATGAGATCTGTGGGATGCTGAATAGCTACTCTCAGTGGCTTTTCCACTTGATGAAACTTGGTTGTCCCCTGGCTGCTGCAGCAGCTGAGCTCATGGGGGCACCACTTGGGCCTCAGCAGTGAGTGGGCTTGTGCTTTTGAGCCTGGCGGTTAGCAGTGGCTCAGCGTTTGCATGGGAGACACAGCCCAGTGTTGTGAATTGAGGTCAATTTCCTCAGGTCACGCTAGGGAATGGCAGTTGCAGGAACCGGGGGCCCTGAGTAGAAACACGCTTTGCTGCTGGAATGATGAACCAAGACCTTATGCTTGGACTCAAAGTTGCTTCTGGAGCGTGAGCTCCCCAAAGGCAGGGCTGTGTCCCTTCACGTCTGTGTGCCAGCACACAGCCTGGGAAGGAGTGGACACTAAATAAAGGATTGTGAAGGAAGTTGCCCGATGTGTAGACCTGAGCCAAAGCCTAGCCCCATCCACACTCCCGGGCCTGCTGAGATTCAACAGAGCTGGCTTCTGTTGGAAATGGAAAGTCAACAAGTCCCTCATCAGTACTACCAGTGTCTGGTTCTCTTTTCCTTCCAGCAATTCCAGGTGTTTCTACCTCCTCTCCCCCCTTTCAGTACACTACACCATGCCCCTGGTTCTAGCCAGTGGCCTTTTAGGAGAAGTGACATGGGTCACTTCCAGGCCGAGACAGTGAAGAGCCCTGCACGTCTTTCCAAGCTCTCTTGTCCCTGCCCGGCCAGTGTGGAGGCCTTGCATTGAGATGGCCGAGCCTCAGATGGAAGCAGTCTGGACTGCCGGCTCAAGACACGCAGGACTGCTGCCCCGGAGAGTTGCCCGACTCACATGAGTGAGAGTAAAATTTATTGAATTCTTGATCCTGAGCTTTAGCTTTTCTCCAGGACTTGAGATTTTCAGCTCCCGGCGCCTTGTTTTGAATGTCTCTGCTAAACCAGATATCGCCTCCGGATTTTAAATTCAACCTGAGCTTCAATCAGGCACACTTCACCTGCTCCAGTAAAACCAGAAAACAATACAAAGTCATCATTTGTCTTGTTGTGTAATGACTGCTTGCATTTAGGGAGAGAGGGGCTCAATGTGTTGCTTCCCCTCCCAAACATTGGCATATTATACTCCATCCCTGTAATTAGAGGGAGGCAAAGGGGAGGGAGAGAGAAAGGGGGGGAGCAGGAAGGGGGGAGAGAGAGAGAGGAAAATTTTCTGTGGATGAAAGAAGTTTTAGGCATCAGTGATCATGTGGACATGTGGGGAGATTTGGGAGGATTGAGGAACCTTCTTAGCACTCCTGAAATTTGATATACCTACTTGTAAAGGTTGTTTTGAAGGCAGGATTGTTAAAAAAAATAAAAGATGCCATGTTTGAAGCAAAACCAACAGACATTTGTTTCCTTCTCCTCAACTCTGCAAGCGAGCTACTAACCTGATTTTATAGATGAGGTCACTTTGCTGAGAGATGTGAAGTGACTTATCCAAGGTCACACAGCTAGAAAGTGGCAGCGCCAGGAGTCTCACCTCGGTCTGTCCACCTCCCTGTGCACGGCTTCTTCAGTTGGCGGAGGTTGCTCCTTGTTGGCGGAGGTTGCTCCTTGTTGGCAGAGGTTGCTCATCTTCAGACAAAACCTGAAAGTCTCCGTGCAAATCAACCTGTCTGCAATTCCTGGAAGGAGATGAAGGGGATATCTCTTCTTGAGATCCAGAACCTACCTAGCCTGAACACAAGCCCTCAGATCCCACCCCTCAATTCCTCCTTTGACTGCTGCCCTGTCTCTTCCCCTGACTCAGAATGTGCCAGGACAAGACCCCTCTTTCTCCTTCCTCCCAGGCCAACCCCCTTTCTCTGCAACCCAAGGCTCCCGCTGCCAGGACTCCTGAGGAAGTGCTCCTACACAGTGTACTGGGAAGGGGCTATAGGCACACAGAGATGCTGATCAGTGCTCCCCTCTGCCCCACCCTGGGGCCCTGGAGCTCTCTCATTACAAGGTTGCTTCTGGCATGAGCAGCCTCATCTAATTCCCTCGGTGTACCACACACACACTGTCATCTTTCTGTGCCATGCCATCAAAAGAGCTGGGGAACACTGCTCTGGAACATATTCTACTGTTGAGAGGAAAAAGCTGGTAGAGAAAGGAGCCGGGGTCTGGGGCAAAAGGAGATATTATTAATGGATAGTGGATATAAAGTTTTTGTAAATTACAAAGTACTATGAATGCTCATGTTATAATGAGTGGATATAATGACTCGTTTTGTGATGTGCATCTTACTTCTTTTCAATTGGTAGCATTTTGGATTGCTTTCCATCATAGCGCTTATAGACTCACTGTGTTCTCTTTAATGGTTACACATGGTTCATGCTATGCTTGTATTGTACGTTACTTAACTGGTCCCTTATTGATGGATGTTTAGGTTGTTGCAGGTTTTTTTGCTATTGTAAATAATCTTGCAATGAACATACTTACATGTATGGTTCTCTATCTTTCTTTTTCTTTTCTTTTTTCCCCCACGTTTTTGAGTATAGCTAAAGGATAAATTCCTAGAAATGTAATTGCTAGGTCAAAGTGTATGTTCATTTTTAATTTTAATAGCTATTGCTAAATTTAGAGGCTTTAAAATGTATATAGTTAACTGGATTAATCTTTTCCATTATGGTTTATGGGTTTTGTGCCACGCTTAGAAAGGTCTTCCCTGCACAAAAAATTTCCTTCTAACACTTTTATGGTTTTATCTTTTTAATGTTTAAATCTTTGCTCCATCTGGAATTCAAGTTAATGTAAGGAGTGAAATAGAGATCTAGTTTTATTTTTTCTCAAATGGTTCGCCAGTTGTCCCAACACTGTTTATTGAATAATCCATCTTTTTTCTTGCTGATTTGAAATGCTACTTTTATCATGTACAAAACTCCTGCATGTATTGGGTCTTTTTTTTTTTTTCAATTTTCTGCTCTGTTCCATTAAATCTTTCATCTAGTCCTATGCAAGTTGTAATTATTGCATCTTGATTATGTATTTTAATACGTAAGTTGAATTAATCCCCTCATTAGATTTTTCTGACTATTCTTATTTATTTAATTTTATAGGTAAATTTAAATATAGTTTTGTTGAATAAAACACACAGCAAGTACTTGATTGGGGTAACACAGAATGTAGAGATCCACTTAGCAAGAATTAACTTTATTCATTAATTTTCCCATAATCTTAGCATACTAAGTGCTTTGTTAATGTTAGCTGGTTTTAAGCCAGCATGAGGGGTACCAAAAGATAGCACTGATCAGACCAGTCAGAGGGGCACCAGGAAGAGGGGTTGGCCTCTGGTCAGGGCCAGAGGGTCCTCATCCCACGATGCCTCAGGTGACAGGGTCAGGGAAATCTGGCCACCTCTGTTCAGTGAACTATCACTTCCAGCTCTGTGGGCCTGTTTCTTCCAAACACTAAGGCCGCTCAGTAGCTAAGATGCTGTTTTCATTTTCTGATCCAGCTAATGAAGATATTAACTCTTCATACAAAGCTGCTATATTATTTACTCATTTGACTAACAACTGAGTGTTATATTTTCCAAGCAAATGAAAAAGAGAAAACTTAGGGATAGCTTGGGCTCTTTGTGGAACAGCAAGACATATTGATATTCTCAACTTGAAATAATTCTAGATATCTCTTTTTGCAGTAAATAAGAGAACGTCTTTTATTGGACTTCAGGATAGATAAGAGGCATCAGGTGTCAGAAGTTGAAAAAAATGTGTAAGAAGAAAACCCAAAATTGAGAATACTCTACTCCTGAATTGATTTTTTTCAAATACGAATGGAGAAGGCTGCTATTGGTCAATTTCCACGTTAGCACTGATTGCAGAACACCAGGATTCTACGGGAGCGTAGTTTGAATACACTCTTTGCGAAAATCTTTTGTAAGTTCCTCACGGTCACTGCATATTTTTTACTAGGTATTTTTTTTTATTGGGATAGAATACACATAAGAAAAAATTTCCATTTTAGAAATTTTAAAGCATATAATTTAGTGGCATTAGGTACATTCACAATGTTGTGCAACTGTCACCGCTATCTAGTTTCAGAATGTTTTCATCACCCCAAAAGGAAGCCCCATACTCATTGAGCAGTCACTCTCCATTCTGCCCTCCCCCCAGCTCCTGGCAACCACTAATCTGCTTTCTGTCTCTATGGATTTGTTTATTCTGGATATTTCACGTAAGTGGAATCATACAATTGCTATATATTTTTAAAACGTTTATGACTCAAGCTGTATTTTAATTAAAGGTGGAGGATTATGTGCTCTTCCTCCTAAGATCCCACTGGAGGAATAGAATGCATAAATCCACAAGGACAAAGAGACTGGTGGAGAAGCCATCAGTGACAAGAGAGTTCAATACCTTTCTAGATGCTGGAAGGTAAATGGAGAAGACAGCCTGAAGTGTGCATTGAGCAGACAGCCAATTTGCCCTCAGGACCCCTGAGAGGGACCTGGAAGTGCCATGTATGGGGTGAGGCATGGGGCTGAAGACAATGAATTAATACCGAAGAGGAGCACATACCAGTCAACCCTAGTCACCCATCACCTACCACCTCACTTGCAGAATGTCAGTAATCAGGTGTCCACTCCATCGTGAAGATCAGAGGTTTCTCTCCGGATGGTCCTATGTATGTGACACTTAGGGGGTGTCCCAGCAACCCTGCCTGCTTAGCCCACCCATTAGCAAGACCTGCCCTAGTGACCCTCAGCTTCCAGTTATCTTTTTTTTTTTTTAAAACGAAGAGCAACCCTCGTTTATTGAACACTTTCCATGTGTTATGCCGGATGCTTTTGCAATTTGATCTTCATATCAATCCTGCAAAGCAGGCAGATATAGCAGTCCCACTTTACAGAGGAGGAAGCTGAGATTTAGAGAGGATGAGTAAATTGTCCAAAGCCACATCACTAGGAAGTGATAGAACTGGATTCAAATCCAATTAGGTCTGACTTCTGAGCCCAAGCTTTTTGTGTCAGGCTCAGGATGGCCTGAAAAGGGTTTGGATGAGGGTGGATTTCTATTCTTTTAAAAATTGTGTTCAAATACACATAACATAAAATTTACCATCTTAACCATTTTTAAGTGCACAGTCCAGTGGTATTAAATACATTCACATTGTTGTGCAGCCATCACCACCATCCATCCCCATCACTATTTTCATCTTGTAAATCTGGAACTCTATCCTTATTAAACAATAACTGCCCACTTTCCCTTCCTTCACTCCCTGGAAACCACCATTATAATTTCTGTCTTGATGATTTTGACTACTCTAAGTACCTCATATAAATGAAATCATACAGTATTTGTCCTTTGTAATTAGCTTATTTCACCTAGTAGAATGTCCTCAAGGTTCATCCATTGTGTAGCATATTGCAGAACTTCCTTCCTTTTTTAAGGCTGAATAATATTCCAGTGTACGTATATACCATATTTTGCTTATCTATTCATCTGTCAATGATCACTTGGGTTGCTTCCACATTTCAGCTATTGCAAATAAAGCTGCTATGAGCCTGGAGGTACAAATATCTCTTCAAGACATTGCTTTCAATTCTTTTGGGTATATACCCAGAAGTGGAATTGCTGGGTCATATGGTAATTTCTTTCTTTCTTTCTTTTTTTTGGTGAGGAAGATTGGCCCTGAGCTAACATCTGTTGCCAATCTTCCTCTTTCCACTTAAGGAAGATTGTCACTGAGCTAACATCTGTGTCAATCTTCCTCTATTTTTTGTATGTGGGATGCCACCACAGTATGGCTTGATGGGTGGTGTGCAGGTCTGTGCCTGGGATCTGAACTCGTGAACCCCAGGCTGCCGAGACAGAGGGCACGAGCCCAACCACTACACTACTGGGATGCCCCCTGGTAATTCTATTTTTAATTTTTTGGGAGCTTCCATACTGTTTTCCACAGCAGCTGTACCATTTTACCTTCCTGCTAACAGCAAAAAAGGGTTCCAATTTCTCCACATCCTCACCAACACTTGTTGTTTTCTGTTTTTTTGGCAGTAACCATCCTAATGGGTGTGAGGTGGTGTCTCATAGAAGTTTTGATTTGCATTTCCCTAATGATTAGTGATGTTGAGCATCTTTTCATGTGTTTATTGACCAGTCATATGTCTTCTTTGGAGAAATGTCTGCTCAAGTCCTTTGCCCAATTTTGAATTGGTTGTTTGTTTTTTTGAGGTTGAGTTTTAGGAGTTTTCTATATTCCAATTATCTTTTTATTGCCACATAAGCATGAATAGACAATGAAAAGTCAGCAGGCATTTGAAGATAACTTTTAGCAGGAAAAAAATGAAGTAATGTATACAAAAAGAAGGCTAAATCTGAGCAAGAGGGGTAACTCAGAGAATTGAAAAATATAACTAAAACTTAAAAAAAAAAACAACAGTTTGGTATTCAAATTGGTATTCTAATTAGAATGTCAAAAAATTAGGGGAAGATGAGGGCCAGCCCCTTGGCCTAGTGGTTAAGTTTGGTGCGCTTCCCTTCAGCAGCCTGTGTTCAGTTCCCAGGTGTGGACCTATACCACTTGTCGGCAGCCATGCTGTGGTGGTGATTTACATACAAAATAGAGGAAGATTGGTACAGATGTTAGGTTGGGGCTAATACTCCTCAGCAACAACAAATTAGGAGAAGATGGCCACAAATAAAAGGAACTCTAAGAGAACAAGAATGAGACCTTGTAGGAGTGACATCAACGTCATGGCAGAGTGAGTTGTTCCCTTTGTCTCTCCCCTTTAAGTTACAGCTAAATGGACATTCATTAACCAGCAGAGGACTCCCTGAACAGCACAACAAGATGTCTGAGAGATCCATGCAGCCGTGCATCTGAAGGAGGGTGGACTGGATCCTTGGGAGGCAGTGGAACTAGGTGAGTGCACCCCTCCCTCTCACTAGCAGCAGCGAGCCAGGTCACAGATCCTCACACAGCAGCCTGCATGACTATAAGAGGAGGCAGGATCAGCCCAGCCTGTGTGAATGCTTTCGGAGTTGTAGCCCAGCCCATGGTGGCACCCACAGTGCCACAGTGGCCCCGCTCTATATAGAGTGGTAGTGGCTCAGCCCCTGTGAAGGCATGTACCCACCAATTGTAGCACATGTGAGAAGGCACCTCACCCACTCAGAAGGTGCCCCGCTTGCAGAGCACAGCAGCCCATGGGACCCACTGAGTGGCAGCTCAGCTCCCATGTAGGCACCTTTCCCACCTAGCACAGGAGCTCAGCCAGTTCCCTGCCAAGTGCAGCAGCCCTGCCCACACAAGAGTGACCTGTTCCCCCCAAGCAAAGAGGCCCCGCCTACAGTGCCTGACCCACTCACCCAGTGCAGAGGTTCTGACCACCTGAGCACAACCTGCAGAGTGGCTGCAGCCAACCCACACAAATGCAGAACAGTCCTACCCACACAACTTCCAGCAGATGGGGCAGGATCAGAAAACACAGATTGTGTAACCTCCAGCAGTAGCAGATGGAATCTGTGACCTGATACTACCACAAATGTGCTGGCAAAGGGTCAGTTCGTCAAACACTATGAAGAACTACAGTAACACTGTAGTGTAGAGCAGAAGGAAAATGACAAGTCTCCAGAAGCCAATCCTGAAATCACAGAAATTTACAATCTAAATGATGGAGAATTCAAAATAGTTGCCATAAAGAAACTCAATGAGTTACAAGAAAACTCAGAAAGACAGTTCAATGAGCTCAGGAACAAAATTAATGAGCAGAAGAAATACTTCACCAAAGAGACTGAAATCTAAAAAAACAGAAAAAACCCAGAAATTTTGGATGTGAAGAACACAATAAATGAGATAAAAATAATCTAGAAACCATAAAAAATAGAGCTGATGTTATGGAGAACAGAATTAGTGAATTAGAGGACAGAAATATAGAAATGCTTCAGGTAGAGGAGGAGAGAGAACTAAGATTTTTTAAAAAATGAATAAATTCTTCAAGAAATATCTGACTCAATTAGGAAAAGCAATATAAGGATTATAGGTATTCCAGAGGGAGAACAGAGGGATAAAGGAGCAGAGAGCTTGTTCAAATAAATAATAGCTGAGAACTTCCCAAACCTGGGGAAGGAATTGGACTTACAAGTACACAAAGCCAATAGAACTCCTAACTACATCAATGCAAAAAGATCTTCTCCAAGGCATACAATATTAAAACTGGCAAAAGTCAATGACAAAGAAAAAATATTAAGGGTAGTGAGGCAGAGGAAAATAAGCTACAAAGGAACACCATCAGGCTTTCAGTGGATTTCTCAGGAGAAACTTTACAGGCTAGGAGAGAATGGAATGATATATGCAAAATACTGAAAGACAAAAACTTGCAGCCAAGAATACTCTATCCAGTGAAACTATCCTTCAGGTGTGATGGAGAAATAAAAGTTTTCCCAGATAAACAAAAGCTGAAGGAGTTCATTGCCACTAGACCTCCCTTACAAGAAATGATGAAGGAAACCTTCTTACCTATAACAAAAAGGCAAGGATTTACAAAGTTTTGAGCAAGGAGATAAATAGACAAAATCAGAAAATTGCAGCTCTCTATCAGAATAGGTTACCAAATGCTTAATTATGACATAAAAGATAAAGGGAAGGAAAGCATCAAAAATAATGATAAATACTTCAATTTAGTCACAAAATCAGAACATAAAAAAGAATAATTTGTGACAACAATAACTCAGAAGGAGAAGGGGAAAGCGATGGAACCTGCTTAGGTTAATGGAGATAAGATGCTATCAGAAAATGGACTATCATGGCCAGCCCTGGTGGCCTAGTGGATAAGTTCGGTGTGCTCCACTTTGGTGGCCTGGTTTCAGTTCTTGGGTGCAGACCTACACCATTCGTCTGCCTGTGGCCATGCTGTGGTGACAGCTCACATACAAAATAGAGGAAGACTGGCAACAGACATTAGCTCATGGTGAATATTCCTCAGTAAAAAAGAAAGAAAGAAAGAAAGAAAATGGACTATCTCGTCTATGAGATCTTTTATACAAACTTCATGGTAATCGCTAAAGAAAAAATCAGAGCAGAGTCACAAATCATAAATAAAGAGAAAACCATCACAGAAAACCACCAAACTGAAATGGCAGTCACAAATACAAGGGAAAAGAAACAATGTAAATATAGAACAACTAGAAAACAAGAGATAAAATGGCAGTTTTAAGCACTTATATATCAATAACCACTCTAAATGTAAATGGATTGAATTCTCCAGTCAAAAGACACAGAGTGGCTGGATGGATTAAAAAACAAGACCCAACAATATGTTGCTTCCAGAAAACACATCTCAGCTCTAAAGACAAACATAGGCTTAGAGTGAAAGGATGGAAGAAGATACTCCAAGCAAATGGCAAGCAAAAGAAAGCCATACTTATATCAGACAAAGCAGACTTCAAGATAAAATATACAATGAGAGACAAAGAGGGGCAGTATATAATTATAAAAGGGACATCCCACCAAGGGGAAATAACAGTTATGAATATATATGCACCTAACACAGGAGCACCAAAGTGTATAAAGCAACTACTGACAGACCTAAAGGGAGAAGTTGACAGCAACACAGTAGTAGTGAGGTACATCAATACCCCACTTACATCAATGGATAGATCACCCAGACAGAAAGTCAACAAGGAAACAATGGCCTTAGATGCAACACTAGACCAGATGGACTTAATAGATATGTATAGAACATTCCATCCAAAACCAGCAGAATACACATTCTTCTCAAGTGCACATGGAATATTCTCAAAGATAGACCATATGTTGGGAAACAAGGCAAGTCTCAATAAATTTAAGAAAATTGAAATCATATCAAGCATCTTTTCTGACCACAATGCTATGAAACTAGAAATCAACTAAAACAAAAAAGCTGGGAAAGGCACAAAAATGTGGAGATTAAACAACATGCTACTGAACAACCATTGGATCAATGAAGAAATCAAAGGAGAAATCAGAAAATACCCGGAGACAAATGAAAATGAAAACACAACATACCAACTCTTATGGGATGCAGCAAAAGTGGTGCTAAATGGGAAATTTATAGCAATTCAGGCCTACCTCAACAAACAAGAAAAATCTCAAATAAATAATCTTAAACTACACCTAAAAGAACTAGAAAAAGAAGGATGAAGAAAGCCCAAAATCAGCAGAAGGAAATAATAAAATAATAATAAAAATTAGAGCAGAAATAAATGAAATAGAGACTAAAAAAATAATAGAGAGTATCAATGTAACTAAGAGCTGGTTTTTTGAGAAGATAAATAAAATTGACAAACCTTTAGCCAGACTCACTAAGAAAAGGAGAAGGTGCAAATAAATAAAATTAAAAATGAAAGAGGAGAAATTACAATGGATACCACAGAAATACAAAGGATTATAAGAGAACACTATGAAAAACTATATGCCAACAAATTGGATAACCAAGAAGAAATGGATAAATCCTTAGACTCCTACCACCTCCCAAAACTGAATTAAGAAGAAATAGAGAAACTGAATAGACCAATCACAAGTAAAGAGATAGAAACAGCAATCAAAAACCTCCCAAACAACAAAGTTCCAGGACCAGGTGGCTTCTTTGGAGAATCCTACCAAACATTCAAAGAAGAGTTAATACCTGTCCTTCTCAAACTATTCCAAAAAATTGAAGAAGATGGAACACTTCCTAACTCATTCTATGAGGCCAACATTACCCTGATACCAAAACCAGACAAGGACAACACAAAGAAGGAAAATTACAGGCCAATATCACTGATGAACACAGATGCAAAAATCTGTTGGCAAATGAAATACACCAGTAAATTAAAAGGATCATACACCGTGACTAAGTCGGACTTATACCAGGAACACAGGGATGGTTCAACATCCAGAAATCAATCAATGTGATACACCACGTTAACAAAGTGAGCAATAAAAATCACATGATCATCTCAATAGATGCAGAGAAAGCATTTGACAATACCCAACATCCATTTATGATAATAACCCTCAATAAAATGGGCATAGAAGGAAAGCACCTCAACATAATAAAGGCCATACATGACAAACCCACAGCCAGCATCATACTTAATAGTGAAAAACTTAAAGCCATCCCTCTGAGAAGAGGAACAAGACAAGTGTGCCCACTCTCACCACTCGTATTCAGCATAGTACTGGAGGTTTTGGTCAGAGCAATTAGGCAAGAAAAAGAAATAAAAGGTATCCAAATTGGAAAGGAAGAAGTAAAACTCTCCCTGCTTGTGGACGACATGATTCTATATATAGAAAACCCTAAAGAATCCATTGAAAACTACTACAAATAACAACTACTACAAAGTTGCAGGGTATAGAATCAACCTACAGAATCAGTTGCATTTCTGTACTCTAATAACAAACTAACAGAAAGAGAAGTCAAGAATACAAACCTATTTACAATCACAACAAAAAGAATAAAATATTAGGAATAAATTTAACCAAGGAGATGAAAGACCTATACACTGTAAACTATGAGACATTATTGAAAGAAATCAAAGAGAATATAAAGAAATGGAAAGATATTCCAGCTCATGGATTGGAATAGCAAACATTGTTAAAAAGTCCATATTACATAAAGCAATCTACAGATTCAATGCAATCTCAATCAGAATTCCAGTGACATTCTTCAGGGAAAGAGAACAAAAAACTCTAAAATTTATATGGAACAACAAAAGACCTCAAACAGGCAAAGCAATCTCGAGAAAAAAGAACAAAGCTGGAGGCATCACAATCCCTGACTTCAAAATATACTACAAAGCGATAGTAAACAAAACAGCATGGTACTGGTATAAAAACAAACACACAGATCAATGGAACAGAATTGAAAGCCCAGAAATAAACCCACACATCTATGGACAACTGGTCTTCGACAAAGGAGCCAAGAACCTACAATGGAGAAAGGAAAGTCTCTTCAGTAAATGGTGTTGGGAAAACTGGACAGCCACATGAAAAGAATGAAAGTAGACCATTATCTTACACCATACACAAAAATTAACTCAAAATGGATTAAAGTCTTGAAGGTAAGACCTGAAACCATAAAACTCCTGGAAGGAATATAGGCAGTATACTCTTTTAAATCAGTCTTAGCCGTATCTTTTCGAATACCATGTCTACTCAGGCAAGGGAAACAAAAGAAAAAATAAACTAATGGGAGTAAATCAGACTAAAAATCTTCTGCAAGGCAAAGGAAACAAGGAACAAAATGAAAAGACAACCCACCAACTGGAAGAAAATATTTGCAAATCATATACCTGACAAGGGGTTAATTTCCAAAATATATAAAGAGCCCATACAACTCAACAACAAAGAAACAAACAACCTGATCAAAAAATGGGCAGAGGATACAAACAGATGTTTTTCCAGAGAAGATATACAGATGACCAACAGGCACATGAAAAGATGTTCAACATCACTAATTATTAGGGAAATGCAAATCAAAACTACAATGAAATATTGCCTTACACCTGTCAGAATGGCTATAATTAACAAGACAAAAGATAACAAATGTTGGAGAGGGTGTGGAGAAAAGGAAACCCTCATATAAATTTGTGCAAACTGGTCCAGACACTATGGAAAACAGTACGGAGATTTCTCAAAAAATTAAAAAGAGAAATACAATACAATCCGGCTCTCCCACTACTGGGTATTTGTCCAAAGAGCATAAAATCAACAATACGAAGAGATTTATGCATCCCTATGTTCATTGCAGCATTATTCACAATAACCAAGATGTGGAAGCAACCCAAGTCCCCATCAACTGATGAATGGATAAAGAAGATGTGGTATATATATTAAATGGAATACTACTCAGCCATGAAAGAAGACAAAATTTGTGTAGACTTCACATTTACAACAATATAGATGGACTTTGAGGGTATTATGTTAAGTGAAATAAGCCAGACAGAGAAAGATAAACACAGCATGATTTCACTCATATGTGGAAGATAAACAGACACAGGCATAAGGAGGGCAGGTTAGTGGTTACCAGAGGGGAAGGGGATGGGGAGGGTGGGTGAAGGAGTAAAGGGGCACATATGTACGGTGACTGATAAAAACTAGACTATTGGTGGTGAGCACGATGCAGTCTATACAGAAACTGATGTATAATTATCTAAAAAAAAAAAAAAAAAAAAGAACAAGCTCTCAGAAATTAAAAACATTATTGCCAAAATAAAAAATTCAATGGATGCTAGAAGATAAAATGGAGAAAATTTGCAGGAAAGGAGAGGAGAAAGATAGTGAGATTGAAAATAAGAAATATAGGGGATCTAATCCAGGAGGCCCATTTCAGAACAACCATTTGACCAATGGTTGTTCTGAAAGGGAACCCAGAGAGAATGGAGGGGAGGAAATTATTTTTAAAAGACAAGAAAATGTTCCAGAGCTGAAGGATGAAAGTAGAAACTATTACTTAAAATCCCATTAAGTACCCCAAGCAGTGAATTAAAAAGTGGCTTATACCAAAGACTATCATCGTGAAATTTCAGAGCTCTGGGGATAAAAGACAATCCTAAAAGCTTTTAGAGCAGAAAGAAAAGGAATATCACAAAAGAATGAGAATCAAAATAGCATCCAGCTTTTCAACAGTAGTAATGAACACTAGAAGACAATGGTATGTGTCTTCAAAATGGTGAGGGAAAATAATTTTGAAGCCAGAAGTCTACATTCAGCTAAACTATCAATCGAATATGAGCAGAAGATTAAGACATTTTCAAACATACAAAAATACAGACAACTCCTTGTCTTAGGGTGTGCTTAAGCTGAACCTAGCATGAAACAGGAGGGAAGAAGTAACCAGATGCAGGAAGCAGTAGCACCAACTGGGCAGAGCAGTGGAGGAGCGTTCCAGGAGAGCACTGCACAGGACCAGACAGTGGCTGGTGCAGCCTGAAGGGAAGGCCTTGAGAAGGGGGCCTTCAGGAAAAAAGGGACTCAATACAATGCCCAATATGATGAAACATTGGGAAATTATTACGGTATGTCGATGCCAGAAAGACAGCAGTAAATTAGAAAGGCAAATAGAGACATCAGACAAAACACAAAGCTATGAAGAGAGGAAATGTAGTCGTGGTGCACTCCTTTGCCTTGCAGAGGACATATGTACTGTGTCACAAGGATGTAAACTACCGATTATGGATTCAACAAAAATAGTGAAATGACTTTATTAGGAGGATGTGGACAGGTGAGGAGGGGACAGCCTAAGAAAGTTAAATGTCCATTAATCTTAACACCACAATCGATAGAGAATATCAACAGTAGATAAATCCAGAAATAGTAATAGAAGCATATTATCTGGAACTGTAGAAGTAACCAGTGGAAGAAATAGCTTTAAAAAGTTAAAAATGCTGGCATGTGGGGAAAAGGAATGAGAATGGGAAGAGCCAGGGAAAACGACCATTGTTTTCCCTTTTTTTAAAATGCAATTTTTAAAAGCATGCACATGTCTTACATTGATAAAAATAAAGCAAATAATAAAAATCAACTCAAGCTGAGGTATGAGAAAAAACAATATGTAAACGGCATATAGAAGCCAATTTATTTGTGATTAAGACAGCTATGCTATACAACTGTAGACAGTTTTTTAAAATTTCAAATCCTATGACAAATGAAAAATGGCTTCTTTAGAAAAGAAGATGAACCTGCACCCAGCAGAAATGAGCTTCTATCCATTCCTAGAAGAAAATTCATTGCTCATTATGAAAATACGTATAGGGTGTCTCTATCAACCTGCAACCTGAGTTGTTAAAGTTAAAATTTAACAGTTTTAAAACTTTACAAAGACCATGAAAAGCCTTTATAACGCTGTAAATTCCAACCTGCGTGGAGGCATGAAGTCTACGCAAATTCTGGCTTCCTTCAACTCCAAGTAACTCAGCATATAAATCCTTCGGAATCAAGATGACTCCTAAAAGTGAAATACTTTCACCTTTGTAGAAAAAGCAGTTGAGCAGCATGTAGGTCAGTAAGAAAGGGATTCTCAGTTCCACCCAGCATGTGCATACACCTGCTATGGCCCCAAAGGGCTTGGGGCTGTCGGAGAAGTTGCAAGGGCTGAGGAAGTCAGCAGGGATAGATGTTTCTCTCCGCCAAAGGGAGCCCCTCTTGGTTCCAAACACCACGAACATCACAAGGTGTATCAGTCAGATTGGTCAGCTGTAACAAAATACCACAGACTGGGTGCTTAAAGAAGAGAAATTTATTTTCTTACAGCTCTGGAGGCTAGAAGTCCAAGATCAAGGTGCTGGTGGGTTTGGCTTCTCCTGAGGCCTCTCCTTGGCTTGCAGATGGCTGTCCTCTCTGTGTTCTCACGTGGTCTTTTCTGATGTGGCCACACGCTGGTGTCTCTTCCTCTTCTCATAAGGACACCAGTCTTATGGTATTAGGGCCCCACCCTTGTGCCTCATTTAACCTTAACTACCTCTTTAAAGGTCATATCTCCAAATACAGTCACCTTAGGAGTTAGGACTTCAACGTATGAATTTAAGGGGCAGGGGACACAATTCAGTCCATAACACAAGGGATGGGCAAAGAGCTCTTCTAGAGTATGTTATGTTTAACTCTGGTGGGAACCAAATGACCCTTTTTCCAATATGTATATATCTCAGAGCCTCCTACTGAAGAACACACCTCAGCCAAACCTGGAACCATCCACAAAGCTGGGCACTGGAAACTTCAGCTCTTGAGGCCAGTTGTCAGTGTCTGTCAACAACCTCAGGCTTCCTCAGAGATGAGCCCGCCAGAGAGGGATGCTGCATTATGGTGTCATGGCATGGATACATGAGACAGCTAATCAGATGGGTTTCCAAAAAAACACATCCAATTTACCAAGTTTCAACGATTTGAATGAGTCAACACATTAAGGCAGAGGAAACTGACTTGAACAGAGTCTTCTGTTTCTGTTTTCCAAAGAAGGACTCTCCAAGCTGGGTCACAATTCTGAAGTTGGAGGAGGAAACTCCAGTTCTCTGGTAAAATTTCCTACAGAGACGACTGGACCTTGGACAAGAACACTTTGGCACGTACTTAGTGACCAGAGGTTGTGCAGGAAAGGAGAAATATTCGTATTTTACTATACAGCTTAGCTGTGACGGTGTTTAAATGACTATGATAATATCAACAAAGAATATTAATCTAACCAAAACTAAGATTACCTCTAGTGAGAGGTTCATGGATGAGAAGGGAGCATGTGTACGATTGATCAGAAAGTGAGAAAGAGACCTAAATCCCTATCTCTCATAGAGAAAGGCCAATAAATCCTAATCTTTGAGAGAGAAAAGTCAACAAACGATGCCTAAAATAGAAAAATCATGAATTAGCAACACAAATATGTTATGTAGAAACATAGAGGTAAATCCTAGGATAATCAGCTGAAATAAGAGACAGCAGGAGATGGAGAAGGGGCCTGCTCTTGTGTTTTTGCTTTTGTTGTTGAGGAAGATGGGTCCCGAGCTAACATCTGTCGCCAATCCTCCTCTTTTTGTTTGAGGAAGATTGTCTCTGAGCTAACATCCATGCCAATCCTCTTCCATCTTGTATGTGGGGCGCCACCACAGCATGGGTTGATGAGCAGCGTGTAAGTCCGTGCTTGGGATCTAAACCCGTGAACCCTGCGCCCCCAAAGTGGAGTGCGCGAACCCAACTACTATACCACCGGGCTGGCCCCTGTTTTATATTTTAAATAACATATCTTATAGAACTAGTTGACATTTTAACCTTTGGGCATATATAACTTTGATTAAAGATAAACAAACAACATTGTACAGGGAAAAATGAAAGAAAAACAAGTCATGCTGGCCAAATTTCATTTGTCCTAAGGTGATGATATAGAAAAGGCAGCAGCCGCAGGCACAACAGTAGTAATAGAGACAGCAATCACAATAAGGCAGCATTCACCCATCAATGCTTTGTTGAGAAAGTTCATTCATTCAGTCAGCACTCACAGAGCACCCCCTATGCTCCAGGCCGTGGTAATCATGATAGTCAAGGTTCCTGCTCTCACAGATTTTATATTCTAGCGGGGTAGATAGAAAAACACATAAGCAATCAAGTAAATAAGATTATTTCCTATAATATTGAGTGCTTTGAGGAAAGTAAAGAATAATGGGCTAGAGAGTAACTGGGAAGAAGGAATGATTATTTAGACTGTGCATTCAGGGAAGGCCTCTTTAAAGAAGTGAGGTTTGAGCTCAGACCTAAGCAATGAAGAAGGAGCCATGGGAAAGGCAGAGGTAACAGAATGTGCAAAGGCCCTGAGGTAGGAATACACTTGTGTGTTTGAGGAATATTTAGGAGGACAGTGTGACTGGATTGTAGTGAGCAAGAGAGGGAGCATGCGATGAGTTATATGAAGTAAGCATATGAGGTAGGTTTTATTCTGAGTTTGATAGGAAGTCACTGGAGAATTTTCAGCAGAGTGATGATAGGATCTGATTTATACTTTAAAAACATCAGCCTGGTAGCTGCTGACGGCCAGATTGGGGCAACAGATGGAAAGAGGAGGCAAGAGTGGGACAGGAAGTTTAGTTTGGAGACTTTTGCAGAATTTGGGACAGAATGGAGGCTATGGAGAGCAGTAGACAGATTTGGGTTGGGAACCTTAATTTAAGCAGAGCTCTAAAGGGCAACTAAGAGGTTGATGGGGGAATCTGAGAGAGAGAGAGGGACAGAAGGAAGAAATTCTACTTCTGCAGCCCGTCTTCCCAAATTCCCAGGGTCCCTTTGACATATGTGAACAGGAAGCTCTGGTCAGGGGTGGCTGAGGGACCTGAGTGATTATGCAGGGAATAAAGACTTGCCAAATTGCTTTAAACTCAGCCCATCTCCATCCCAGCTTTCACCACACTTGACATGAACGTGTAACTGAGCTTGTAAATAACCGTGCTTGGAGGCAGAGCTGGGAATTACGCCCCTCTAGACAGCTATTCAGAGGCTGAGAGAATAGGGCCCACTCGCTGTAATGCTATGCATTAAAAAGCACTTATGCTGCTAAAACCAGCATTAGAATTGCACATAAACATTGCTGTCATGCTCTTAATGGGACTCTGGAGTCCAAGTGGGACTCTCAGAGTCTGCAGAGGAGAAAAAAGCCATCTCAGGCAGCGCAATGATCTCTCTCCCATGGCCCACCGAGCAACACCGCCTCTCTCTTGTGGAAAGTCCTCTCCATAAATGGGGAGAAAAATGAACTTATTTCCAAGCCAAGATTAAACTGGATCCACACTGCATGGAGATGATGGAGAAATGAAACCAAGCCAAGAAAGTGCATTCATTCAGAGGTGGCAGGTGGGGATGTCCAGGTGTTCTTGGGAGTTACGTGCAGCTCCCGGCACAGTGCCCAACACGTAGCAAGCTGTCAGTGAACGAATGAATGAATGGATAGATGGATGGATGAATGAATGAATGTGAGATCCATACACTTCCAAAGGTCTCGTCTCAACAACCCTTTATTCATTCAGCTTCTGTTTAAGAGTCAAATGAATCTGCTGGGCCAAGTCTCCACAAAAGGCTGTGGGGGTCATGTGTGGGCAGTTGGCAGCCACCCATGAATTTGTGCTGCGTACAGACCTCATCTATCCCACTCCAGGAATTCACTCCCTAATGTGATCTGGAGTCTGAAATTACCCATGACCGAACAGAAGGACGTGAGTCAAGATCAAGCGCTCATCTGAAGTACCTCTACTGGCCTACAGCCCATCCTACGAAAATAGTTGCTGTGATTACCTGGCTGTTCAGCTAATTGTCAACTCTCAAATTTACCTGGTTCCTAAAAAAGTGAAATGAGATATTTCTGAAACCTCAAGTCCCCAGATGAAGGAGACTAAGAATGCTGCCCTGGTGTGAGACCGGCCTTTATGCACTGTGCCTCCTTCCTCGTCTGCGAGAAGGAATCAAATTACTACCAGGCTTGAAAGGATGCTACAAGGATAAATAAATCAATATGTAAGAACACTGTACTTCAGGTCCAAAGTGTGTGAAACTCATGCAAGAGAAAAAAATTATCAAAAACAGACAAACAAAATCCCTTTCAGTCCCTGAAACAGCTGTCCTAAAGTCTGGTCACTAAAAAGACCTCCACTGGACTTCACCTTCTCTCAATCCTTCGTTAAAGACTTTATTTGCCTTCAGTGCTGGTACGAATCTTATTTAACATCTAGTTATCAGTAATTTATATATGGCTCTACAACAAATTAAAAATAACATACATTAAGGATGTGTGGACCTTTAATAAAAAGGCCTGATGTTAGCTAGGAAAGAGATGGAAAGCTCAAGCAAGAATCAGACATAAGCTTTTTCAACCTCATGTTATATTTGTGCGTCTAACAGAGATACAGAAGAAAAAGGAAGAAAAGAAAAGGAGACAGCAAATTACATCACCCCTCGGCAATAGCCAGCAACACACAGTGCAGTTATGTTTCTGGTACTTTCTTCCTGAAGACAAAAAAGCATGTCAAACTTTTCAGAAATTTAGAAATTTTAGAAATTTAGCCATTTTAGACATAAAAATATCTAAAATCAAAAAGTTCTAGGCATTTCTGTGGGGCATTTCTGGAAATGTTCTCTATTTTGATCTAGATGGAGGTTACGTGGGTATACTCTTATATAAAAAATAATTGAGCCATTAATTTAAGATTTGTGCACCTACTATATGTTTTAAAAAGTCCTAGCCAATGAGGGATTAAATTTTAGAAAAGTTCATTTACAGGGAACATCTTACTTCCCAGTGTTGCCAGATAAAGGAAGGATCATTTTGCTTCTCATACATATTAATTGTAAAAATAGCCACCACGGAAGGCGCGTTTACCAAGTACCACACCCTAAGCTAATCACTGCATAATTAGCTCTTTTAATATTCACAAATTCCCTGTCCTCAATAAGAACTGAGATTCAGAGAGGCTAAAGTGTAAGATGTATAACAACAGAAAACTACATCTATGATTCTGGCCCATCTGTCTCCTGCATCCTTGGTCCATAGGCTAATGTCTGGAATATGGTATGTATTCAACGAATGTTTGTGAAATGAAAAATACTTTGTACAATGTCATATAACTAATATTGGAAGATTCAGGTCTGGACCTTGAGTCTGACTCCACAGCCCAAGTTCTTAACCATTCCATGATATCCTCCTCAAATAAAACTCTTGAGTCTGTATATTAGTCTAAAACAATTGTAAACCAACTTGAGGAATACCTAATTGAGATAAACCAAACCTACAAAAAAGTGTATAAAACATAGCTATAGGTTTAAAGAAGAACAATAAAATGAATACCCACGTGCCCACCACAGTTAAGAAATATAACAGTTCAGTTATATTGGGATCCCTGCATGTGCCTTCCCTGACTGCCTCTCCCTCCCCAGATCGCTAGAGGTGACTATACCTGAATTTTCTGCTTATCAATCCTTTGCCTTTCTAGATTGTCTTAATACCTGTTGGTATCCTTCAACAATATAGTACTTGGTTTGGCCTGTTTTTGAACTATCAATGGCAGATGACTTTTTCACTGCTCTCCCTACGTTGGTCTTTAACCTTAACGAGTCACCCAGTCCATTAGTTTCTACATTCCTCTAATCCATCAGCCCTCTTATATTTCATGTTTTTTTAAATTTTAGTAATTAAATGTAGCAATTTAAATTTTAGTAATTATCTTCCCAATATTATAATCTCTTTAGTCTCTATCTCTCTCCATTCAGTAGGATGCTCATAAATATTTAACAAGCAACTTGAGTGGGTGGCTGATTTGTAGCAATTGCTGATTTTCTTGGTGCAAATTTTCCCACTGTGGCTGGCTGATTTCAAGCTCCGCATCACCACTGATGCCATTGAACATGGGGCTGGAAGAGATGCACACAACTGGCTCTTGGGAGCTGGTACAAGCCAACTCCAACACATCCCTGAACCTACTAGACAAAACCTCAATCCTGGATAAGCCCAACTAAACATCTTCTCCCTAGTTGTACCTGAATATCCTTATGCCCTCTTATACCAGAGTAACCAATTGGGCCAAACAGAACCAGAAATCAGAGGGCAAAGGAAACTTTGTAGAGTCCATGCCAGCATCTTCAGGGCAGAGAACAGGGTTGCATTAATTTCCTGTTCCTGCTATAACAAATTATCACAAACTTAGTGCTTAACCAACAGAAATTTATTCTTTCAGTTCTGGAGGTAAGAAGTCCAAAAGGAGTCTTACAGGGCTAGAATCAAGGTGTCAGCAGAGCTGCACTCTCTCGAGAGGCTCTTTGCTTTTTCCAGAGTCTAGAGCTGCATTCCTTGGCTTGTGGCCTTTTCTTCCATCTTCAAAGCCAGTGATGCACATCTTCTCTCACTGACTCTCCTTCTGTGTCAAATCTCTTTCTGTTTCCCTCTTATAAGGACACTCTGATTGCATTTAAGGCCCACTGGGATAATCCAGAATAATCACCCCATCTCAAAATCCTTAACTACATCACATCTACAAAGTTCCTTTTGCCATACAAGGTAACATTCACAGGTTCCAGAGATTATGACCTGGATATTTTTAGGGACCATTATTCAGCCTCCCACAAGAGTAGAGGAGGGTAGATAGTGGATCTGGGAGAGCAAATGAAAGATATACTGCACAATCTACCCCTTTGCCCCACAGCATCCATTCTTTTATTTTTGTGAGGAAGATCGGCCCTGAGCTAACATCTGCCGATCCTCCTCTTTTTGCTGAGGAAGAGTGCCCGTGGGCTAACATCCATGCCCATCTTCCTCCACTTTATATGGGACGCTGCCACAGCATGGCTTGCCAAGTGGTGCGTCGGTGCATGCCTGGGATCCAAATTGGCGAACCCCGGGCCGTTGCAGCAGAGTGCGCGCACTTAACCACTTGCGCCACCAGGCCGGCCCTCACACGGCATCCATTCTTATCCTTCATTCAGAAGAAAAGTTCATGTCTCTGACACAGGAAGTATTCAAAGTCCCATCAGGTACCATATGATTGTGGAGTGATGTCAGTTTGGTCATTTTCCCTCCTGAAACCTAAAATATTAGTCACTACCAATATTCTTCATATATGGTAGTGTTGGGGGGATGGGGGAGGAGAAACAACTCATTAATGTAGAGCAGTGTTTCTATAGTCCCTATTTCTACAGCTGTTCCTGAGGTCCATGTTGATAATCAAAGACACCAAGGAATCTGAGGTTGTTGCTGCTTCCTAGGGTCACTTAGCAGGGGTCCAGTTAGGATAATGTCATTAATGTAATGAAGCGGGATGATGTTCTGTGGGCTCTCAATAAGATCAAAATCCCTCCACTCCCCAGCTGCTGCACCAGGGTGGCCTCAGGGACTAGTCTACGAGACTTGCCACCTCCCTGGTTCTCACTTCTTCCTGAGTCCTCTCTAATCTCACCTCTCCAAACAAAAGGAGGGTCTGTCAGACTCAGCCCAAGGTGTGAGGGGTGAGTGTGGGTAAAGCAGCTCAGAAGGTCTTTTATCTCAGCTGTGGGGGGGCAAAATAAACTGGTTCTGCAAGTAGCCACCTGAGTCTTTCTATCTTACACTCAGACAAGTCATTTTTGAACTTAAGAACCATAATTTGCGGCCATTGTCTATCTGGTTTCGTAGTGACCCCTTGTCCCAAAGGAGTATATGATTTTCATCTCACTGGGTTCGCTGGGATAAGGAAAAGTCCCTCAGGATATGAGGGGAAATTCATTGAGTGCAGAGCAGATGGGAGTGGCAGGGAGCACATCAACGAACTCTTTGAAATATTATCTGCACCATCTCTCTCATTTGCACATCACCCTCCAGAGGTTGCTCTCTTTTCTCTTCCCCATTCTCAGCCAAATTTTGTGAAATCGCTTCATTTCCTCACCTGCCATTCACTCTTCAACCCACTCCATTCTGACTTCCACAACATCTCTCCACCCACAGCCCCCTCTGAGTTCCCGAGGACTTCTACGCCATCCAGCGGGCATGTTTCAGTCCTTATCTTACTTGCCCTCTCAGCAACAGCCTTTCACTATTGACTTGTGTTGGACTGTTTCTGTTTGCTGCTCCAGGTCCATTCTTCATCCTTTCCACATTGCCCCAGGGTGCTGACTTCTAAGGATTATATCAACAGGCCCCCATACCTTCTGACTAAAGTTAGCTTTGGTCAATGAAAGTCCAGGCAGGAGATCAGAGGGAGGGAGGAGAGAAAGGTCAGGGTACATATTCCCCTGGCGTTTTCCCTACCAGGCTCCAGTTCGGCAATTTTTGGGCAGCCCACACTGACACTCTAACAGCTACGGCTTTCCTTGTTTCAGGTAACCCTTTCTCCCCACGCCCCTTCTGGCCTAGGGGTGATAAGACTGACCTGTTGCTGGCCCTGTTGCTGGCCCTGGAGTGTGTCAATATCACTTCGCTTGTTGGTTTTCCTTAACATTGCTCACTCCTTTGCCAACAATCTCTTCATTAAACTCTTTAATCATCTCTTTTTCATGTGCCAATATTTATCACTTTCCTCTCTCTTGAAACACATATCTCACCTGGCCTCCATGACACCTCACTCTCCTGCTTGGGGGCAACCTTTCTGTCTATTCCTTCTTCGTCTCCTTGGAAAGTTTCATCTATTTCACTAAATCATAAATTTTAGAATTCCATAAGTCCTCAGCCTTCTTTTCTTCCTACTATATTCCCTTCCAAGACATTTTCTTCAATGTCCACGTCTTCAATAACTACCTATAGGCCAACAGCCCATAAATTTGTGTCTCCAGCCATACCTGTCATTTGAGATCCAGACTCACGTAGTCATCCAGACTTCCTTTTTACTATATTTTCAGTCATTAAATCAATGAATATTTTTCCAGAGCCTATTAGGTTCCAGATTTTGTTCTTGGTGGAATCTTAGATGTTTAAAAGGGCCTCAAACTCTGCTTGTCCAAACTGAATCCGTGATTTCTCACCCTCTTCCTCTTCCAGTGTCCCCCACCCTAGTGAGTGGTACCAACACCATCCATCCAGTCCTACAACCAGGAACATAGGGAACATCTCTGAAGCCTCCTTATTTCTCATTCTCCACAGCTAACTCACCATCAAATCCTATCAAATTATCTCCTAAATATTTCTTGAATCTAACTAATTTTCTCTATCTCTACCACCACTACCATAGCCCAAGCTGCCATCATTTCTTACCTGAACAGCACTAACTGCAGTAGTCTCTTTCTTGGTCCCTACTCCAACAAATAGTGAACTTATTGAGGCACAAATCTGATCACGCTAGGTGCAGCTCCTGCTTAAAATCTTCCAGTGCCTTCTGCTTGCACTTGTACACTGCGTGTGGAGCCTGCCTCCCGCCCACCTCTCCAGCTTCTTTTCAAACCACACCCTCCCCAGCACCTTGTTCTCTAGACCCTCTTGTCTTCCTTCATTTTCTAGAATTGATATGTTTCCTCCTGCTACAGAAATTTGACCCTTGCTATTGCTTTTGTTTAGAATTCTTTCCCCACACACCCCACCTCACTCAATAGCAACCTTTTATCTTTTAGCCCTCAGCTAAAATGCCACTTCCTCAGAAATGCCTTCCCTGGCCCCCTTTTCAAAACTACACCACCCTGTCATCGACTCTCACAGCACCAGCTACCTTTTCTTCATACCACATATCACAGTTGTAATTTTACACTTATTTGTGTGCTGTTTTGAATCATAGGCTGTGACTGTACATGAGTTGAGGGACCACATGTGTTTTGTTCAACATCATGTTCCGCGGTGCTTGGCACACAGCAGGTGCTCAATAAATATTTGCGGAATAGGTAAAGGAAGAGTTTCATTGAGAGTAAGGCTTACTATAGTAAGAATAAGATCCAGCTTATATCAGTGTCATTTCTCCCTTATGCAGTTTCTCAGAGGCTTTGGAAGAAGTCAGGAGGTTCAATAAATGTTGGTGCCACAAGACAATGACCTTGACCCATGAGACGATTCTGAGCGATGTTCACTTTGCTCATCCAACAGCCAGTCTCCAAAGCCTCAAAGGGAGAATATTTTGTCACTTAATCTTCCAAAGACAGACTATATTGACAAGAAGTGTATGTTATTTAATGATTTAATCACCTTCCTTAATTTTATTTTATTAGAACAATAAAAAACTAAACTTTATATTAGAATTCAATTAGAGCAATATTTGAAGAAATGGAAATATCAAGTTATGATCAGGCCCTAAACTTTGACTACATAGTATCAATCACAACTTGGTCTAATTTATTTCTCTTTAAGACTCAATGAGGACTTTTCAAGTGAATTCCCTAAATGTTCTCATTTCATGTTGGTGTTTGCCCACAGTGCATTAAGAACTATGGAAGTCTGGCCAACCCTGCATCAGAAACCTTGGAAGGCAATGCATGATAGTCTCTCACCTCTAATTTACATTCCTCTTAAGTTAATCAGAAGAGATCAGAGTTTCTCTCCTAGGAATCTCAATGATTAGTGTTAGGCAACATTTACTGAGCACTTCCCATCTGCCAGGCACTGTCCTAGCACATCACATAGATTTTCTCCTTTAATTCTTCCAATAGATTTTTAAGGTGGGTATGAGTAACATTTCCATGTTCCGGATGGGGAAATTGAGGCTAAGGACATTATAGCTATAAACTGGCCCCCAAACCTTATAGCTAGTACTTATTGGAGCCAAAAGTCAATCCCAGAAACTCGGGCTCTGAGGCCCTTGCTCTTGAAACCATTGACTGAGTTCTTGCGTCTTTCATGATAGACACTGAAAAGAAATTCCTTTCAGTGCATCTGCGTGCATGTTCTCTAGGCTGAAATCCTGTGGGGTGTTTCTAATTGGAAAGATTTAGTTTTACACTCTCTTTTGCTTTAATTATAAGTGTTTTGAAGCATTTTTGAGCCTTGTAAAAATACCTTGATAAAATCCAGCCAATCAAGAGATGCATAAAAATAAAGAACTAAAAAATAGAGAAGTCATAATAAACAAACTGATGTTGGACATTGAATTCATTAAATATAAACTAAGACTAGACAACTGTGGAAATTATGGTTATAAACCTTGAGCAAGTAAAAAAAAATATGGATAGATTTGGAAGGTGAAGGAGATGCTAGGAGAAAAAATAAGAAGGCTAATTTCCTTAACTTTTAGACCAATGAGTAAATCAATGCTGCCTAAAATTTAAGCATATAGTTTATTTAAAAAGGTTATGACTCCAGCCTCTAAAAGTGCTTCTTGATCTTTACTCTCAATCTTGGTGCTATATTTTATGAAATCTCTTCTAGTGAAGACAGATTTATCTACAGTTCAGGTATTTCTTCAGTTTCATTTTGGTTTCTCGTTCTTCTTGAAATTCAATTAAACTTCTATGTAATATTTTTTTCTTAAAATTAGTACATAGGATTATTTTATCTTTATAGAAGTATTTCTCATGCTCATTTTCTCTCTGTCACTCATAAAGAAGTGTCAGAAATGAGTTTATCTTATTAACAATGGTTATTTTGGGGTGATGGAGTTTGGGGACATTTTCCTACATTACCACAATTCTATTTTCACAGCTAACAACATTAACAATAGTACCTTAGCACCATGTAATACCTAGTCCCCAACTGTCTCCAAAATGGTTTATTCAAACCAGGATCCAACCAAAGACCACACATTGCATCGCTTTGTTAGGCCTATTAAGTCTCCTTTAAAGTAGAACAACCTCCTTCTCTTTTGTTTTCCTTCCCAATAATTTGTCGAGACGAGGCCAAGTGTCCTTGAGAATGGACCACCTTATGGATTTTTGATCCCTTGTGCTATTGTTTCACTGGTTCTCCCAGCCCCTGTATTTCTTGTAAACTCAAAGTTAGAACAAAAGGCTTAATTAGATTCAGTCTAAATAGTTTTGGCAAGCATACGTCATGGCTGATGCTGCCCTCCGTATGGCTTCATTACAGAAGGCACATACTGTCTGGTTGTCCCGCTGCTACTGATGCTGGGAGAGAGCACTGATCCCTCCTTTGTAAACTTACCCTTTCCCCCTTGTAATCCAGAAGGTGACATTTAGCACCAGACAACTATCCCCTTAAGGTTTTAGCATCCATTGATGATCTGTGCCTGAATCATTTCTCTTATTAGGGGTTGAAAAGTAGTGATGTTCTAATTCTGTGAGTCCATTGATTATTAGCTGGGGTTTTACTGTAAAGAAAAATGTTCCTTCATCATCTGGGGCTAGTTGGTTACCCTAGAATACAGCTCTCACTTGAAAGGCAGGCTAGCCTCATTCTTTCCCACTAATTACAAATTTTACAAGTAAGGAGTTGATATAATAGCCTCTTTGATGGTGACAAATCACTTTTTTTGGTCTTTTCTCTTTTGAGTATCATTACAGACTTATGGAATTTTATGTATTCAATTTATAGTTATCATGTGTTTGATGCTTAAATTGCCCCAACTTAGACCAGTAGGGAACCCTTCAAGCTGATGCCTGAATCCTTTTGATGCAAGCCCATTTTTCTTTGAAACCTGTCTTGCTTTCTGGCTCAAGAGACTTGGTTTTTAGGGAGTAAATTCCGTTCATTCTCCCGGGTATTGAGAGGAGAACTTTACTCAAACAGGTGTATCTGATGCACATCTTTTACATATTAGCTCTAAGCTGGATACTGTGAAAGAACCAAAGGAAAAGTGTGTTCCTTATTAGCTGGGGAGAAGCCCCCACCCTTGCTGCAGGGATGATTGGCACCAAGCACGGTGAGAAGACAGTGGAGGGGAGCATTTGTTCTGGGTTGACTGTCAATCAAGCACACTGGTCCAGGTATAAAAGGGAGGGAGTGGAGAGCTCTGACGCTGGCCTCAGGGGGCTAGCCCAGGGTGGGCAGGAGTGGGCCATCTCCTGCCTCAAACTCCACCACTGGAACAGCACTCTTGGCTTGAGAGCATGGCTTTGGGGGGCAGTACCAGGTTTCCAGGAAGGAGAATCTGGGGTGGGGGTAAAGGGGTGAGCTGGTGCACCACTTTACCTGAAATCTCACAGACTGGCAAAGGGCATGTTGTCAGTGGCCGCCGATTGGCTCGGGTAATGGTTTGTACCACGTCTGTCTCTCTCTTCCCACTGCACAGTCATCCTCAAGGGAGCAGCAGCCTGCCTTGCTCACCTTCCTGTGCTCAGAGCCTGGCACCATGCCCTGTATAGCAACACCTATTTGATGCAAGTAAAAACTTTAAAACCATTGAGTTTAGAATTTGAAGGAGTCAAGAGGAGAGACAGAGCTTATTTTAGGTAGAAGACACAAACTTGACACTACAGTGGGCTCAGAGTTAAGTATGAGAGAAGATATAACACAAAATAATTAGTTGATACCTATAAAGAACTTAGCTTTGTGCCCAGCAGGTAGTAAGACTGGGTAAGTGTTGTTAAAGATAGCACAGCATCTGTCTTTGCCGGGTACTTGCTTGTATAATATCGGACAAGTTACTTTACCTCCCTGAGACTCATTCTCATGATCTGTAAAGTGGGGACATAACAGTACCAACTTCACAGGGTTGTTGTGAGGATTCAGTAAGATAATGCATGCAAAGTGCTTGATCCAGAGCCTAGCACCTAGTCACTGTTTTACATTTGTTAGCTGCTAGTATTTTTACTGGCAGGAGGAGATGTTGCATGTGGTCAACTGTGTCAGATGCTGCCAAGAATTTCAGAAAGTCAGAAATGGGAAAGAGCCTTTGGAGTTGGAGCAGATGTCATGGCTAAGTCCGAGGAGAGCAGCTTCCTTACAGTGGTGGGAAATAAAGAGATACATTTGGTCACAAGTGTGAAAGAAAAATGGAAACAGGGCTATTAGGACACACATCTGATAAGTTTTGCTGGAAATAAAAGGCAGCTCTAGACTGGTAGGTAGAAGGGATAGCAAAAACAGGGGGGGGGGGGGGCGGTTGTGTTGGTTTAAGTAGAGAGGTGACCCTTATCTATTTGAAGAAAGAAAGGAAGAATCCAGAACAGAAGGGAAAAATAAAAATGCTGGAAAGAGGAGCAACAAATGAGAGTTCAATTGGAGTTTGACACAGACACATCCACCTTCCTACTGTTTATCACTGAGCTAAAGAGAAGAGAATAGACATTCCTACTCAAACGACATCATAGTTCTTCTATTATACCCAGCAAGACAATCCATGAGGCCCTGAGCCCTGCCTGCGCCTTGTTGGCCATACAACCTTACTCTGGTTACTTGGCCTCTCTGAAACTGCTTCCCCTCCTGGACGGGGAGATAATACTGCCCACTTGGCAGGGGTGCCTTAAAACTTAGAGATAATGCATATAAAACACCTGCGACTTAGTAGGTGGTCAGTAACGGTAGGTACAAAATTACTAGTAGATCATATTTACACTGTCTCCAATTTTATAAGGGATTTTCTTGAAAAGAATGTACTTATTATCAAACATGTATTTGAAAAATCATTTAAAGGGGTCTTGTAAGGGACAATTTTTATGTAAACACAACATATCCATACTGGAAGACTGAAGAAGACGATCATGAGTTCAGGTTAGCAGCATCGACAAGTAACTTTGGTGCTCAGTTGTCCTGCCAAAACATAGGTACATTGAACACAGAGTGATTCCTCAATGTAAAGTAGGAATGGGTTGGGAGGGAGCCAGAATAATAATAATAATAATAATAATAATTCTTTGCCTCCTCCTCGCCCCCCTTCTTCTTCTTCTTCATCATCATAATGGAATATTATCAGAACTAGGGTTATACTTAATGGAAGTTTCTGATTAATTGAAGTGGATCAGATAACCGTTGTCATTTCCACATTTGTCAACATCATTCTGTAACACAGGAACCTTCTACATTGTCTAGTGAGTGTCATCGTGGAACATACTTTGATCTTTCTTTGATGATTCAGGATCCTACAATGCCACAAGTGGTCATTACAAACATTAACAAGCAGTACAGTTCTGTAGGGAAAATGAAGAAGGTTGAAGGAATCGGACTGAATTAGTATCGACCCCAGGATATAACCTCGTTATAAAGACTCATTTTCACATATTTCTTCTAAAAGCAATTCTGGCTTGCAACTGCAGTTTGTTGGGCTCTGATTAATCTAACCAGCAGGTAAAGGGGTCTCCCTAAGTATTGTTTATTTTTCTTAGGCCCCATGATGATTCTGTGGAAGTCCATTCTGTTTTCTGCCAGACCAGCGTTCAGGAGCATCCCAATTTGGTGCTATTAGCTACCTTCTTCCCTAACTTATCATCTGTCCTGTCCTGCCTCATTATTGAATATATTTGCATCAGTGCAATGAAGCAAAATTAAAATATCAGCACAGCATTCCTGCTTAGATAATTATGCAACAATTATATTTTTTCTTGTGAGATGTTTTGCCATTTCTACAAGCTTGTAGTGAGAAGAGCTTATTTGCATTTCAACATAGAATTTCACTAGCGGAAAATCCACACCAAGAGGACAGAATCAGAGATTCTTTTCTGATAGTGACAGCACTGCACGGAGAGCATATCTTATTGAGCAAACAGCTTTCTTAGGGGTAACTTAGATGCACACAGGCTTCTTCTCCCCAAGGGATACTGACAGGCATTCTAGTCTTTAGCTGAACCATACAAAAAGGAGTTTCATCAAAGAGAAAGTTTATAAGCTTTTTTTTTCTTAAGAAAATAGTTTTATCATAAGAAAATCATTTTTTAATAAGTAACATATTTGGTAAACTGTGTAATTTCTGTGCTGATTCAAACATTGCCCCAAATACCTTTGGTTTTTTTTTAACATCACTAAAACCCTATGTCTTCTATCCCAAACTCTAATACATATTTTAACTGGAAATATATAATTCAACAAAGTTCAAAAGGATGTTGGTGAGTTTCTGCAGTAGAAATATTTCTCATATTTAAAAAGTTAAATCACAGAGCCTATTCTGTCTGGAGACTACACGTCCAGTAGAGTCATTGTTATCCAAGGGTAAATCAAATCACACAGCATGCCAGCTCACCCATGGTACAGTGTTGCCACATTATTGTCTTACTGGAAAAATTTTTCTATTAGGTCTGATATATCAATAATGCATCTTGTAAACATAGTTTTGCAACAACTCTCACACAGCAAGTTTCCAAAGTTTATTTAAGATCTCAAAAGACATGACCAACAGGCCCTAGAAATTGTCTACCCCAGGGGCCGGCCCCGTGGCTTAGCAGTTGAGTGCATGCGCTCCACTACTGGTGGCCCGGGTTTGGATCCCGGGTGCGCACTGACACACCGCTTGGTGGGCCATGGTGAGGCGGTGTCCCACATACAGCAACTAGCAGGATGTGCAACTATGACATACAACTATCTACTGGGGCTTTGGGGAGAAAAAGGGGGGTGGGGGAAGGAGGAGGATTGGCAATAGATGTTAGCTCGGGGCCGGTCTTCCTCAGCAAAAAGAGGAGGACTGGTATGGATGCTAGCTCAGGGCTGATCTTCCTCATAAAAAAAAAAAAAGAAAGAAATTGTCTACCCCAAACCCTCTTGACATCTTCAGTCATCTGGGAGCCCCATCAGCCTGGAAGTGAAGGAGCACTAAGACAAAGTCTCATTTTTGCCTGTAGTTGGGAAAACGCAACTTTGCTTTGGGATGAATCTGCAGCATTCCTAGTGCCCACAAGATGGCACTATTGCCCTGGGACGTTAATGCAATCATGTGGTGGCATCTGGCAGCTGCAGCAGAGCCTGAACTCAGAAAGTTTTGTTTATTTATTTATTTTGTGAGGAAGGTCAGCCCTGAGCTAACATCCATGCTAATCCTCCTCTTTTTGCTGAGGAAGACTGGCTCTGAGCTAACATCTGTTGCCAATCCTCCTCCTTTCTTTTCCCCAAAGCCCCAGTAGATAGTTGTATGTCATAGTTGCACATCCTTCTAGTTGCTGTATGTGGGACGTGGCCTCAGCACCACCAGAGAAGCGGTGCGTTGGCGTGCACCCTGGATCCGAACCTGGGCCGCCAGCAGTGGAGCGTGTGCACTCAACCGCTAAGCCACAGGGCCGGCCCTGAACTCAGAACGTTTTGGATGCTGGTGAAAAGTCAAAGGACACGGAGCACAGGAGTGAAGAGGGTTGCACATGAAGTGTAGAAAACCTAGGAAGTACAAATCTGTGTCAGCTTCCAATTCAAGGATTATGTTTGTAGAAATACATTACTTTTATACATCTATGTTCTGGTCACTTCTTGAAAAAAAGGCAAGTGAAATTTACAGACCCTTTTGATTTTGAATTAGGTTTTCTTATGGTCTATCCTCTTATCATTTGCTAAGAGAGCAAACTGGAATCAAAGATTTCTTTTAGGAAGAAGTCTCAAGCAAACTCATGCATAGGCCAGTGCATCCTCTCCAACTCAAAAGACTTAATCATTGGAAGACAATATTTTTGTCAAGAAAAGTGTAAATCAGAAATATATATTCAGAGCCAGGCCCGATGGCCTAGCAGTTAAAGTTCGGCACGCTCCACTTCAGCTGCCCGGGTTCGGTTCCCGGTTGTGGAACCACACCACCCGTCTGTCAGTAGCCATGCTGTGGTGGTGGCTCACACAGAAGAGCTAGAAGAACTTACAACTGTACACAACTATGTACTGAGGCTTTGGCGGGCAGATAAAAAGCAGGAAGATTAAAAAAAAAAGAGCAAAGAAAAATAAATTAATTAATTTTAAAAAAGTGTTCTATTAAAAAAATAAATATATGTTCATATTTATCAAGATGGATTTCTTTTTCTTCTTTAAGTTCTTTAATGCTTTGGTTCCTTAATAGACATTCACGTCAGTAATCTATACCATTACGACTTTGGATGATTACAGTAGCTCTGGACACAGTGGTTTCTTTTTCATTTGTCAGTCTAAATAGATCCCCGGCTGGTTTAGGGATCTGGGTGCAGTGCTCCAACACTCAGGAGGCTCGGGGAGTGTGTGTGCTGTGTGCATGTACTTCTGTGTTATACTGGGAAATTTTGCTTGAAAAGGCCAAGACTGTCCCTGGTGCCTGTGGATCCCTTTTCCCTGCTCCTCCAGGCTTCCCACCTGTGGGTACCTCAGAGCATAAGGATTTGTCCACAGGAGGACAGTTTTCAGCAACCCTAAATCAGACCACACTGATTCTGTTCTCCACAGGAAGAACCCTGCTCTTATCTTAGGAAGGGAGAATCCTAGGGCCTGCTGATCGGGTGGGACAGATTATGAGGGAAAACCAGCAACTACCGTCCTCTGATAGGGGCTCCAAACCACACGGGAACAGAGGAGAGTCAGATCAAGTAACATGATGGTGTAGGCCCTGCAGTCTAGGCTGGAACCTTGAGAAGGTGGAAATCAAAAACGAGGAAAGCACTTTTTAATAAATGCATCATATAAAGTTAGACTAAACACAACTTAAAACCCCAGCACTCATTACGGACAGTATATATTGGAATATCCTTTTCAAAAACAAAACACAAAGGACCTTAAAATATTTCTAGACTTGGACCTGGTAAGAGCACTAATGAGAATTATTCTAAAAGAATCATTCAACAGATAATCATTCAAAAAGAAAAAAAGAGCCATAAGCAAAATATTCTCTATAGTATTATCTGTAAATCTGAAAAATTGGAAAAATTAAATGTCAAACACTATATATGATTAGTGATTAGATAGATTAAGGTATACCTAGCCACTAGACGAAACTTTAAGCAGCACTGAAAATAAACATAAACATCATTGAATAATGTTTTAAAAATGTTAATGTCAGGAGGTGTAGTGGCAAGCAATGATCTTCAGTGGGACAAGGAGCACGGTCCCTGTGTTGCGAGGCCAGGGCTATTCCATTCGGAGCAACGGGCTTCTCTCTAAGCAGTACCGCACGCCCAGTATGTTCAGGGACAGCAAATAATCCAGGGTATGTCTGTGTCTCTAGGGTGAGTCGTGTAATCTGCATCTGTGTGCCCCGTCAGCACACTTGGCTCTGCTGCAGAAGTGAGGTTGGTGTTAGGAAGTCCATGACAGTAGACTCAGCCTCCAAGTGACGGGCCACGTGGTCTCACGGACTCTCCTGGTCTCCAAGAACCCTCCTGTATTGCTGAGTGTAATCTGCAAAATGAAAACGAAGAAATCACAACTGCCCCCCCAAAATCTCCCCCGACCCAACCTGGCACTAATCTGAGTTAGTGGAACAAAAGATGCTATGAACAAACAAAGGAACATTAGCTCTTCCCTATTACAAAGCAGCATCCACATTGCAGATTTTCAGCTTGGGGACTATAGAGGGTGGAAATCTGATTTCCCCACAACTGATTTCTCCCTCCTCCCACCATCTCACAGACTTCTTCCCTTCCTTCCCTGGGCATCTGCACAGACTGCAAACAAATGTTCATGTGAGTCTAAATCATACACAATTAGCAAAGCAGGCTGGTCAAAATATAAATCATATCACGTATTCCAAAGACAAATATTAATGATTTATGGATGGGTTATGGGTTCTCTGGGAGGTTTTATTTTCTCTTCAGGAGTACAAATAATTGATAGCTAACTGCATATTGATTTTTGTGCAGATACAGTATAACATAAGCTGATAAAGTTCTGGGTTCCTAACCACATAGCCCTCAGTGTCAGAGCAGCAGGACAGGGAGAGTCCCTGTCCTGACTCAGCAAGCTCCTTTTAACATCAGTTTTTCGCCTTGTGACACAAAATGGCTCCTACAACTTTACTTACTAATGATCCGAATGTTCCCACACCCTATCCCCTGGGTGAACACTTAGTATGAAGAAAATTCAAGTCAGTTATGGTTGTCTACACATGTCAGTGAGAGAAGCCTTAATTCTTTTGTGAATTATTTCCTGTGTAAGTTAGAATAAATATTACAAGTTATCTGGAAAAGATTAATTCTGTCTTTGTAACCAATTTGGATGAAAAACAGGTTGTTGGTGAGTTATTATAATAATTTTAAATGCCATCTAACCTTTATGTAGTTGTTGTTACTGCTGTCAATGCTCTGCTGCTATTCACAGAGTTTTCACAGCCAGTTTTTTCGGCAGTGGGTGGCCAGGTCCTTCTTTCTAGTCTGTCTATTCTGGAAGCTCTGCTGAAACCTGTCCACCAGGGGTAACCCTGCTGGTATTTGAAATCCCGGTGGCATAGCTTTCAGCATCACAGCAACATGTAGCTGCCACAATATGACACCAACAGGTGGGTGGTGTGGTTCCCCCACCAGGAAACGAACCCAGGTCGCTGAGAGCACCAAATCTTAACCACTGGACCACCAAGGCTGGCCTAACTTTTATGTAGAGGGTTTTGTTTTTCTTTCCACTTTCAACATAAGAGATACTTACATTTTGAACTGTCCTTCAGATGCTGGTCATATTTAATTCTTGTCAAGTTTGAGGTTTCAATAGAAAAGTGATAGAGGTATAGGTTGTGAATCAAGTGCTATTTCAGTTAAAAGTGGCTGGAGGCCCCCTGCCACCTACCTGTGCCTGGTTTGCTCATGGGGGAGTGGCCTCTGGGGTGCAATGGAGGTGGGGGATAGGGGCCTGAAGACAGAAGGATATGAGGCTGAGCTTGAGAGGGGCACCTTCCAGGAACTATGATCAGTACCGTGATGATCCCAGAGGGCCAGGGCTCACATAGCAGCCAAGTTCCCAGTGACGAGGCCAGCATCTGAAAAGGAAGGGAATTAAAAACAAAAACAGGCATCACTTTCCTAGATTAACTTTCTTTTCCTTTTATTGCAATGGTTTTATACATGAATGGGCTACATCATGTCTCTGCAGTCAAGATAATTTCCATCTTATACGGTGCCTATGGTGAATGAATTGGAACTCAAGCCTTCGGAGTTTAAAGAGCCATTACAATTACAGCTCTGTGTGGGAGCCAGGACTGAGGGCTGCATGCATCAGTAAATCACCCTTGTGTTCTGGTCTGGTCCAAGGCCAAGAATGTAACCATCCTCCAGAAGGCAACAGAAGATTCCAAAGATCTGACTTCTTATTAGCAAATTCAGGACATAAAAGTCATGTACATTTAAAAAAAAAAATGTTGATTCGAGAGAGTCAAAAAACAGCATCACTCTGAAAATTAGATGCATGATGTGTCTTCCTGTGCCAGCCAGACAATTAGCTAATGGTCTGTGCATAACCTCTGCTCACAAACACTGAAGATTTACTCCAGGCCTCTCTGCCATCTCTCCCATATTGACAAGTAGATAGAATCATGTTTTAGCATCTTGTTCTAAGAAATATACGCATGGAGGGTTCTACTCTGCAACCTCACCAAATTTTCTTTTTCTTTTTGGAATGGAGGGGTAGTGGAAGACGTGGCTGGTCTATCTTATTTAAATTAGGAGGATTTAAAAAAAATAAACAAATATGGAGATCACTAAGAAGAATATACCAAACCCATGTATTCAACGCTCAATTTAGTAAAGTTACCATGTTGTCTTTTTTTAAGAAATAAAAGATTTAAAATAAATATAAAGTCCTCTATTTTCCTCTTCCTGGTCCCATTCTCTCTCTCCTTCCCTAAGTAAAACCACCATCATGAACTTGGTGTGTGCCTGGTCAAAGTTTCTATACTTTTCCATATGCAAAAATGCATCCATAAGTCATGAATTTTGTGGGTGTTTTATAAAATTATATAGACGCATGCTCCTATTCCTTATGTAATGCTCTCCAGCTTTAATTTTTTCTCAACATTGCTTTTGATCTCAACCCAAGATTTGGGTTTACCTGTGGATTTGGTTAATTAAGGTGTTTATTTCATCATATGAACTATGCCATAATCTATCCATTTCCCTATTCCTGGACATTGAATTATTTCTATTTAAAAAAAAATCTTAATAACTATGCTAAAATGGACAGTCTTGTTCACGTTTCTATGTGAAACTACACTGGCTACATAGTTTGTATGCCCAGTGCAAAATGAAACAGCAGAACTGGCCCCCTGGTTCAAAACATAGGAATAAAGTTCTGTTAAAGGTACTAAAATATAAAGCTTTTACCTTTCTTCCACAGTCTCTCTCTTTCTTGTCATGATGTTTTTTTATTTGTCATCCTAATGTTCTAAGAAAAATTAAAAATGCAAATTATTATCATGAATTTTACCTTTCATCGTTATATTGTGCAATGCCAGTTTAAATGCAACTATAAACCTATTTAACTCATATGGGGACTCTCTGACATTAGACAGCTTGCATTTGGTAGCTCCTATATGTATACGTATTTCGTTCTTACCGGAACAATGGAAACACTGCACAAAACTAACTCAACTGTTCTTATTTCACGTCTTGATTCCTGCACCTTCTGCCCACACTCTCTGCCTTCAGCTTACTGATGAGTGAGGAAGGACGGAAAGGAAAGGGGGCTGGGGTGCTTTATCTTTCCCTCTCTTCTATGTCATCCATTTCAGCATAAGTGGTTGGTTAAAGCGGGCAAGCAGTATGAGTAAGAAAGGATGCGGTAGGGTTCCTTGCTTGCTCATGTTCCTTGCTTGCTCTTGCTTGCTTTCTGCGTTTGAAGCAAGTTCTGGCTCAGACGGGAAGTGTGGCCTCCCAGGGCTGTCAGCTGCCTGCTTACTCAGTCCCAGACGTCCCATGCTTACCTTGTTTCCGATCTGAGTCCCACTGAACTCCCACGCGTCATGGGTCCACCAGAATTCCACTGGAATCCAGAATGCTATATGTGAATGGGGGGCAGCAAGGAACGGGGGGCATGCGTATTGTACCTCTTTCCTCATGACATGCTCCAATGTCCCATCGAACTTCACTTAAAAGCACAATTTCAAAAAGAAAACTATTAACAATTTCAGAGTGGTGAAGACAGAGCATTAAACCAAGCACAGGGCCCTCCTGAGGACAGAGCCCTGGGAGACTGCACACACCCATGGAGCTGGTCCTGCATGCACCTGAGAGCTGCTCTGGGATGTATGTCTGCAAGTGGGTTTCTGGGTGGTTACGCACATTGTCAGTTTTAACCTGATATTACCAAAATGGGTTCCATAATGGCTGGACAAATTTACACTAACACTAGTAATATGTGAAAGTTTTCACTTCCCCATATTCTCACTCACACTTAATAATAATATACTACTTAACTTTTGCTAATTACATTATTTTTGTTGTTATTTCCTTGCGAGGTTGAACATCTTTGTTCTTCTGTAAACTCCTTGTTCTATAATCATTTTCCAATTATTTACTAGATTTTCTGTCTTGGGGTGTTGATTTGTAGGATTTTTTTTGCTTTGTTTTTTAAAACATTCTCAGTACTAATCTTGACTGTTACATATCTTGCCAATATCTTCTCTCAGGCTGCTTCTCACCTTTTAACTTCGTAAGTGAGGCCTTTTGTTCTACAAAAATATTAAATTTTCTAGTAGCCACATTTATCAATCTTTCCCACTGTTATTTCTATTTTTTGTGTCTTCCCTGCCTAAGATCACAAGGATATTCTCCTATATATTTTTCTAATAGCGTTAAAGATTCTTTAAAATGTTTTGTTTTGCTTTAATCTTTGGATATTTAAGTCATCCGGAGTTTGTTTTTACGTACAGGGTGAGGTAGGAATTTAACTTTATATTTATTTTACCATGGAAGGTCAGTTGCCTCAACACCGTTTATTAAATAGCCCATCACCTCCCCCACTGATTTTTTGGGGCTGTTTCGCAGATCCCTATGTTATTCCACTGATCTATTTGTATTTCCCATTTACTAGTAGAGCTTTTGGTGAGTATTGATATCTGGTGGAGTGAGAACTCAGTACTTTTAAATAACACACATTCTGTTCATGAAAAGACACAGAAACAATAAAACAAAAAGAAACACGTTTTCTTACTTTTCGAGATGCATTAAGAAATTCTCCAGCCTACATAGCATGAAAACACAGTGACTTTGAAATCAGAGAGACTCGAGTTCTTATCCCAGGCTTGTCATTTCCCGGCTGTTTGAACTTGGGCTTGTTTCTTAACCTCTGAGGCTAGACTCTCTAATCTGTAAAATAGGGATAATAAGATCTAGGACCTAAAGCTATTGAGAAGACTAAGCGCGTTAAGTGCCTGCACAACCTCAACACTCAGGAAATATGACTTTTCTTTCCCTTTCCTGTCCTTGGAAAGGGCCATGTATTTCTTGGTTATTCTGTTCACTCGTGGACTCGACAAAGGCCGACTAGAGCTTGCTTAAAGGCAAAAACAAAATCCATTCCGGGCTGATGATCTGATTCAGTCACTTTTCTAAAACCCAAATAATTGCTTGGGGTCTGGAACGGCAGAAGCTGCAAGGATGTCCTTAGCGGCTCGGCGGCTGGCTGCGGCTTTTACTAATTAAATGACACAAATAGGTCATAATAAAACCAGAGCCAATCAGCCTCCCCCCACCCCCAATTTCACAAGCTCACCTCTCCTGACACGTGCTGAAAAGATCAAAAGGATGAGGAATCAATAGGATTAAGAGTTTGAAATTCTAACACGTTACCCACAGTGAGTTGGGACCTCTGACTCGCCGGCATTGCTCAGACCAATATCATTTTGTTGGACAGAGAGGAATTCTTTAAACTAATATACCTTGAAACCTGCGATGGAGTTGAGAACATGTTTGGAATTTCATCATGTCCAGGTAGAAACCTGGATTAAAAAGGCTGTTCTGGAAGATCAAAGGAAAAAAAGTGCAGCAAGAATAAATACATGACTGATCCCACTGCCGCAAAAGGAGGAAGCTAATGGGCCTAATGAAGCGAGTGGTCAGGCCTTCTCCACGAGCTTCCATCATGCAGGGCACACTTCCAGAGAGAAACAAACCAGCAGGTGAGTCACGGAGCAGGCTGATCTGTCCAGATGATGCTCTGAGGCATCGCCTGATGGTGTGGAGAGGCTCAGCTGGAAGGGCGCTGAAAGGAGATGCCAGGAAGAAAGGAATCTGCAGCCGCCATTGGAGAGGGCAGTGGCCAGGTCTTTCCTGGAACCACCACTGTGCTTCAGTGCCTTCCATAAATACGAGCTCAATGGAGTGAGACACACAGTGGAGAGGGGCCTTGGGAGCAGACCTTCGTCCAAATCCTGGCTCCAGGACTTGCTAGCTGTATGACAGTAGGCAAGTTACTCAGTCCCTTCGGAGCCGTGGGTTCTTCAGCTACTAAACGGGAGAAAGAATTTCAAACTTAAAGCATTGTTGAGAATAAACTGAAAGGAAATATAATGTATAGAGTTCTCAATACAAGAGGGGTTCAATAAATGTACTTACTACCATTTTCCACATTGAGAAAATATGATTGTCATTGGTGGGCTTGGGGGATGAGCAGCCCTGAGCTTTGCACCAAGCCTCCCATTTCTTGGGTCCTCCACCGCCACAGTGAGTTCTCCAACCACCTTAGCAAGCTTCCCCTCCCCTCCCCACCCCTCAGCAGAGCCACCCGTTCTCGGCTCATCTGCATTAACTATTGTGCCTGTGCAGGTACAGGTATGTGTAAGATCCGAACCTACAGAAAGTCTCCACAAAGTTTGTAAATGTGATGTTTGTGACTGAGAACACACGGTCCCTTGGTTACAATATTCCTCATCAATGTCTCCCTTGAACGTTCCGATTCAGCAGGTTGAAGGAGGGTTCGGGAATCTGTGTTTAACATGTAGCCCTAGATCCTTGCTTTCAGTGTGGTCTGGCAGCTCTGGCATCGCTGGAGCTTGTTAGAGATGCAGGATCCCAGGCTTCGTCTCAGATCAGAAGCTGCATTTTATAAAGATACTCCGGTAGAGGTGCCAGATAAGATACAGGATGCCCAGTGAAATTTTAATTTCAGATAAACAATGAAAAGTTTTTTCGTATAAGTATGTCCCATAAGTATACTGTATTTTTATTTGCTAAATCTGGAAAACCTCTCTTCAGGTGATTTTTATGCACATTCAATTTGAGAAGCACTGCTCTAGATCAGATCTCAAACTTTCACTGGCTTCAGAATCACCTAGACGACTTGCTAAACCCAGACTGCTGGGCACCACACCCAGGGTTTCTGATTCAGTCAGTCTGGGCAGGGGCCTGAGAATTTACATTTCTAACAAGTTCTCAGTTGATGCAGACACACACACTTTGAGAACCACAGATCTGTACAATGACCAGATTCCTAGGTCAGCCCACAAACTTCTCTGCAGTCCTTAGAGCTTGGACAAGATAAAGGCCGAGGTTCCCTCCAACAGTCATGTCTATGAATAAAGACAGAGAGAATAACAGTCTCTGATTCCAAGCCAACAACCTATAAAACCTAACCACTGTTTATAACAATGTCTGTAAGGACAAGCACGGATGACCACGTGGAGTACCAGGAACTCATCTTTTTCCGACTATGTGTGTTTTTTCCCCGTTTCCAAGCTATTGGAGGTGGTTCCCAGAGCACAAGGGGGATGGTGGGAGGGCTGGGAATAGATGGATTCAAAGCGGGGATGGATCTCTTAAGGGGATGGGTGAGAGAGGGGACAGATTTAGGGTGGGAGGAGACCAAGTAGGCAGAGTGGAAAATGGGTTGCCAGCAGTGGGGAGTGAGGAGGAGGAGAAGTGGGGCAGGGCTGGCTCCTCAGTAGGACTGCGTGACCCCGCTGAAGTGGCCATTGGAGCTCAGAGGAAGGACACCAGCTCCTGGGAGTCTGAGACTGAGATTAAATCCCCAGCTCTGCCAGGGATCAGCCCTGTGGCCTTGTGCAGGTGGTTCCACCTCTCTGAGCTTTGATTTCCTCACGTGAGCAATGGCTTCCCTTTCCTTGAAGGATGATCGTGAGGGAGAAACGAGACAACGCATAGAGAGAAGACTCCTGATCCCTTAAGGAGGCACTCAGTAAATGGTAGCAGATCTTATTATAGTTGCAAGAGAGTTTAATGCTACTTTAGAGTAATATTCTGTTTTAGAGAATCTCTTTACCTGTATTTAATTTCATAAGATAATAGGTTTAGGGGAAATGTCATCCATACTCTGTGGCGGTAGAGGCCTCTTATAAAAAATATGCATTGTTAATGAGACGCTCATTCCCACCTGAATGTGATTTCTCCTCTCACCCCCCACCCACCCCAGTTCCCACTGGTTCAGAGGGACCAGTGTCGCCCATGGAAGAGTTGGAGCCTGAATTTGTATGGAACAGGTCCCTGGCCCTCAGCCGGTACCATAGGAAGGTCAGCCGTGAGCTGAACATTAGGCCGAATGGTGAGAGGCATCAGCTGACAGACCAAAGAGTGGGCCAATTTAACCAGATACTTTTGTGTCCTGGCAAATACAACCCAAGGGTTCTTCAGTGGGTTTTTGTGCCTTGTTTTATAACACTGATTTTATTTTTAATAGGAGCATACAGTACAATTGCCTTTTTTGATGTACGGTTCTATGAATATTAACACAGGTATAGACTGGTATAACCACTACTACCATCAGGATACCGTCAATTCCATCACTTGAAAATGCCCTGGGGCTGCTACTTGGTTAGCCATACCTTCCTCTCACCCTTGACCCTTAACAACTAAACTTTTGTTTTTTCGAGAATGTCATATAAATGAAAGAAATTAGGCTGAGTGAAAAAGCCAGCCTTGCCTTATTTTATATTCTTAAATAAAGACAGCAAGCTTTTAAAAAATTATTTGACACAAACACTGAATATGAGAAAACACATTTGTACATGAGACTTTTCTTTTTATTGTCACACTCCTCCGTCCCCCTACACACTTTCCTTTGATTCTTTACAAACTTACTTCTTCCAGGAAGTCTTCCTGTATTAGTTCTCCAGAACTTCCTTATCCTCTCCTTCTGGTGCTTTTCCTCTACTCTCTACCTCTTTTCGTCACTTTCTTCACTAGCATGGATTAAGCAGCATGACACAGGGAGAAGCACATGTTCTTTGAGGACGCGCAGATCTCAGTACCCACCTGAATCGGCTAGGACTGTGGGCACATTTAGCCACCTTGAGCATCAGTTTCCTCAGGGCAGAAGAATATCTATTCCTGAAGAGCAGGAGTGAGGATGAAACGAGAGGATGAGTACGAAGCCCCTGGCACAGAGTAGGCAGTCAGTATGCAGGTGGTTATTATTCCGAGCTGTCGGTAGTGAGAGTGCTCATTACTGCAACAGTTTCTATCTGCTTGTCCACCGCTAAAGCCCATAGACCATTCCATCGGAGTCCTCCGTATATGTGCAGGTATAAAACAATTATTCAGCATCAAAAAGACTCAAAACAGTGGACTACATTTTTCATGCATTGTCTGGCTGCACGTGAAGTAGAGCTCACATAGGGGTAGACCTTGCTCTGCCATGACCTCCCTGTGTGACCTTGCCCATGGCACCTTGGCCTCCCTGGCCCTTGATTTTTTTTTATATGAAAATGTAAGGCTGACCTCAAAGCTTTCAAAGGTTTTTCTCGGCTCTGAACTTCTAAAACCCCAGGTACACACAGACTACGGCTGTAGAATTTAGTAAGGACTTATACATTCTTTCCCCAGTCTGTCTGGGTTGAAACTCTGCTGACCCTGAAGGAGTGGACCAACCTCTCTCCTTTGGTTTATTATTCTGACATTTCACTGGGTTTATACAAAAACATCGAGAGATTATCAAGTGAATCTAGATTATATAAACAAATGACTAGATAACTGACTTAAAAATACATACAGAGCTTTCCTGCTTAAATATCATGATAAAGAAAAAGAGAGAAGAAAAAGTCTGAATTAATAAATAGCCCACTCCATTTATTTCTGTCATGTAGATAGAGTTTAATAATAATACATGACGATTGTTCAATTTCCTGGTTGTTTCGTATGTGCCAGTCACCAGGCTGGGCACCCTGCATGTCATCTCATTTCATCCTTATAACACATCTGTGACAAGGTATTGGGATTGCTATCTTAACCCCCCTTTTTAACTGATGAGTAAAGCAATCCTGAGAAGTATGGTAAATAGCCCATACTTAGACACGTAGTAAGTGGCAGAAAACTGGACAGGGTTACATAAAGTTCAGGTAATTTCAGAACAGGATATATTCATTCCCATGCCTAAAGGGAAGAGAGTAGTTTCCAAGGGTTGGCCTCATCTCCCTCTGATTCCTTAGTGCCAAAAAGTATTCGGATGTGACTAGCACTCCATGACTATGAGTTGAAGGAATAAAAGTGTAGAGGGAAGGGAAGAAGAGGAAGCTGGGGTAGGGGGTAAAGAGAGAGAGGGATGGGAGACTACAGCAGGAAAAGGAGGGAGAGAAAAGGCATGGGGAGGTCAGGTTCCCCAGGGCGGCAGTTAACAGAGGCTGGCTCTGGGAAAGAACACTGGAGAGCACAGAAAGAAGGGGCAGGGCCTTCAGGATACAGTCACCTAAGAAGATGAAGGCAGGACGCAGGGAGATGCTGGGTCTGGGAACAGGAGGAAATGTATAACGTTTTCTCTAACTTCTAACTAACTTTTCTTTGGACCAGTTTCTACGGAGCTAAGAAACCCACTGGAACTCCCCTTGCCACTTCCAACTCCTAACTTCTGAAGAGGCCACTGTTTCTGAAATAAGAAAGATTTTTTTCTTTTCAATGTAACTGAGAAGAAACAAACAAGATTTGTCAATTTAAAAATTCCTAAACTGTGTTTTTACCCCCAATTATGCTATGAAGAAAAGAACCTGTATAACGATGGGCAAACTGTAACCACGTGGGAAGGGGAAAAAGGCTGGCAATTCTTGCTGTGTCATTTTAAAAAGAGAAAGTATGATGTCACTTTGAAGAGATGGACAGAACCAACTGTCAGCTGATATTCTCGTTCACCATAAAAATATATGGGCAAAGGGATTTTAAAAAGTGAAAGAAAATAAATAATAAATCCAAAATTACAGCTAAGCCATATTACTTGTGTGGCATAATACTAAGCACTTTGCAACCATACTGTCCTCGAATCCTGGAAGCCATCTGTGAGGCTGGTACTATTTCCTGTCCATTTTGCAGGTGAGGGAAGTGAGACACGGAGGTCGCACAGCTAGCAAGCAGCAGAGCTGGGATTCAAGTCTGAGTCTAACAACCAAGTGATTAACCAAAATGAGAATCCGATGGCTAGAAAAGACACAGAAGACAAAACAAACCCAAGTCAGAAGAGCCCCCGTGAATAAGTTGTCGCTGCAGAGGTGGCTGATGAAGGACCCGAGGCCGGTGGAGGAAGCGCTGCTGACTTGAGGAAAGAACGTTCGAGATGCGTGGGATACAGATGGAGAGGCCTGAGCGGGTGAGAGCAAGAGCCCCCACCAGGATCTGAGTTCAAGGTCCGCTTCCTAGTGGCTTTGTCACTGCAGGCAAGTCATTTAACTTCTCAAAGCCCTAGTTTCTTCTGTAAAATAGAGATAATACCCACAGACAGGGTGTCGTGAGGAACTGTACGGGGAGGCAGGGTAAGCTGGGAGGTGTCACACATTCGCTGCAGCAACAGAGCCCGGCAGAGGCTAGAGCTGCAAGGTAGTTCCCAATGAGCAATGTGGCGGAAGGAAAAACAGTAGTTTGTGAGAAGATGTCAGACCCTCAAACAAACAAGGAAAGAAAGCCAGTATCAGTCTGCAACGAGAGACCTGATGCGTCGGGAGCTTTTTTCTTCCATGGGGCTAAACTGCTTCACTGGCCTTTTTCTTTTTTTTCTTTTAATCTTTTACTTAAGGCTACTTTGGCATTTGTGCTGGGAGGGACAAAAACAAGGCCACGTGATTTTGGAAACAACCACAGGGTTTGCAAGGCCCCAGACGAAGTCTTCAACCCCCTGGGGCCGCAAGGTGCTCTAAGTTAAAACAGATATCCAGGGAAGTGGGGCAGGTGGGCGGTGCGGCCCTGGGACCCCGGCTGACTGCGGAGACTGCGTCCCCCCACTCGCTGACTCTTTACATGGCACAGACACTGGGGGCTGCCCACGACCCAGCTGCTTAGGTTCAGCGGCCTTTCCCTTCCCTTCCTGCATCTCCTGCCCCCTGACCTTCTTAGGGGATGGGCAGCCCCTGGCTCTCAAAGCCCCTTCAGATCCCTCCCTTCCGTAGAGCTCCCGGTCTTGCCCCCCAGCTCCCGTGGAAATGAGCTAGGTTTGAAACAATATGATCAGTAGGCTGAAGACTTTCTGAATAAGGAGACAAGGCTTAGCACTACCAGGAAAGCATCTAAACTTGAGAGAACCTGGTGAATCGTCATGACCTCCTCCCCCAAGAGGAAGTGTTAATTGCCTTGAGCTTTCTTTGAGCCTCTGAGAAAAATGAGGGAAACAGAAGGAAAGAGGGCTAGGCTAATACCTACCAGACTTGGGCTACAGGCTAGCCTTTCCTGTGGCCAGGCTTCATGATTTGGACAAATCACTTTACTCCTCTGATCTTTCTTAGTTTGCCTCTGTGGGAAAGCGAGCTGTTTAGATCAGTGTTTCCCAAAGTGTATGACTTGAGATAATTATAACGGTCACAGGGGAAAATTTTTAATTTCAATTAATATTACCAAACAAACTCATGACTCATGTACATGATTCATGTACATTATTATAGGCTAAAGTGAAAAAAAATGAGTTAAAGAAAAATATAAAGTAAATAATATTATAGATGGATGTGACCAAAATTGTGAAAATGATGCTTGAAAGAAGGAAATTGGCCAGCTCTGACCTTCTGTCCCTTATCAAAGGGCAGGGACTAGGACCACCACTCAGCCGTCTCTTTCATTGCTCTCTTTGGCACCCCCTCTCTTCTTCTTGCCAACATCCCCCGCCCCCACCTCTATCAGGGTTTCCTGTCAGTGTTATTGAGAAACCTGCCTAACACACACATCTACTGGTCTGCAGTCCTTAGGTACAAAACTGTCGTTTGCACAAGTGATCATGTCATCAACTGCAGTTCACAAATAAAAGTCCTAGTAAGGCCAATAGCATTTCAAATCTCCTTGTAAAATTTCCATAAAATTATCAAATCTTGCTCACAGGTTTCTGCCCCTCACTTCTCCATGGATGCCCTCCTCTGGCTTCATACATTTATTTTTTACGTGACTCATTAGGAATCATCTGTATTCCTGTGACTTGTTAGGAAGCGTGTGTATTCCAACCAAGGGTGCAATTCTAAAACTAGAAGAGGAAGGGTAAAAGAGCTTATTTCAGAGAAATTCTGCAAAAGTTGCGCCCAAAGGGGAAGTGGGCAACCGAGAGGCTCTGGAATGTTCTGATATTGCCTTAAACATAAATATGGTGATCAGTAACTTTTTGTTTATGGAAAGCTTTGATCTTCCCAGAGAGATGTGACAAATGCAGTCTATTATGAGCTAGGAAACGCAAAACCACTTGGCATACCATGGTTAATATGCAAGAGTTCAGTGCAGGATGAGCAAGCAAAAAACAGTGTTCTCATCTTAAGGCAAAGACACAGAGTCTAGGCAGATTTAAATTATCTGGCTGAAGAATTCAAGGGCATGATAAGGGTAACAGATTTACTAAACCTGACTAGGAGCAGGAGAATGAGAAACAGGATTTGGGGAAATATTTCTTCTTTCCCTTCCTGACACACTATACCTTCAATAGCTAAACTCCCCGGCATGGGAGGACCCTCTGGAGTGAGCACCATGAAATGAATCTGGAAGGGGCTAGGGGCTCATCTGGTCAGCTCTGTAGGAAATCTGTGCCCTCTGAATCTGGGATGATTCAGGGTTAGCTTGGTGGTGTCCTGGTCCCTGGCCATGTCTGCAAGACTTGGAAGCAGCCAGTGAGACTTGGGCCAGTAAGGCTGAAACAGTGTGGGCCCTACTAGTAAGAGGGCTCCATCCACAGTGACAGGAGATGCCAATTATTTGTTTCAATTCTGCATATTCTATTCATCTACCTGAGAAAGGGCAAGTGTTGCAGCTCCTCCACCTTACCCTGAAACTCTGCATTTCCTCCTCTTCCTTGGTCTCGTTCCCAGCTGTGAAATCCGTGGGTCCTCTTCTCCCTCCTTTACCCACGTCCAGTGAGCCCTTGACTTTACAGATAGTAGTAGGCAGACAGTGAGTGTTGGTATAGCAGTTCTACTGTGAGGGCTGTGAGTCCTTGGGTGAGTTACTTAGTGTCTCTGAGCCTCAGTTTCCTCCTATGTGAAATAGGGGTAATAGCAGTACCTACCTCCTGGTGCTTTGGGCAGAATTTAACAAGATGGAGTGTCGAAGGCTCACAAGCTTCTTTGCACAGAGTGCTCAGTTAACATCCATCTAACAAATGACCGTGGCATTTTCCTATTGCAAACAGAATACGTCTCCCAGGGGAGATGGAGACAAATCTTCAGAGTCCTGGAAAGAAATACAATCAATTAAAACATATCCCTAAAACACATTTTACTAAAAGAAAAAGTAATCTAATTTAATTCACTAGCTGAGATGGTACCTAAACATGGTTGACAATGTTGGCTTTTCTCTCAGTTACTGATTTCAAAGAGATCAAAATCTTACCCATTTGCATCCAATGGACTGTTTTACCCACCAATCCAGGCACAGTCAATGGCTCTTGGAGGAAAATAAATTCTCCTGACTTCTTTTTCTGCGTCTAAGCCAGGGACTTCATTAAATGAATGTTCTGAGTCTTGGTGCTCAGACTTTGGCTTCCATGCCAGGCAACAGCTTCACTGGGCTCTGGGAGTCTTCCAGGCTCATCTGATCAAACTGCAGCTTTTGTGTCTGTCAGTATCATGTATTTCTCCTAGTAAGACAGTCAGAGTTTTTGATGCTCTCCTCCTTTATCAAGGGAAAGAGTATATGAGTGAACTTGATGCCACCAGTAGGGGACTAAAGCCCAGTTACTAGGACTTTCATGATTAATCAGGAGTGGCATGCCACTCCTTCATCATCCCTGTCCCACCCTGTTTCATTGATGGTGGTGTGGAACCTTAGCCTAAGGGCTCTGGGTTCCTCTGGGTTGTGGTGATTAGCTGCCCATTCAGAAGAATAAGGCATTTAAACAATTTGAACCTAAGGGGTTGACAAACGCATTCAGGAAGCAAGGTCTTTTCAACTGGTTTTCCCCTTATTAATTAAAGGAATGCTTTTTTGACATCTAGTTGAAACTCAGAGGATGATGAGAAGACAGAAATTAATACATATTCTTTTTGGTCTCAATCCAAAGTTTTTTTTTTCCTCTCTGAGTTTACACTACTTTTGAGCCCTCCTCAACTGAGAAGAATGAAGTCATAATGGTAATTTTCTTTTTGGCAACTGTTTGTCACAAATCTAATTTACCTGTTTTCTTTCAGATTGTCTCATAAGGGGATGAGGGCTCTTTCTCTCAGTGGGTTTGATGATTCAGATGTCCATCATATCACATAATGGTGAATAATGGAGATAATCTAATTGCTATTTCCATTAAACAAAAAAAAAAAGGGAAGACAAGAATAAAATGTCCCTGTAGAATGTTCTCTAAGAGTTGACGTGGGAGAGCACGAGGCTGCCCCCAAAGAGGCAGGCATCTTGGTGCACCAAGAGAGCTCCAGAAGAGGCCACCTGCGGAAAGATGGGGCTATGGCAGAGAGTCCTAATCACAAGGCTTGGCTTCAGATTTGTCATTAGAATGTCTCTTCTTAAAATAAAAAATCCAAACCCACCTCCATTATTACTCATTCCACCTGTTTATTGTAAAATATGTCTTCAAGAAATGCTGGAGCAACTTCAACCACCTGCAAAGAAGCTAAGGCTGTTAATTTGACAGCAGATTGACACTCCCGTCTGATTCCAATCCTGTCTACCTAACGGGTTGGCCATGAACGCTCACATAGTTGTGTGATACACTTTGAGCTTCCCCAAGCAAGTGGTAACAAGGCAAGTCTGAACCCCAGGTGTCAGCCGGGGCTGCCACAGCAGCAGATAGAGAGTCGTTTGTATTTACACCTTGTTTGGACCCACATTAGCTCAGAGTGTAACCTATTTATACAAACACATAAATGGCTCATTGAAAACCACGAGTATTTAGACAGAAAGTTTCATCTCACCTCTTCCAGAGATGACACACCTTCAGGCCTTCAGCCTTTCTCTTGTCAATTCCATTCTAAACATAACTCAGAGCAAAAAGATTCTTCTTATTAGACATAAGTGTCATGAACATTCCAGGGAACCCAGGAGGTAAAAGACAATGGTAAGGAGAAATTCTAAAATGTCTTAGAAGTATCCTTTCATCCAGCTGATTTATATTATAAGCGCTCACCCCAAATGAATCTATAGAATTTGAGGTATGAAATATACATGAGACATTTCAAGTTCTAACCAAACTATTACTACTTTTGCTTCATGTTCAGTTTGTTTGATTAAAAATTAGATGGGTAAGAAAATGCATTACCACAGCCGGAGGTAGTGAGACCAGGAAGAAACTGACTTGATGAAGAATGATACTGATAATTTATGAAGACCTATGAAGGAAATTTCTGATCTAACAGTAGTGATCACATTTTAAAAAGGAAAACTAAACAAGAGGAGGAGAAAGAGTAAGAAAAGAAAAGAAAAAAAGATTTAAAGAATTCGTCTTCAGTCTGGAGAAGCTTCATCCTGTGGGAATGGTTTTGCGTTTTTCTTACTTCGGAAAACCATCATCAGATGTTGACGGCTCTCTTGTCTTTGCTTAGGTCTGTAAACCTCCAATCATCCATTTGGTGACATTGAAACAGAGGGCGATACTCTATCACCCCTTTATTGGGTGAATATGGAGAAAGCGTCTGTCATGCTGGTCATCATCTTTTATTTCAAGAAAGTAAAACCTATTCTTAAGTAATCTTCTCCTCCACTTGGAAGCCCCCAATGACACCACCTCTCATTTCTTTCTTGATATATGCAAATTTTACTACACAATTATTTAGACCTGGTGCCTTGTAACACAAAAGATTCGATGCTGCTCATACCTTGACCAAGCAGAAAATCCTTGAGGAAATGTGAACTTGTTCGTACCCATAGCAGCTATTTTAATGAAACAATACCTTATTGACCCAACATCTGACTATACATAAGGATTCGTCCTTTGGTACATTTCTATGTTACAGAAAGGTTTTCAACTGATAAACATCTTTATGTTGCATGCATATTTTATGGAAAAATAATTGCATAGTCTCTGCATATAATCTTTTAGGCACATTGCATGTGCTCGAACTGCAGCAAGAATGAAAGGTGAATATGGTTAAAATTTTGCCCTAAAATCATAATGTTAAATTATCAGGGATACTTAAAAACAACAACAAAACCTTCCCTCTTCACCTATCTTTACCTACTTCATCTCAATCTCATATTATTTTAAAGAAAGAAAATTTCATTGCATATGTTCTAGCAAAGTGTGTTGGTAGGAGAAGGTTTAACAGAGCCAGAGAAAATGTGCAAGGAGTGAGAAAGTGAATTGATGGATGGATGGTTAAATGAATATAAATGAACTGACACCTTTACAGGAAAATAACATTTCTTTTCTTTTTTTATTCTATAGATCAGTGGGTTTTGTATCTGTAATTCTTTCATATCAGCAAAGAGGAAATAAACTCTCATGTAAATCATTTCCCCCCATCTGGAGCATATTAAAACCATGCTTTTTTTTTTTCTTTTAAGCAGACTCTTTTTTCCCTATTTGCTTATCAGTTCATCCACCATTACATTTTAAATGAAATTGCAAGACCCTTGTCCCTCCCCCAAATTTCAGCCTGATGTAGGAAAGTGGGAAGCAGACTTTTCTTGCTTTAGAATAGTGACCTAGATTCAATTACAGATAGACCCAGAAGAGAGAAGTGACACCTCACAATTTTCTCAGAGGTCTTGAAAAAATTAGAAATCCCAAAACAATAGTTAATGGAAAAGAATCTGTTTATTTCTCCATTCTTTTGTTTTACTTTTTCTTTGCCTTAATTGCATTGCTTTGGTCCATTTAATTGTTCTTGGTATAACATAACAATAGGTTTCCCACGGGATATTTAGAATCATAAAAACGGGCATTTCAAGGAAATTTCTGAATTTGGTTTTTGAGAGTGGGTGTCTACATACGGAGTGTGTGTAATCCTGCAAACCAAACCCAAACAAGATAAAAAAATAATCTCATAAAAGGCGTATTTTTTCTTATGTCCTTAAAAAAAAGCAAACTAATTACATTACAAAAAGCACACCAATTCTAATTGCATTGCAGACAAAGCATTGAACGGAAAAAAACAGGGGCATATATATTTTACTGTTTTCCTAATTACTGTGGGAAAATGTCAAAAGAAATAGAAAAAGGAGAATCCTGTGATTCTGCTTATTGACTTTTATCATTAAATTGAGCATATAAATGACCTGAACGGGTGGCTTAGTATATTAAATTAAAAAAAGAAGAAGAACAATGATTCTCTCTTCCTTTTCCCTCCCTCTCTGATCTCAGCCTGAAAGGAGTCTCGGAGAGATAAGAAAGATGGGATTCGGCCTGCGCTGCTCTGTCTGGTAGGTCCTGCTTATCCCGGAGCGGGGAGGCAGTTGGGATCCACGCAGGATTTCTCTTCGTGGTTTACAATAAGCAGTCTCCAGCGGGGGCACATTCCCCTCCACGTCCACCGCTCCCCAAACAAAGAAGTCAAAATTGTCTGTCCCAACATCACTCCGCTTGAGAAGCTTTGAGGTGCTTGAGGGCTAGGCAGGGTGCTGCGGGCAGGCGTGAACACCTCAACCCTCGCCGCGGTTTGGAGCCGCCCAGCGTATGAAGAGGGCAGAAGTGGGCTCGCGTCTATGCGGGTATCCAAAATGAAAAAAGCTGTAAACCGCGCGGAAGTCTGGGGAAAAGGTGCAGTAATCAGCAGGGGCGCCGCCTTGGTTCTCTAACACCCCGGATGGATGGGTTTTCCCTGAGACATCATTTCAGATCCTGGGAAATAAGGCTCCGCTGGGGGTTGACCGCGGCATTGGGCATGTGGGTGCGCGCGCCGCCCAGCAGAAAGGGTCCGCCGGGCCGCGGTGGGGAGCGCAGCAGGAGCCCGGCCCCGGGGAGCCGGTGGAGGATTGTTTCATTTCAAAGTGAAAATCTGCAGGCTTTGGGAAACGATATTCAAAAAAGTATATAATCTCCATATGCCGCTCAATGGAGGATCCTCATAATTTACAGCGGCAGATAAGGCTAGAGGGTGTAATAAAAAATCTGAAGCCCTCCCCTCCCCCTCGCCGCCTCCCTGGAATTGCACCTTGGGCAGCGGAGCAGAATCCGGAATGTGAACTTCTCGCGACATATGTTTCCCGCAGATAAGTAAACAATCTGGACGTGAAATGGAAATGGTAATTAATGCAGTAATGCTGTTACACCTCGAGTGTGCAAATCCCATTGACTCTCCGCGCCACGGGGGGTGCCGGGCGAACGGCAACCAGCGGCGTGCGCCCGGGCCGCCGGCTCCCTCCCTTCCCTCTCCTTCCTCCCTAGGTCCCCGGGCGGGGCGTCCGGAAAGCCCGCGGGGGCTTGGCCCGGCTACAGGAAGTCCGGAGCTGTTTAGCGGCTTTCGGGACTCCCGGCTCTCCGACCCCCTCTGGCTAAGCGGGTGCGCTTCCTCGGAACCCAGCGCGCGCCTCACAACCACCTCCCCTCATTCTCATCGAAGCTCTGGTGCCCGCAGAGCCTCTGGGCTCAGAGGTGCGGCCGGGCCCTGAGGCACCCAGGAGAGGCTGTGCTCTGGAGCCGGGAGCAGCAGGCGGCGCCGTGGCCTGGAGGCCGAAGAGGGCCCCGAGCCCTAGTGCGGCCGGTTGCCCCGCACGCGTCAGTCGGGGCTGGTCTTTCGTCTCCTCCCTATTCTCGGCAGAGTGCAGCCCGACCGGCTGGCAGAATTTTTCTAAAGTCCCTTCCATCCCTGCCCTGAAGGCACGGATCCCATACGAATTGCCTCTCTTCCCTATCCAAAAGTGAAAAAGTTTGGAAATGGCCACTGGCTGCCAGAGTAGAGCAACTCCTCCACTTTGTAGCAAAGAGAAAACTTGCAGATTCCTTTCGGTCTCTGTCCGACCTGGGCACCCGCTTCCTTCTCCAACTCAGCTCAAACTCTTGGGACCTTTTGGGGATCGGAGAGGATGCCCAGCACAGGGATTCGAGCGAAGAGGATGGAGAATCTGGGAATGCCGCCCAAGAACTTCCCGGCCTCTTGGCCATTCCTCCTTCCTGAGAGCACAACTCCCACTCCCGAGCCTCAGGAACCCGCCCGGAGTCCGCGGGTGACGGCTCAGCCGGACGCAGGGCCGGGGGCTGGGCAAGGAGGGCGTGTCTAGGCTCCCTCTTTTCCGCCTTCACTCCCCTTCCCAGTGCCAGGGCGGACAGTACCAAGCCGCGGGCCCCAGGCGCGCCCAGAGTCGGGGTTAGGCGGGAGTGACCGCAAGACTCCGGTTTCGTGTCGACGCCCCAGGATTTCTAGCTGCCCCCACCCCTACTTCATTATTTTCTTAATTACTCAGCAGTAGCCCAGCGCCAACCCTTCTGGTTCTGGTTCTAGGACAAGTCCCATCCCCGTAGCCTCCAAAAAGAAACCTGCCCAAGTGGCGCTCCCACAGCTGGGTCTGCGAAGGTCTCCAAGGCCAGGGCAGGGCCAGAGGCTAGGAGGGCTCGCCCCTCCGCGGAAGCGGGGAGCACTGGCCCCGGCGTCTCCTGCACCCAAATCTAATGGGCCCCTTCTGACTCTGCCTTTCTTCCTCTCTCACACTCATACACACGCGCAATCCGCTCAGCAAATCAAGAGATGAGAGTTCTTAACAGGAATCTTGTGAATTACGTGAAATTCAAATTCAAATGACTTGAATTCATTGTCCGCTTGAACAATGGTAACAAGGCCTGAACTGGGGAGGAGCCGAAGCAAAGCACAGTCCTCGAGGACAGTCCTGGCGCCACTGCTCGCCAAGTTTTCCGGGCGCTGGCAGTCTCGGATCTCTCCAGAGAAGCTGCGGGCGCGGGAGATGCTTCCTTAGATGGTGCGAAGTAATGCAAGTCTCCAGGGCAGGTAGTCCCCTACCCTGACTGAAATATCACCCTGCTTTAGATGCCTGGAGATCCCTGGAGGTGATCTAGATCCTGTTTTAAAATGCAAATGTTAAGCGGGGTCTCAGATGTCAGGCACTCACACCTCAGTATGATTTACTCTAAGTAGCTGGTCTTTCCCATCTACAAAGTTAGCGGTTCTAAGAAAACTGATATTTAAATGGAAAAACTCGGAAACTGGAAGGGAATCAAAGGTTTTTGGAGTCGGATCCAAAGCTGGAGAAGCGCATGAAAGGCTGCAGAAGGTCTCCATTAGAGGCCAGGAGTGGAAGCAGGCCAATGACCTCGCATCTCCCAGAAGATGTGGCCAGTGTGCCCCCGAGCCAAATGGCTGCCAAGGTTTAAGAAAGAAAATCTAACTAAAACCCAAACAACTCTGCCCTTGCCACGCCAGCGCCTCCCGCTGCCCTCGCAAGCAGCGTGTTGGCCAGGTGTCCGCGGTCCCAGAAAACACTCAGTAGAGGAGAGGCGGGGGCTAGCGCGGCATGTATTTGGGTCAAAATTTTTTGTCCCCTGGAAGCAATCGCGCCTGCAAGCGAGAGGCCCGGGCCCTCCCTGACGCCTATGCTCGAGGGAGGCCCAGGCTGCGGGCAGGAGAAGGCCGGGACTCCCGGGCTGCGGGACGCGCGCCCAGCGCAGAGAGGTCGACGGAGTCGCCTCCCGCAGGGTCCTGGGCGCCCCGCGCGCGGCCGGAGTTCGCGTTCTCCCGACGACGCCAAGGCTCTGTCGAGGGCAACTCCGGATTGCGCTCTGCTGCGTATGGCGCGCTCGGGAGAAGCGGCTCTCCTCGGCTCCGGCGGGCGGGGCGCTCCTCTCCCTACAGGTTTGCTTTAATGCTTTTCTTGAAAGAGAGAGACAGTTGTGAGCAAACAGGTTTGACAGGGAGTGCTCCCCCCCCCCCAACACACACACCCCCAGGGGATTTCTTTTTGTCTGCACCTGACTTCAAAGTCAGTAATCGGCCCCTGTCAGCGGCGTGACGAGGAGGATTTCGGCTGTTTGTCAGGGCGAGTCCCGGCCGCGCACTCGGCGGAGGCTCTGCGGCCCGCGGGGCGCGGGAGACTAGGCGGAGGCAGGCCCCTTCCCGGCCGATGCTAGGCCAGGCCTAAGGAGGGCAGCCAGCCGGGCAAAGCCCGACCGGGAAGGAAGGAGGCGACGTGGGGTAGGCAAAAACGGCCCGAGCTAGGTCTGTAGCTTTAGGTCCCGGGACCTGCGCTGGGGCCCCGCTCTCTGCTGGCTAGAAAGAGGTCTGCCACCAGCCGCGGACATACGGCGCCTCCTCGCTACAGCGCACCCCAGTTTCCTGGAACTCCCTTCGGGGTCCCCAGGGCCGGGCGCAATCTGAAACCCTGGTTTCAGTTTTTCAGCTTCCGCCACCGGAGGCTTTCCCCACTAGCATCCACCTGATGCCCCTTTCCGGCCTAACTCTGCCCCGGAGTCGGCTGGGCGCCCTGGAGGGGCCGGGTGCGCAGGGTCCCTCCACGGCTGGGGCACTCTGCGCATCCAGGGCGCTGGTGCGCCAGGCTTCATGGGGCGATGCCCAGACCCCTGTAAGCTTCATCTTAGGAGATGTTAAGGGACACTGAGCTATGAGGGAGATCAGAGCGGCTGACAGGACTGTCAGTTGGCGTTATATCAGACAGCGAAAGCGCGGCGCCTCCGCTCTAGGCCTCCTGGGCTTCCCAGGGGGCGGGAGGAGGGGACTTCCCTAAGCGCCCGGAGCCCCCAGACCGGACGGCCACCAGAGGCAAGTCACTTCCTAATTGTCTCGATTTGTAAGAGGGTTTTGTGATGCTAAGTAAGCGCGGCGCAGCCCGCCCGGCCTCCCCTCCTCGTCCCCCAGCCCGCCTTTGTTTCCCTTCGTCTGATCGCTCATTTATTTATCTATCTATTATTTATAGGCGTCCCCTCCTAGTCAGCGCCCGTGTATGTTAATTGTGTTATACCATTTAATTCTAACATCGGTCTCAAAAGAGCTCTTAATGAGAAAAGCATATACAACACGGATCACTTTGCTATTCAGCTCAGCCAGATGGACAACTGCTAACTTTTTTTTTTTTTAAATAATGAAAATCCCCCTTTGACAAAGGAGCTTGGATGAATAGGCTGCAAATAGCACCTCAAACACTTCTAATTGTTTTGAGGACAATATGCTAATCCGTGGGTTTCGGCTTTGGTGTCTGTTGACAACGTTTCCCCGTGCACTTCCAGCCACCGACTCCTTTGGAAACGGTCGAGGCAAGCGCGCAAATCCCTCAACAGCAGCAGAAAGCAGACAAGCGCTAGGCTGCCCCAACCCCCATCCCGCACCGCGTCAAAGCCAGTGGGGAAAGCCCTCGACCCACGGAAAAACACGCGTGAGCAGGGCGTTGGGAGTGAGACTGGAGGGGGACAGCAGGGGTGGGGGGTACGGGGAGCACCCTTCGATTTTGAGAGCAAGTTTCAAAGAGTTGTGCTGAAAGGCGTCAGAAGGTCCTTTCTCCCCACAAAAAACAGCGATCTTCCAGCTAGCATTCACCCAGCCGCCAAAAAAAAGGCTCTTTTCCTTGTTTGTTAAACACGAAGGGCTACGAGTTATTTAATTTTTATGATTTTTAAAAACTCCTTTTTATGATTAAAAAAAAAACTCCTTGCCTATCTCCTTCCTTTTCCCTTTGCTCCTGCAAAGTCTTAGTAAAACGTCTCCCACAGTCCAGAGCCGGGACCTAGTTTTTCTGCGTTTCTGAGGCTTTTATTTTTAAACTTAGGAACCAGTATCGAGCTCCAAATCTCCAGAAAAGCCAGCAGCAGCGTTTTTAAACACCTTAAAAAAAAACCAACCAACCAAACAAACAAAAAAAAAAACGATTCCACTGATTTTCTGCCATGTATTGAACTTAAACACCCACCGCAGGACGCGGTGCTCTGCGCGCAACTAGTTCCCAGTAGACTCGGGGCTTCTCTCCATTCCTTTGGAGTTTGGTTTAAAAAAAGAAAATGCACCCAGATCTCAGAGGTCTGGGTCTGCCTTTGTCTTAGTTCATTCGCTCCTCTAAGTGGTCTGACCACTTTGTGAAGAGCGCATGGAAGAAGTGACGTCTCAGGGATGAATACCTTTGTCCAGTCTCTAAAGGCAAAAAGCAGATCTCGAGGGTGCGATCAGGGCAAATCCCAGACTCTGGGCCCCTTTGCACCAGGCCTGCACGCCAGCCGCAGGCTGCCACTACTAGAGTGGCTCTATGCTCTCAGCCTCAGGGCGACCAGACTCCCTGGCCCCTGAGACCTGGCCTCCTGACTTCAGATTTTATGCACATCAAAGGTTACTTTTTGCAATGACAGATTGTCTTTATTCAAAACGTCTTTGTTCAACAAATGAACAGTGTAAGGAGGTGAAATCCTTCTAGGTACATTTCCAAGACATCGTCAAAACATTTATACCATTTAGGATGTTTTTATTCTTTTTAATTTTTGTTCGCTTTCTACTTCTTGACTTCATAATCTGACATTCTGTCTAAAAGTAGACTTAGGTCTCTAGGAGCACTGCTTTATACAAAGTAAATAACCATGTGGGTCCTTTTGTTTTACCTTTAAAGAAGCAAACACAATCATAGCATGATTTCAAATAGAAATGTTTCCCTTTCTATAGTTTTAAACTTTTAAGCCTTTCCCCCCACACATGAAGAGCAAATGCCACCTAGTTGTGTCTGATGGCCAAACACAGAGACACAGCTAACTCTTTTCTTCAGTGTGCGAAAGAAAAAAAAATATATGCATATTCTAGATATAATACCAGGACCTGGGAGTTCTGGAGTCCAAAGCCCATCAGAGGAGAGAGAAGGGGACATATAAAGCAAAACTGCCTACTTTTTTTGTCCAAAGGGGGTACAGTTGGAGATTAGTTTGGGGACAGTCAGGGTAGGGGCAGCTGTATAGCTGTCATAGGTTCACAAGTTTCTGGCACCTGTCTGTGCCTTGGCTCCAGGAGGACGCCCCTACCATCCCCCTGGAAGAGAGAGGCAGAGTCTGGGGTAGGGTAGGGGGCGGCAGCAGGGCTGACCCCGAGGCATCTGCAAGCCCGGGCTAGGCGCAGAGGTCAGGGTGCAGACCCCGCTTCCAGGCCACCCTCCAGGTCTGGCGAGCCGGGCTGGGGGTTACATGGCCGTGGCGTGGGCTGACGAATAAGGGTCTATGCCAGTCTTGGTCATGCCCGGGAAGAGGATGTAGGCGACGGGGGGCTGCAGGGTGGAGGCAGACCAGGCGGTACAGTTACAGGGCACCACGTAGCCCGGGTTGGTGGGGGACGGGTGCGTGTGCGTGTGCTGGCTGGGGCAGCTGAGGCTGCCGAAGGCGCCGTTCTGGTAGCCCAGGGTGGACGCGTAGGGTAGGGCGCCGGTGGCCAACGTGTGGGGCACTTCACCCATCTTCTGGATGGCGCTCGAGCTAAACTGCGCGGGGTCCAGCAGGGAGTAGGGCGCCGAGGCGGGCGGCAAGAAGGCCCGGGCTTTCTCGGGCGCACTCAGGAGGCCGTCGGAGGCCCCCACGGGCAGGCCAGCCGCCTTGAGCGGGTCCGTGTCGCCCAGGTAGGGCAGGGGGAAGACATACCTGTCCTTCTTGAGGAGGTTCTTGGGTTTGCGCCGCGGCCGGTACTTGTAGTCGGGGTGCTCCTTCATGTGCTGTGCACGTAGCCTCTTGGCCTCGTCGATGTACGGCCGCTTCTCTGCCTCGGACAGAAGCTTCCATTCGGCGCCTAGGCGTTTGCTGATTTCTGAGTTGTGCATCTTGGGGTTTTCCTGGGCCATCTTGCGCCGCTGGCCTCGGGACCATACCATGAAGGCGTTCATGGGTCGCTTGATGTGGTCTGAAGGTTTGGACATGGTCCTGAAGGCTAGGCGGGTGGGGGTGGGGGGTGCAGGGGTCTGCAGGCGAGCCTGGGCGCGGTTGTCTGTCTGCCTGTCTGTCCGTCCTGAGCCGGGGGCTCTGCGCTCCCCTCGCCTCCGCACCGCTGAGGGGAAGCCAGAGAGAAGGGCTAACCCCGCAAAGTTCAGCTGATCATGCCAGTCTCGGCACCCAGGCAGGCCCCGGGGGACAAGTGGGGGCGGGAAGGGTGGGGGAGGAGAAGGCGGCAGGCAGGGGGGCTGCCGGCACCAGAGGCTGGGGCCCAAGTCCCGGAGTCTCTGGGATTAAGTGGCCAGGTAATTTGCTGGCGGAGCGAAGAAGCTCCTCCTTCTCCTCCTCTCCACTTTCGTCTTCTCTGGTTCTCTTCTCTCCTGTGTCTACGGCCTTGGCTCCCACCCCCCTCCCGTGGCTTTCGCGGAGCTGCCTTCTTTAGCACTGCACCTGGCTGAGAATGCGGGGAGGCTGGTGAACGAGAGCCAAAAGCGGCGAAGTTCAAAGGCGAGGTGGGCCCGGACAGCACGCACTCTGACATAAGCGCGGGGCGGCGACTCCCCAACCTGGGCGCCAATCAGCAGCAGAGAAGGCAAGGGGGCGCACCTGCCAACGCGCCGGCGGAGGAAAGGGGGAACGCGACTGGTGGGGGCGGGGAGAGGTGTAAGGGGGAGACAGAGAGAGAGAGAACAGAGCAGCCGGCTCAGGACAGGGGACTTGGGTTCCACATTGTTTCTGGCACCGTCAACAAATAAAACTCTTAGTGCCTGTTTCCTTTCCTGGTTGTGCAAAGGAGAATTGGGACTTCGAATACGAAGACCCGGGGAGGGGACAGCAAAGGGAGCGAGCCGAGAGCGCATGTTGATAAATAGGACAGCCTCGCCACGAAACGCAAGGACAGCACTTTCCCCCTTGTCAAAGATCCTTGCAAGAGAGAAAGAATATATTAAACTCAGGTTAAAAAGCGAAATAAACTTTTCGCGCCATACCCTCGGAGGTCCTTTGGCGTCGTTCTCACGGAACGCCCCTGCGGCTCCGCCTCCATCCGTGCCCCCGGAGGCGGCGCCTGGGCGAAGCGCTGGGCCCCGGGCTAGCACACTCAGCCGTGCGTTCCAAGCAGATGCCCGAAGGCCTCGCGTCCGGCAGTGCAGAGTTTTCAAACGCTTGTTGGTGAACATTGAAGAGCACCGTGACCCGCACTTCATTTTCGTGGAAGGGGTTGGGGGATGGGATTTCCATCACGATTCCCATTTATTTTATTATTACTTAGTGTTTTTAAATCTCCAACTTTCCTTCCATATCTGTCCAAACTGGAAAGGCAGCCTGGAGGCCGGCCTGCGCGCGGTGGGGCGTGGGGGCTTTCGCCTCGCCCCTCCTCAGCGGCCCTAGAGCGGAGTCTCAGGCTGTACCCGCACCCGGGGTCGGTTTGTCCCTGAGCGCCTCTTCCCACCCAGCAAGAACGCGAGACTCGTTTGCTGCGTCAGATGAGCATTCTTCGGGAAAAGAGGACGAAATAACCCGCAGAGCCAACCTGCGCGCCTGTTTCCTTTGAATAATTGCCTGCCCGATGTGAAATGCCCTTGGGGGAAATATTTATTAAATGGAGACCATTGTCCCAGGTCCAGCAGGACCTGCGTGCGTTCCAGGCTTACTGGCTTTTGCACTAGCCTCTCTCGGGAGGACCGACCAGAAATGCGCGCCGCTCCGCGGGCTTGGAGGGGGTGGGGGTGGGGGAGGTAAGCAGAGAACTAGGAGGCAGCGAGAGAGGGTCTTTCTTTAGCACGTAAGGTATCAAATCTGAGGCGAAGGCTTTGCTTCTCCTTTGTACAATTAGAAAGACGCGTCGCATTTCTCACTCTTGGCGCGCTCTTCAGAGAGGTGGTCACCATACCCATTTTACAGATTAGGAAACCGAGATTGAGAAAGGCTAAATGACTTGCCAAAAGTGGTAACGCTAGGTATATAGGATTTGAAACCCCTAATTTTTTTCCACCCCATTCGGTGCCACCTCTGAGGATTAGATGATACTGCAGCCGAACGCAGACCTCTCCCACCAGACTATTGGAGCCATCGAAACCTGCCATGCAGACAAACTGCACTAGAGGGCTGATCCTCACACCTGCTTTTGATTCACTTAGGCACTGGTGGCTTCCCCGAGTGTAGACGTCTCGCCAAGTGCGCCACCTCGGCGTGGGCTCCGGAGCAGGTGTACGGTTTTCACATTCCTCTCGGCCCCAGCCCCGGCCTCCATCCTGCCCGCTACCCCTCTTTTCTCTGAAATAAGTTGCGGTTAGCTTGGGGTACCAGGAATTAGAGGCGCTTTTCAGTTCAGTCCTGGGAGAGTTTCCAAGAGTCGCAGGCAACCCCTACTCACTTGAGCGCTGCGCTCAGAGCCTGCCAGGGTTCTGAGGTCCAGGGGCCAGGCAATTCGAGGTCCAATGGGCGATCTCGACGGTTTGGGGAAGGAATGACAGAAATGCTCATATCTGCAGAGAGGAACAGCGTCCGGCGGGAACTGGCCAACTCTCACTCCAGAACCCTCAAGGGACATCAAACTCACACAGAGGTTTGGGGTAATGCAAACCAATCTCTTGGAAACTGCTCAAGGAGGTGATCTGGCACAGAGTCCTAGATCCTTTCTCTCTTCCCAGCCTCCAGGCCAGCTTATTCCTGTTGCCCCGAGGCAATTCGGGGCAAGCGCGCGCCCTCCTTCAGTTCCTCATATTTCCTCCTCCTCCTCCTGTCCGGGCTCCTCTCTAAACATCTTGCGCTCTGCTCTAGTTCTCAGTCCATGAGTCTGGAGCGGATTAGTACGAAGGGCATGCAGTGGTGGAGAGGCAGTTTGCGGACAGGGCGCCACCTGACCTCCCAGGGTTCCAGAGCTCCAGGCTGCCTGGGTCCAGCTGTACTGACCCTGGCGGGAGCCAGCATCCTGCGCGTCTAGGTCTTGAGACTTGAACTCCGCGCTTCAAGGGAATTCAGGGTTGAGGGCCAGGCCCTCCCGGTCTGGCATCGAGGCATCTCGTAGGCGAACCGCGCAGTCTCATATACACCCTACACAGTGTTGGTTGGCCACGGGTTTATGAAAGACTCCTCATTGCTGGGTCCCAGGAGTTCCTGTGATCCCGGGGCCTGACCTTCTTCTGCGCTGCTCTGTCCCTCTGAGCTCTGCCTCCCCGCCAGGCCTAGACCACGAGGCAGACGTCCTGGAGAGGTGGCTCCCGTGGAGAACCAACAGCTTTGGTCACCTGGAACAGGTCTCAGGACAGAGGTCGCCTGGATGCGCTTCCTGCTTTATTCGCAGCCTGAAGGTCGGGCCATAGGCCTTCAGGCCACTCTCTAGGGCTGGAGACCTCCCTGGGATGTGGCCTTTCTGCTTCCGCGTTTGCTTGGAGAATTCGCGCATGTCCTCAGTACGCACGTCTTTACGCAGCGCGGTTACTCAAGGCATGCCGGCCCGAAGCCTGGTGTCTGGACCTCTAAGCAGCAGGGATTCTGCCAGCAAACCGTCGCTGTTCAGGTAGAAATGAAGAAGAGGCCTCAGAGGTCGCGACCCTATCCACTTCTTCTCACACCCCCACCCCACCTCGCGCCCCAGCCAGGTGTAAGACGTGCCTTCGTCTCTTTCATCACTGGGCCTTTATAGGGAATATTTTTCCTCTCCTTTCGCCAGGTCCTTTGCGTACCTCAGGTTTCTCTTAAGGCTTCACCTCCTCTGGGGAGGCTTCTTTGATTCTCTGGCTGGGGAATCTATGCTCTCACTCTCACGCACGCCCTCTCCATCTCATGCCCTCTTCCCCAGCCTCGTGTGGAGCCCTGTCGTAGCCGGTGCAGTCCACCAGACTTCGAGCTCCTCATATTTCATCTTTGAATGCCCCGTGTCCTCACAACTCCTAGCGCAGAGAAGACTCTCGATAGTTTCCCTCTGCTCAGGCTTAAACTTTTCCAGCAGGCCTTTTGGCGGCGGGGACGGGACCCCAGATGCAGCCTAGTAGAGCCAAGGCCCGCACCCGCCTGTCCGGCCTCAACGCTCTGCCCGCCCTCTGGCCACCACTCTCTCCTCTTTAGTGGGCATAAAGTCTCCGCTCCGAGGCCTCCCGGGACTGAGCGACAGCCAAGCGCGGAGATGCAGGTGCGCAGACCGTGGCTGGAAGAACGTGGTTGGGGGTAGAGGGGAAGTGGGGAGCTTGCCACGCGGCTCGCGCCCTGCAGGTTTTCGGAAAAGGCCAGGAGAGTCGCCTGCGTCCGGAAGGCCCGAGGTGCTGCGCACTCGCGGGACGCTAGTCCTGCCGGCTCAGTGCGGCCCCTCCGGGATTCCAGAGAGGAACTGAGAGAAGCTCCCGGCGCCGGTTTCGGGGAGCCTCGGCGCAGCCCCGGCTCCAGCTCGCTGCGGGGCTGTGAGCTCCAGGCACACTCAGGTGTTTAGTTGTGGGAGCGTTAATCCGGCCTAGGAGCCAACATTGCGGGTGATAAATTGATCTTGAGAAATAATGCTCTTTGGTTAAAGCATAAACTTTTAATTTTTCTTATTACCAAAAATATTTTAATATTTGGCACTCCTGCTTTTTCCTTTTGCCTGTTTTCTGTCGATTTTCAAATTCAGAGACGTATATCCCATCTCTCGAGAGTGCTCGGAAGAATCCAAGGCTGTGATCCAGTTAAGACATTTCCTGGTAATTGCTCTAGAGTCTTCCCTCCAAAACCCAGCTCAGCCCACTGGACCGTCTTGAAATTTTCTAAAACTTCTAGTGTCCTTAGCAGCCAAGATGGCAGAGGAGGGTGCGGCTTCCACCAAGAAACAGTGAGAAACGGAACAAAACCGGGTCCCAGGACAGACGCCTGGAGTGCCTGCAACAGAGCGCGTTTGCCTCCGCCCAGCTGGCAGAGCGTGCTTGGCTGGGCTGAAGGACACTTCTGTCTCAACACCTAGGCTCGCGCAGGTAAAGAGTCTTTTTCATACTTTAAACAGCCTTGAATAGCTGGAGTCTGTTTGAAGCAGAGATCACATGATTCACAGACGGTGCAATAGAGGATCGCATAACATCTACACAAATCGCCTGGAAATGGAAGGGATGGGAGCAAGGGTAGGGCTTGGAAATCTTCTTATTCATTCAGTAATTAAATGGGTATTCATTGAGCACCTACTGTGTGCCAGGCACTGTACTGGGTGCTGGGATACAGCAGTACATAAGACTGCAAAGATCCTTCTCCCGTGGTGCTTACAGCCCAATGGGAGGACAGACAAAAACCGAGAGAGAAATTCCTGTGCATCACTTCAGGCAAGGTACTTAACCTGCCTGTGTCCTGGGTTCGTTGCCTGTAAGCGGTACAATGGATTAGTATTGGGACTAGATGACTTACTATGAGGAAAGCCCTTAGAACAGTTTTTGGATGTGAAACGGCTCAGTAGATTATATTGTTTTATCATTAAATAAATAAGGAGTTAATTTCTGATAGTGATAAGTGATCAGCAGTGAATCAGGGTGATGAGAGAGGGGCTGGGGAAGGCGCCTGGTTTGGGATCTGAACACAGGAAGGAGCCAGCCGTGTGACGGAAGAGGGGTAAAGTAGGAGGAGCAGGAAATACAGCACTTGGAGAAGAGACTAACTGAGGGTACCTGAGGGATTTAAGGAGCCAGTGTGGCTGAAACCTGGCCGCGACCCTGGGGAGAGCATCAGGAAAAGGCTGGGCGAGGTCAGCAGGGTCCAGATTATCCAGGGCCTTGTAGACTCCATAAGGAGTTTGGGTTTTATTCTGCGTGTACTGGGAACACAACAGTCCCAGCAAACACACAAAAAATATTGGTTATCAGACACTGGACTTATGGAGGATTCTCACTTCCAACTATAGGCCAGAAACTTTATAAAAGGACAGATTTTTAGGGCTCTGGGGTCAGCTGCTCAACCATCTCTTAAAGTATAAGGCCACCCCTGCTGAATGCTTTCTCCCTCCTTTCCCCTCAAGGAGTTAAGGAAGAAAACAAAGGATGGTCACAGCTGTTCACCATTCTGAAAACATGGCTACTGATATTTGGTGGATGTTAGCAGCCTGATGTGTCCCTGACTTACTCTTCTCACTTCCCACCAAGTGGAGTTTCCTCCTTCCCTGAGGAGAGTCCCAGGCCTCTGAGTTGGCCCTTTCTCGAGACACTGAGTCCACATATAGGCATCTTGAGTATCTCTGCCTGAGAAATATAGGATTTGTATATGAGCAAATGAGGTTTCTTAGGATTAAAAAAAAATCCCAGTGGTTGTAAGAACAGGAAAGACATATTTTGTTTCTAAGAATAAAAGCCAAAAGAATGTCAACATTGTATGCCTCTGCCTCGGGTTTTATTGTGTTTAGGTGTTTCAAAGGCATTAGGGCTCCCCCACCCCATTCTTCTCATGTAAGAATCTTGGTCAGCTTTTATCATAAATAATACTCTTTAAGGCTCTGTGTTTGCTAATGCAATCGGCCAAGTTATTGGAGCATACATTCTCTTGCCAATTTTATCACAAATTATATACTGCAGAGGATAAGACCAAACTCTGGCAACAAGCCCCAGTCAGGGATCAGAATAACACTTCTTCTTTTTGTGGTACCTGCCTCTGCCCCAGCCTAACAGCGGAAATATTAGGGCACTCAGCAGTTGCAAACGGTGCTACATTAGCAAGTTTATGTTCATGTACCTATTGTTTCTTTAAAGCATCATTTTCACATGTTCTGAAGACCAACAACGCTTACCATTTCGTTTAATATAAAAGTCATTGAAATGTTTGTTGAATGAGTTGATTAAGTAGAAAGAGCTATCAAAATGGAATTCAAGACCTAGGGCTTCTAATTACTGTGAGACCTTGGGCAAATTACTTGACTTCTCTTGCCCTCAGTGTAGCAAATTACCCCAAAACTTAGTGGCTTAAAACAACACACTTATGATCTCCTATGGTTTCTGAGGGTAAAGATTCCGGGGGCAGCTTAGCTGGATGGTTCTGACTCAGAGTCTCTTATGAGCGTGCAGTCTGGGTGTTGCTGGGGCTGCAGTCATCTGAAGACTTGGTGGAGCTGGGGAGTCTGCTTCCGAGCTCGCTCATGTTGGCAGGAGCCCCCAGTTTCTTCACATGGGCCTCTCCCTAAAGACTGCTGACAACATGGCAGCTTGAATCTCCCTGTGCAAATGATCTGAGAGGGCCCGAGACAGAAGCCTGGTACAGTGTGGGAGAGGACTACACCAGGTGTGATACCAGGAGGAGGGGTCTTTGGGGGCTGTCTCGGACGCTTCCTACCACAGGCTCCACCTGGAGAACAGAGTGAGAAGAGCTTTGTAGGTAGCCAAATGCCTCACTGCTTCTGTTTCTTCTGGACACTATCACAGCCAGCTCTCGGCAGAATTGTTCAGAGAACCCCACCTTGTCCTCAGTTTTACCACTTCCCTCTGCCAGTGCACATTTGGCTCTCCTGGGGCTGGCTGTTGCCCTTCTTCCAGTTTCTTTAACAGCATCCTGCCCCTCCCTGTTCTTATCCCCAAACTGTCCTATTAACTTCTGTCAGCTTCTGTGAGCTAAGATGTCCACTAATCATTGAGGTGCCAATAAAGGACTCGAGGAGCTGGATTTTAGAAGGGAACTGCTGAAGACCCAGGCCAGTGGGACTGTGATTGGGAAATTATAGACAGTGTTGCTGATACTGTTGGGCAGGGAGCCCCTTGTGGCACCCCTGAAATGACATCTCTTCACTCTGTCTGCTCTTTAGCTAGTCCTGATCCTGATATCTACAGTTAAGTAACATATGAAAATATCTGTAAGTAAAAATTAATTAGCAATCAATTGATAAGGAGCCAGTGCATTGACTTAGAATATGCTGATCAATTTGACCTCTTTTTTTTGTTATTTAAATTTTATTTTACTGAAATAATACATTGACTTGGTTTAAAGTCAGAGAGTACTAAAGCCTTGTAAGTCTCCTGCCCCAGAATGCTCCAGCTCTTCACAATCACCCAAAGAGCCTCTCTCCAGAGAGAGTAATTTTCTAGTCTTCGAGAATCTCTTCACATCTCCATATTTCTAAAACATGTGCAGACTGTTGCCTACTGGCTTGATAAGTGAGGAGTTAGTTCTCTGACCCCCCACCCCCTCTGCTTCCCCTCCTCCACCCTCCCAATGTAGTTCTATTATAGTGTTTTGGTTAAATTAACAGTGTTTGCTTGTTATAGCTGTGCAAATATTCACAGTTGAGCCTTGTACTGTATTATGACTAGTTTATTTCCTACTTTCTACTAATTTCCCTATTTCCCACTCTCTTGATTTGCTTTGTAGCTGTCACTGATTCTCCCCAGCCTTCCCAGAGCCTCTCTCACAATTTCCCACAAGGTCAGCCATGTCAGGTAGTCTGCCATTCTATTCTCTTTCTTGTAGACACCCTTTCTGGAGATGCTTTCCTTGTGGGTTGAATTTCCTCGGATCTGTTTCTCACATCTTCCCCTTTCTCCTTTACTCCCATGTTTTTAGTTAGAGTGTATCTTCCAGGATTTTCGTCAGGTTGAAGAGATGGCATGACAATGGCATTCATCAACATGAGTCTCTTTAAGTCCCACTGCTCCAGCCTAGAATGGTTGCTTCTCTTCCTGGTGCCTGGGGTCTCCTTTCTTCTTCACCTAGAATATTCCCTCCACTTCTCTCCTGTATTGGAGCTCCAGTTTCTGTGTTCCGTCTTCCCCTTTCAGGTTTCATCCTTCGTATTTTCAAGTTGCAGGAATGTCCTGACTTCACTTTTGCTCCTCTCCTTGGCTCTGGTCCCCTACGTCTAACTTTCTGAGGTCCTCTCTGTATTCAGTCTTGGCATTCTTTCTCCCCTGCCTTCCAGGAGCCAGTGCCCTCATGCTGCCCTGAGCAGTCCTGCCCTCTGGGAAGTAGTACATGCTTCTCTATTCTTGTTAGAACTCTCCCCAAAAACATACATAGGAACAGCTGTATCTGGAACAGCCCTGGCCTAGAGCTCTGGGAGAGCTGGCATCAAAAGATGTGTAGGTTAGTAGCAAAAGGGAAACATCAGTCATTACCCAAACCTGGCAAAGCCTCCTCAGCCGAGGTGGTGAGGACCCAACAGGACTTGATGGAGTTGGGCAGAGGAAGGGATCTGTCCTTCCTGGTCATTATTCACAGGGATTTCAGATGGACCAGTGAGGCAAGACATAGATTCAGAAAGTAATTTGAGAGCAGGCAGTTGTAGCAGGTAGCAGCCAACAATGATTGAATTCTTTACTCATACTATGTTCCAGGTACTAGGCAAAACCTCTTTATATACGTTATTTTATTTAATACTCAATAAGCCTAGGTGGAGAAATCCATTATTATTCCCATTTTGAAGATGAGGACACTGAGGTCCAAAAAAGTTAGACAAGACTTGCCCAAAGTCACAGAGCTAGTAAGTGGTAAATCCAGGATTTGAACTCAGGGGTTGTCTGATTCAAGAACCCTCATCTTGCTATCCCAGTCCCCTTGGTATGACCCAGCGTGAACTTGGATGGAACCTAAGCATGGTACAAGGCAGAGGAGGACTGTGCAGATCCTTGAGGACTAGATCTTAACAGAGCACTCCTTGAACAGTGGCCTTGACCCTCTTCCTTCATGAAAGGATGGGAAGGATCGCATAGGCTGAGGAGAGGGAAGGAGGCAGTTCAGGTGGGAAGGTGTGTGCATTGGGGCAGGTATAGAGGTGGGATGAAGGACTTGATGTGAACTGGGAAAAGGTGAAAGGTAAGGTGGACCAGATCTCAATGGCACTGGATACCAGAATGAGGGGCTGGCGATATATCAGATAAGCAACCAAAATAGCACATTTTGGAGATGGGACTTCATGAAGTTCAGTATGAGAGTGTCATATGGATGGATGGAGATGGGAAGAATTGGAAGTTGCCCTGTACTTATGTACTATCCTTATTTATTCTGGGTAAGCATTTGCAGTGTCTCTGCTAATGCAACATTTATTTCGATAAATTCCCCTAAATTCTTACTTTTATCATAAAGCAGAATGCCTAGTCTGCTGATGAGGACTTATTTTGGTCTGTTATTATGGTTTTAAGCAAATATATCTTGTAGCAGTTCTTTGCTAAAAATATTTTTAGGTTTGTGCTTACTATGGTAGAGTGGATTGATTCCCTTATCAACCTATGTTCAAGAGCTAAATTCACTAGGATAATTTTAGCAATGATTAGTCTTCACTATAAATCAGGGCAGTCCATTTATAATCCTTGGATTATAATTTAAAAGATAATCTCAATCCTTGTATTTTATAGTACTTATTACACACAGAGATTCTTTGTTTATTAATCCCCACAATAGCCACAAGATTTTGAGAGAAAGAAGCCACCTTAGAATGGCGTGGCAAGAGTCGCTTACGTACATGCCCGTCATGGGGCCAGGACTGGTACATAGGTCTGTCTAATCCTACTATACCAGACTGCATTGCTGAAACACTTGTTTAAAGATGTCTAAACATATGGCATATTTATTGGGGATGTGAAGATGGATTTGAGCTGAGTAACTAGGTCAGATACCTTGAAGTTCTTTTGTGGTCCTGATTGGTGACCCAGAACCCCCTCCTCATTTGTGAACCATCCTACTATGATTCTCTGACTTGCTGACACAAATTCTGTGACAGACAATGCTGACTGCCCAGCCAACAGTCATTTCCCCTCTTCTTTATTAATTAGATCTTGATTTTTTTCAGTATCCAGTGTCCAGGGGCTGCTTGATTAAATCAATAATAGACTCTCCATCTGCTCGCCAGTGATTGATTTAAAGGTGGGCATGTTACCCAGTCTGGCCAATGAGCAGAGTTCTGCTCTGGGGCGGGGTTCTGGGAAAAGTTTTCCTTGCTTTCAAAAAAGTTGCACAGGATGAAATGATCCCGTTTTCCTGTTTGGGGATGTTGTTGTCTGCATGTCACCACTTCACCATTGGAACTAAGGGGGCCTCCTTGGGACCATGAAAGGGAAATGGCTGAAGAGAACACATCTGTGAGGATGGGGAGTGGTAAAAGGGTGAGGATCTAGTTCCTTGCTGACTTCGTAGAATTGCTAAATAACCAACTTTGGAACCCAACTTGTAAACTTTTTGATATGTGAGAGAATTCATCTTCCTTATTGTTTAAGTCCTTTCTGGTTAGGTTTTCTGTTGGCTTAGTCAAAAGCTCCCTGTGTGATAGCAATGCCTCCCATCTCACCATCTCAGGTTTTGTCTAGACTTGGACTTAGCTGAATTTATACAACCCGGCTAAGCTTTTATGTGTAGAAGCTGGAGCTCTTCTGGTATGCACATCCGAATCTTCTTTTTATGGATTTCCTGTTCAGCTATACTCTATTTTCACATACTTTAATGTAGTAAAATTGTGATTATTTTTACTGACCAGTCTATTTGGGTTCACATCTGCTTGCTGTATAAATAACCCCTCAGTTTTGCAATCCAGGAGGAATAGGAATGAGCTGGCCTGAGTTTCTCCCTGTAATGATCTTGGAACAGTAGATACTGTTCTCCCTTTTCAACTGTGGGAAACATGATGTTGGCCCCAGTGGGATTTGGGGATTGGAAACACCCCCCCCCACACACACACACACATTGTAGCTTCTTGGGTCCTATCCTGAGTCTCATAATTATGCTGACTTTTCCAGTCCTGTTGCAGCTGCGTAGCTGCTTAGCAGGCCCTCTTAGCAGACCCTAGCAGTGTTCTGACCTCACTCCCTTCAGTGGGGCTGCACTAAAGATCCACCAAGACATCATTCTTTCTGCCCAGGGATGGGCTTTGGTTTCTCTTGTGCTGGGACAAAGGACAAGCCGACTGTGCTCTCCCTTAATGTACTACCTCTTCCCTTTACAAAATCTTCCTCAGTTTTGCATTCCAGGAGAAATAGGAGTGAGTGGTGCTGACTTTCTCCCTGTAGCCATCTTGGAATAGTAGGTACTGCTACAGAGGTCTAGAGTGGAAAGTCCATGACTTTGGCTCCATGTCTTCCCTGCCCCTCCAGTCCCTAACACCCTGCCTCCTGTTCCCTGCTCCCACAAATTACCAAAAGTCAACTAGCCAAGGCAGCCAGGCCCTCCTGATTGCAAATGCATGACCTTTGCTCAGCCCTGCTTTCTCTTGACTGTGTGTAGCAGTTGGAACTGCTGTCCATCCTCTAAACTTTTCTCTCCAAAAGGCCCTGATCTCAGCCCTTTGACTCTCCCCTTTTCATTTCTCTCTGGGGGAGACCAATTGTATATGGAAAACATTCTAGTTTCTAGCCAAGAACAGTCTGGTTACCTTGTACCTTGTACCCAGGACATTTCAGGGTCTCATACCTAATAGCTCAACAAGTGTCTGCTGAGTGGACTCACACCTGTCTTCTGCTCTGACCTCTTCCCAAGTTCCAGTCCTGCTTCTGTGCTTAGTAGGCATTTCCACAGGTGTCCAGACATTGCTTCTAATTCCTTCTGTCCGAAGCAGAAGTTATCTTTCCTTTTAGGCTGCCTCCCCACTCTTCTTCCTTCTTTATTTCAGCCTGTAGTAGCATCACTCACCAGGGCTGGGAAAGATTGGGGTTCTCATGGATTCTTCTTTTTCCTTCTTCTCTCATATACTGCCAACCACCAAGCCTTGTCTAATCCTTCTTAATGCCTACTCATTCATCCCTCCTTTTCCTCTCCCATCTTTAGTTTTTGTCACTTCATGCCTGAACTGACAAGAGCTTCTCTTTGGTCCCAACTAATCCACCCGATTACCAGATTTCTATTTTAAAACCAGATTTAACACTCCACATGTCATACCAGTGCTAAGATACCTTTCATCACATGGATGAAGTGTCCACTGCTCTCGTCGCTCAGAGGGAAATATTCAATTGGTTTTTCCCAGTCCCTCTTTGGTTAGGGAAGAGACTTTCCCTTCTGGCCATCTGCCACTCCAAGTGGTGGGCCTATTAGATGGGGGGGTGTTACATAGTTGGTAGGCCATTTAAGGCATGGAGGATCTGACAGTGTTCTCAGGTTGGCGACACTGAGCAGGATTCAGCTCGCTCACAGCTCCCTGGTCATGGAGGTGCAAAGACTCCACCATCCACCCTCCAGTAGAAATGAATTTTCCCTTCCTTCCCATGTGTCTCAGCTGCCCCACGCTTTTTCCTCCTCCCCTCTCTCCCACTGGGTTTAACTTTGTTTTGAGTAGTAGAAAAACCTCCCTGGGTAAATGAGCACCCCAGTCCTCTACCTTTTGCTTTGAGGCATTCGGTCTTTGTAGTTGCTCCCCAAATGAGTGACTCTCACAACTATGGGAGCTGGGGTTGGGGAAAGACCCTCAGGACACCTGTGAGAGAGGAGGGGAGCAGGCAATGAAACGCAGAGACGGTCCCTAAGGGCAACAACCTTGCCACTCTTACATGACTCTCTCTGTCTTGAAAGTAAATTTCAAATGTCTATTTGAGCTTCAGTTTCATAAACTGTCAAACAGAGATAATAATGCTTTCCCCACAGGTTGATGTGAGGATCAAAAATGAAATACCGTCTAGGCAACAGGGCTTGAAACAAAATAGGAGTGGAACAAAGTGTTATCATTTCTCCATTATTCCTCTTTCTCCCCGTGGCTCCAAATAGCCTCTGAGTCTCACCCTGAAGTTACACATATTATGTCTGCCCCACTTCATTGTCCAGACTTGAGTCACATGACCAACCTGGCTGTCAAGGAGGCTGAGTATTGCAGTCTTTGTTCTGGGCAGACACGTGCTGTCCTGAATGTTCTGTTACTATGGAAGACGAGAGGATGCTGGTGGACAACCAGTGGTCTCTGCTATATCATCTTGGTGGCTTTCTGTTTTTATTCCTCTCCTCTCTTTTCCTTCGGCACAGAATTTTAACAAGGAGTTCATAAGAACACCTTACACTAATCAAGAAATACATATCCCATCCTCTTGTGTCTTGCTGTCCAAACCCACTTTTTACTCTAGAGGCTAAAAGTGGCAATTACACACATCATCGCCTCCTTTGCATTCTTTGGTGAGCATGACACCGAGTTGTGGACAATGAAGCTATGAGACGTCACCTAGTGGGTGTCTGCTGAAGACTTCAGGGAATGATTTTCCTCCCTAATGAAAAGAGAACCTGCATTGGACACCTTTGATGCACCACTTCCAAACCCCCTCAGTAATGAAAAGAGAACCTGCATTGGACACCTTTGATGCACCACTTCCAAACCCCCTCAGCCCCTCTCGTGGGGCAACCAGCTCTGGGCAAGCCAGTGCCTGTCTGTGCAGATGCAGTCTGACGGGGCCTCACCTGGGCCTGAGCAGTGTAGTTCTCACTGCCTGCTCTGGGGCTTCTCTGGTGCTGCAGCCCTGGAAGTCCACAGGAATGCTATTTTCTGCCCTCTTGAAAGCATAACCTGGTGATGTGGGGGAACTTAATGCCTGCGAGGCAAATCTTGGCCACTGGGAGGTCAGAGGTGGTAAACCCTCTCTCCTTTTGTCTCCTGAATGGACAATTATGAGACGCATGGCTCCTCAGAAAATCCCAATAGGTTTGAGCACCAGTTTCCCACAATGGTGGCCACATTAATAATGCATCCTGTATTGGCTTTCCCTCCATTCCTGTTTCACTGCCCATATCCTAAACTCCTGTTCTTTATTAGGGAATCACATTCCCCAGCCAACTACTTGCACACAAGTCTTTGTCTCAGGCTCTGCATTCAGAAAGGCCTAGACTAAGAAAATCCTTTGAAGAGAAATGCCCTCCCTTCTTATCTCCCTCTTCTCCTTACCTTCCCTAGCCTTTCCTTTTCTCTATTTTCTTCCTGTTGCCGGGATGAGGTATGTGGAATAATAGCAGCCACTTTGCGACTATGAGGAGAAAGTCAAGAGAATTGCTGAGAAGCTGTCTAGAGTCCTCACATTGGTTACCCACTGAACCAAGCCTAGCATGATCTACCTCAGATGTTTCTGTTATGTGAGAAAAGTAAACTACAATTGTTTAAACCACTTTTAGTTGAATAATGGTACTTGCGGCTAAAGGTATTTTAACAACACAGAGTCCATAAATCCCTTTACCTGTAGATGAATACATAATACTACCACACGTAGTTATTCACTCTTATTTTTCAAATGCATGTTAATGACCTACAAATTCATTTAGAAGGATGTGGTAGGCGCTACTGTTTGCTTGCCTGACATGTGTTCCTCGTTTCTTCATAATAGGGCCCTGATTTTTTCCTCCAGGCATCCACTCCTTTTCCATGCAGCCAAGAGCTTGGGGGAAGCCGACCCCCACCCCCAGCTCCAGGAGTGAACTTGATCTGATTCAGTCTAGTCCTAGTCTCTGCTCATTATTGGTCTAGGAATGTGCATGTGTACACATTTAGGCCAATGAAACTTGAGGGGAAGTTTTCCAGGAGGCTTCAGGGGACAGTTTTTTTCCCATAAGAGAGAACTATGGGAAGAGATGACTTTCTTACCTTTCTGATGTGTCTGAACGTGACGGCTGGAGTGCCACAGCTGTTGTGCTGCCAGTCTAGGGATGAACCCCCCAGCGAGGAGGCAGAGTGTGTGATGGGAAAACCCTGGGTCCATGATGATGATGCTCATCTGGTGAATCAGCACTCTCCAAAGTCCTTCTCTGGCCTTTCTGTTGTATGAGATAAAAAAATAAATATCCTTACTATTAAAGCCAGGTTGAGTCTGGATTTCTGTGTCTTGCCATTGAAAGCATCCTAACTGTTTCAAGTCATTACTGAACTTAGTATAACTTTTTTGTTCCACGTTTTCTCAGTGAACAGGTGCTCAAAGCATGTCCCCAATCCTGCTGACATCTGTGAAATGTTTGGATGTTAGAAAGAGGTCTGTATCCTCTGAAAAGTTGGAAATGGCCATTCTAGAATATCTTTCAAGTCTATTACATCCTTCCTCTTATTTGCTTCTTCTCCCTTTCTGCTCCTCCAAGGGCTTGGAGAGTATTCAAGATGGAGAAGCAAGAAGGAATTAGCGAGGGCATTGCCAGGCTACCTTTGCCAATGGGAGGGAGAGGGCTTATCCAGAGGAGGGCTGAGTGGATGCTGCCTGGGGCAAAGCTTGGCTCTTGATGGTCATTCAGTAATTGGCTGTCAAATTTAATGAGCTTTTATGAGAAGGATGAGAGGGAGCCTTTGTTATTGCTTAGTGGAGAACTAGCCCCAAAGATGAGGAGTGACCTGTTCATGGTGAAAAATACAAGTCAATTACACCCAATTCAATGAATTTTTCCTGAGACTTAATATGGTTGGTGCTGCATGAGCTGCCCCAGTATGTAGTTCACACTCCTGCCGTCAAAGTTGAAGAGTAGTTCTGTCATGTGCAAGATGTCACATGATGCCCCATGACACTGCTCCCAGTCTGATTGAGGAGTGAAATTGCAGCATCTGAAAAGCAAAAAACTAGTGGCTCTTCAGACTATATAGAGACCTTAAAATTTTACCTGGAGGAAATTTCCTCTGTTATCACCGTGTGGACTGACCAATAAAACTAAGAACACCTCCAGATGAGGTGAAAATGGAATGAATGGCAGATCTGGTCCTTAGCCCAGGTTTCCCAAGGTGCATGGACATCGGCTCTACCAAATGTTAATAAATGTTGTAAGAAATAAGATTCCTGAAGTCTGGTCTTTTAGGAAACCCTAAATAGGTATAAAGATTTTAAAGTTTAAAAGTAGGTATAAGATTTCTTTACTGTAGGTTTTCTATGGCCTCTAATGTGCCAGTGGGCGTTGTGAATCTTTAAGAGAAGAATGCTGTATGAATCTTTTCCCAAATTTATTTGGCCAAGGAATTCTTTGTTCAGTGGTCTGATCTAGTGGAATATGTTTTGGGGGACACTGCCCAGCCTAATGGGATCTAAGGATAGGATCCAGTAAAAATGAAGCACTTGCAACTGGAAATGATGGATTCTCTATTGAGAATGTAAAATTCCCACATAAATGGAATGATAATCAACCTGCTCTGTCCTCCCATATTTCCAATACTGTGCCCTGTTTAGAACTGATATCTCTCTTTTGGGAATAATAGCTAATGATGGGATCAGTTTACTTTGGGAGTAACACTTAAGTCAACACTCCCTCTGAGTATGGCCAATGTGCTTTCTCCAATAGCATTATACAATTGGAAACCTATTTGTGGTTTTCCCAGCACAGTATCTGACACCCACGAGGAATGAATGCTTCTGTTGAGAAGGCCCAGCCTCTTCTCCTTTGACTAGTGTCTTCTGCCCATTGGAGGTTAAAGAAAACCTTCCCTCTAAATTCCCAGAGATTTGTATGCTCCAAAGTGTGAGAAAACTTTGGATGTTCTGTGGATAGTGGTAAGACCTTTACCTATGTGGATGAGAAGCACAAGTGAAGGATATAGATACCCAACCTCACCAACAAGTCTTTGGGCTAAATGAGATTGTTGATTATACAATATACCTGCCCAAGACACGAAAGCACGTAGAGTTATGGAATTGCAGGGAGGCAGAATTTTGTGCAGTCGCTTATGACCAACATGGCTGGCTTCCCCATGTTTCATGGGTGAGTGGAGGAAGGAGTGTGTTGCCTGGGGAGTGAAGCAAAGCTCTCTTGCAGTCAGTCTGTACACCAGCAGACCCACTCACCAGGAAGTCAACCTCCAGGAGGGTAGACTAGGAAGAGGAAAAGGGTCAGTGATATGTGAGCTGATGTCCAGTCACAGCAGTGGGTGACATCACATTGGGACAAGAGAAGAGAGGAAACAATTATTCATGTTACCTAGAACAATAGTTCCCAAACGCAAGCCAGTTTTTCTCTTGTGGGGAAATGAAAGAACTAAGGAAAAAAATGTTATATGGTGAGGTTTTCATGTTTAAAATTTAAAGTATGGAATTATGTTTTTCCTAACCTTTCAAAGTATAGGTGTCCTTGGTTGGGCAATGATGGTAGTAGCTGTTTTTGTTTTTTTCAGTTTTAATACATTTGACCAAATAAAAAGTTATTAACTTTCATGTTAGTTTCATGGCTTTAAATTTTTGTGTGTGATAATTTTGTTGTACTTTGTTTGCAATTATACTGCTCCACATGTGGGAACCACTAGTCTGGAGCACATCACGAGCTTAGTCAAGTTTTGTGTTAGGTTGCAAGACGGTGAGAATGGGAGAGAAAGAGCAATAGAAATAACTTGGAGGATGTGAAAGTTAACAAGAGCCCAATGAGGATCCTGCAAATTGGAAATATAATTTGTATTAAAACAGCATGTTTTGGGTAAGTTAGTTATCCAAAACTAATAATGATACAGATGCCTATTTCAGGGCAGCTATGATGGTCCAGCTTCCTCAGGGTGGGTTCTGGTCTCTTATCCTGAGCAGATCCATGCTCACTGGCTTGAGGGAAAGAAGCTAGCTCCCATGATTGACTAAATATTTCTGAAGAATATCCAGAAATCTTATTAAGAGGAGGGTTACAAAGTTAATTGCTTTTGTTTTAAGCACACAATTTTAGGTTTATTATAAAATATTATTTTGAAAGTTACCTGTGATTCTGCTCCCTAGTAAGTGCCAGTTACAAATTAAAAAATCACATTTTTTTCCTGGTAAAGAATTTGTTATCTAAAATGGTGAGATATATCTTTTGAAATCATAGGATAAGAAGCTGCTGGATTCAAGCTATCAAAGTTTCATAAGCCATATCTACTGATGATACTAAAATACTTCATATATGAGGTTTGATTACAAGAGAATGGGTTTGATTCATATGTATGGTTGATGAAATCTGTCTCATTTTTCTACAGTAATATTTTGGACGTGGACAAGAACTTTTAAGAGAGAGGGAGTAGAGCATCATAACTTTGGAGTCAAACTGGTTTCAATCTCTTAAGCTTAGGCAAGTCACTTAGCCTTTCTGAGCCTCAGATTCTCTAACTATAAAATGTGGACAATAAAAGTTCCAACCTGAGGAAATTATGTTCAATATGATGGGTTGAAGAAACGCTAAAATCTTCCACTCATACACTGAATCGTCAAAATGATAATAAAAAGAAATACATAGCCAAGCTTTAAAACAACAAAGGGGGCTGTCTGTGTACTAGCAATGGAGAGTCTTTAATGGAAAAAGCAGAGCAGGAACTAGATCAATAAGCAGAGGCCACCATACTGCTTCTAAGGGCCCAGGAGGCCTCTGGTGACCAGGTGGCAGTTTGAAGCTGCCACTGTCATGAAACTGCCCCACCAAGATGGGACAGGCTATATAAGTCACCCATAACAAAACTGGCTAGTAACTCAGGAAGGTCGTTATCAAAAAAGAGACAATGCGACAGATTGTATTTTCTTAATTGGCCAGAACAACACCTCCCGTTCCACATTCTCTTCTTATAACGTGACTTTGACACACCTCCCATTGAGAAGTGGAATCTAGGTTCCCATCTCTTATAGGCAGGTTTATGGTTGTGGAACTTCCAAGGCTAAGTCAAAAAGTAATACAATTCCCACTTGGATATCTCAGGACGCTTGCTCTTGCAGCTAAGCCACTCCATGCGGAAGCCCAAGCACTCCACTGTGGAGCCCACATGAGAGAAACCAAGGCCCCTGATTCTCAGCCCAGGTTGAGCTGGTAGCAGACACCAACTGGCCGGTCACATGAGTCTATCTAATCTATCTATTTACTTATAGCTGTTGAAAAAAAGAATCCTCAGTTTTTGGTTTGAACAGCACATTGAACTGGCTGAAGAGTGAATCAGTGAGCCAAAAAGTTGAGCTGAGAAATTCCTCCAGAATGTTATACAAAGAGAAGGGGAGATGAAAAATAAGGAATACTAATGAGGGAAATGGTACAGTCCTAGCTTAACTGAGGTGGAGAAGCCAACAGAAGGACAGCAGCAGCCATTACCCATAGATGAGCATCCCACAAGCATTCCATGGGTGAAATCACAAGATTTTGTGGAAATCCATAAGTGACTTCAGCTGTCTCCCTGACTACTATGTCACTGTGCTCCAAGGCACAGAGTTTTAACAAATTTCTACCAGGGACATAAAAATAAGTCTCACTTTTCCATGAAATGTGTTTATTTTTTTCTTTTATAAAACTTGTCTCACTTTTATTCTCTGGCAATCAATCTATATATATCTGATCTTCCTCTTATTCAAGTAAATTTCAGCTGTGCTTTTAACTAAACTGAACATTTATTCTTTGACAAAAGTATGAAAAAAAACTAAATAAAAAATGGACCTAGATAAGGAAATGTAAACATTATAATAAGAGTTCCAGGAAGAGAAAGTGAAGAGAATGAAAGAAAGGCAATATTTGAACAAATAATAATTGAAAATTTACCAACACCAGAGATGGTCATAAATTTTCAGATTTATAGAACCCATCAAGTGCAGAACAGGATAGGTAAGAATAAACCCATACTTAGAGACATTGTATGAAACTTCAGAACATTAAGGAAAAAGAGAAAATTTAAAAGATAACAGTCATAAAAGGCATACTAACACAATGGAGTAATAATCTGACACCAGACTTCTATTTAACAACATTGAATTCAAGAAGACAATGGAAAATATCTTTGAAACCCTGATGGAAAGTAATTTTGTGTGTGTGTGTGTGTGTGTGTGTGTGTGTGTGTGAGGAAGATCAGCCTTGTGCTAACATCTGCCAATCCTCCTCTTTATTTGCTGAGGAAGACTGGCCCTGGGCTAACATCCATGCCCATCTTCCTCTACTTTATATGGGACACCGCCACAGCATGGCTTGCCAAGCGGTGCGTCGGTGCGCACCCGGCATCTGAACCGGCGAACCCCGGGCCGCTGCAGTGAAGCGCACGCACTTAACTGCTTGTGCCACTGGGCCAGCCCCTGATGGAAAGTAATTTTGAAGTTATTTTTATACCCAGCCCAACTGTAATTCAAGTGTGCATGTTAAATAAGTAAATTTCAGACAATAAGAACTCAGAAATGTTACTGTCACAGATCTTCACCTAAAGAACTTCTAAAAGATGTACTGCAAAAATAAGACAATTAAATGAGATAATGCATAGGAAGCATTTATATGATTTTAAATCTGCTTTTTCTCTACTATTAAAAGGGAGAGAAATGTCTAGCACTATTTTCTCCTTATACGTGTCTTGAATGTGGATGTGATATGTGGCACTGCAGCAGGCATCTGGTGACCATCAGGCTACGAGAAGAAAAGGAAGACTCAAAGAACCACAGAAATGTAGATCCTGATATTTTTAGCCTATTGTATCATCTCCAGCAATTCACCTACCTTCTTGTTATGTGAGAAAAATAAATTCCTATTTATTTAGGCCATTGTTGATTGGGTTTACTGCTACTTCACCCAATGCATTTCTAAGTGACTTTCTTTTCACTTTTCCTATCTTTCAAGTATGAGCTATTAGGATTAAATGGGAGGTCAGGTTAAAATTTTCCGGTACCTAATACATTCTCCAATAAATATTAAGCCTCTTCTTAATCCTCCAGATTGTAAGCTCAAGAGACCATACTAGCTTCATTATATTTGCATCCTCATTGCTTAAGCAATTCAGTCCAATCCATTGGATATTTATTCAACGCCAATTTTTGGGGTAGGTACTTTGATAACTGCTAACTCATAGTAAGATATCAATAAATATATGTTGAATGGATAGAGGAATAAAAGCTGCAGATAGGGCAGTAGAAATTAATACTGATTGTTGCCTTAAATATTATCAAATCAACCACCTATCTTTTCTATTTTTTCCTACTGTGCTAACACAGCTGCTGCAATGTTCAAAAGGGTGCTTCTTACCATCTTTTGCCATCTTCCTAGCTCCTTTGACTCTTAACATTCAACACATAATTTTTAACTCATTCTGAAGAGAGCTATAAGTGGAGGGGAAAAGTGACTTTATTATCTTCTCTCTTTTCTGACCCAGATTTTGTCAATTTAAACTTATTTCGAGAGTTGTGAACCTCTTGAATTCTCAAACAAGTAAGCAAAAGACAGCATATACAGAATGGAGGTTTTTTTGTTGTTGTTGGAATCATTCATACACAGGGACACAAAATGTTATGAGTGTTAGTCTTTGAAAAGGAAGTGTCAGGGAAGAGGAAAAGGAAAGGAGGAAGGCTGAAGACCTAAAAAAATTCCCAAAAACATTCTACACAACGAAATGTCAAAGGAAAGCCATACTCATAAAATAGAAATTGGTGGATGAGTAGATGAGGTTATTAAAAAGGGTTTGTAGAGGCTGCAGAAAATAGAATAATTTGGTCAAGTGGAGAAGTCTTATAGACTATTTCACAGTAAAAACATCTGGAAATGAGAAACAAAACTAGCATCAGGTTTCATGTGTCGAAAGCAAGGTATGGGGAAGAGGAAATGTGTTAACACTCAGTCTCTGACTGGCATATAGCAGAAGATTCAGAAAGTTGGCTGCACGATACTATGGAAAAAAAATCATCATCTATCAGAAAGGAAATAGCAACAGTAGAAGCTTGTGATTCCACTCAAACATGGACTGTCTGGGCGAGCAGAAAAGCCAAAGCACATGCATAGTAAAGACTCAGGTGAGAAATGACCAGAGGCACCTGATGTGTGGGCAGGGTACCCGGCCTATGGTCAGACCAAGGCATGAATCTACTAGGTCTCCTTACTAGCTGTGTGACCTTGGACAGGTCACTTAGTCTCTCATCATGTCTATAAATTGGGAATAAAACTGGGTTATTGTGAGGATCGAGAGAGAATGGATATAAAAGAGATTATTAAAATTATAAAGGAAAGGAGACTATTGAAAAGAGAAGATAGGAGAAAATAGAAATGGGAATTTATCTTGTTCCTAAGATACTGACAATGCTCAATGTTTGTTGGAGATAATTTTCTTGGTTCCAGGAAAAAGCTATTTATACCAGAAACATTTGAAGAAACCTCTCTGAGTGCCAGGATCTATACATACTGATTCTAGGTGCTAGGATCTAGTGCTAGGATCTAGGATCTATACATACTGATTCTAGTATAAAAGGTAGTCCCTTGCAATTTCATATTTGTGATGGAGATTACCATGTGGATGGAAGTAAAGAATCATTTAATAAAGTATGTGTGAATTCCCATCATATATTATACATATAGCTTATGGTATAGGGACAAGTAACTGTAAATCATTTGGATTAGGGATTGGGAAGGGAGTTAGATGTATTAGTCAGCTATTGCTGCAGTAGTGTTGCATAACAAACCATTCCCAAAAGTCAGTAGCTTACAACAATTAGCATATAATTTCTTTACTCATACATCTGAAATTGGCGGGGCCAATGCTGGGCTCAGCTGAGGGGAGCTGGGTTTAGCTTCAGAGGCTGTGCGTTGGGTTCAGGTCTTTTCCACATGTCTTCTCATTTAGGAAACAGGCTAGCTGGGGGCATGTTTTTCTCGTGGTAGGTGGCAGAAACTCAAGAGGGATGAGTGGATGCTTGTCATGCCACTTAAGACTTTGTCTTGGGACTGTCATACTATCACTTCTGCTGATAATCCACTGGTCAAAAGAACTCATATGGCCAAGCCCAACATTAATGGGGAGGGAGTATACTCTGCTTGCAGTGGGAGACACTGCAAGGTTACATGGCAAAGGATGTGGAAGTATTATCCTACTGTAGGAGAATGAAGAATTGGGAGCAACAATTTCAGCCTATCATGTGTTCACAAAAAGTCACGTATGCAGTGTTATTCACAATAGGCAAAAACTGGAGACAACCAAAATGTCTATCAACCAGAGAATAGATAAACAAAATGTGGTATATCTGTAGAATGGAATCCTATTCAGTAATGGTAAGGAATAGACTTCTGATACATTCTCCAATACGAGCGAAACTCAAAAATATTATGCTAAGTGAAAGAATGAAGGCACAAAAGACTACATATCCAGAAAGAAAAATCTATAAAAATGGAAGATAGATTAGTGGGCTGGGATTGGGAATAGGAAATGACAGCAATGGACATGAAGGATCTTTAACTGGGGTGATGGAAATGTTCTAAAATTGTAATGATGGTTGCTGAACTCTGTAAATTTATTAAAAGTCATTGGATTGCACACTTAAAATGAATGATTTTATGGTATGTAAATTATACCTTAATAAAAATATGAAAAAAGAAAGCAAGAAAATGGATTCATTTTTGGGTAACAAAAATTCTATTCTATCTCAAGGGTTTTTCTGAGCATCAAATGAGATAATGTTTATAAAGTGGCTGACATAGGGATTGGTCCATAGCAGGTACACAATAAATGGTGACCATTAGTGTTATCATTTCAGATAGATGGACCAGCCATGTGTAAAGCCTTAGGGGTGAGAGGAAGCAAGGTGTGTTCAGGAAGCCAGTGGTTTGAATAGCTGGAAGGTAGATCATACGTGTGAGAGGGACTATGCAGGAACTTGCCCCAGGTCTCCAAGCCGGGAGGTGGTGGAGCCTTCCATGGGGACTTGGCTCAGTCTGATTGCAAAGTGAATTCTTGCTTCCTGGAGCGTGTGCCATATGCAGCACAGTCTGGGGAGGGCCCTAGGTTGTAAATCTTTTTTTTTTTTTAATTTTTTGTTTATTGCAGTAACATTGGTTTATAACATTGTAAAACTTTCAGGTGTACAAAATCACTAACTATCAGGGAAATGCAAATCAAAACTACAATGAGATATCACCTCATGTCCGTCAGAATGGCTATAGTTAACAAGACAGGAAACAACATGTGTTGGAGAGGATGTGGAGAGAAGGGAACTCTCATACACTGCTGGTGGGAGTGCAAACTGGTCCAGCCACTATGGAAAACAGTATGGAGATTCCTCAAAAAATCAAGGATAGAACTACCATATGATCCAGCTATTCCACTGTTGGGTATTTATCCAAAGAACTTGAAAACACCAATTTGCAAAGGTACATGCACCCCTGTGTTCATTGCAGCGTTATTCACAATAGCCAAGACTTGGAAGCAACCTAAGTGCCCATCAAGGGATGAATGGATAAAGAAGATGTGGTATATATACACAATGGAATACTACTCAGCCATAAGAAACGATGAAATCCAGCCATTTGTGACAACATGGATGGACATTGAGGGTATAATGCAAAGTGAAATAAGTCAGAAGGAGAAGGTCAAATACCGTATGATTTCCTTCATTAAGTAGTAGATAATAACAACAATAAACAAACACATAGGGACAGAGATTGGATTGGTGGTTCCCAGAGGGGAAGGGGGGAGGGAGGAGGGTGAAAGGGATAATTCGGTACATGTGTGTGGTGATGGGTTGTAATTAGTATTTGGGTGGTGAACCTGATGTAGTCCATGCAGAAATAGAAGTACAATGATGTACACCTTAATTATTGATCACTTAGGGGTAACAAAAGAAGCTTATTTGTGGGTGTTTGAATTAGCTTAGAAACAACAAGGAAACGCCATTTAATGCAATGCAATGTCCTCATGATGTGTCCAGAGAGAAAAGGCAAAAGGATGAGTGCAGACTGGACACCCTGTGTTGCCTGGTTGGAAATGTAAGTGTCGACCTGCTTGGATGTGGCTAAAAGATAGTCTAAGGTGCCATGGTCCTGCAGGTAGTGACTGATTGCTATGGGCTAGTGACTGAGGACAGAGGGTGCACTGCCCCTTGCCAAGTGCATCCCCCAGGGACACACAAAGTCTGAGATATTGGAGACACAGAGATGTGCTCTAGAAGTGGCTCACGATGTCACCTGGGTTCAAACTGGAGCCAAACAATGGTGTGTAGTGTGGAAGCAGGGGCCTGAGCTTTCTGCCAGAAAGGGGCACAATGGAGGCCACCTCTGCATGCTGCTCAACGTCCTCTTGGAGGTTAAAAAAGATCACACAGATCAATATGTATTGATGAGGAAAGACACCCTTAATATACAGTAGAAATAGAAATTGAAATAGAAACTTGAAAAAGAGCAAGTTACAGAATTGCGTATGGTATGATCTCATTTATGGACTGACATGCATAGATATGTCTAAAAATATATCACCTCCTGGCATATATATTTATTTCTTCCCTTATTGTGTGCTCCCCATCTAGCAGGTATACTCCAAGAGAGCTGGGACTGTGTTTTGTGGCAGCACAGTGCCTGGGACATGGTGGGCACTCAATAAATATTTGCTGATTGAACTAACAATACCTAGAAGAACACACAGAGCACTGTTGTGTTCTCTCTGGGGAGTGTGATTATGCACATGCACAAATATTTGTGTGCATATGTGTTGGGGAAAACTTTTGGGGCCAGCTAGCAAAGATTATGGGGAAGAAAGTGCCAGAGTCCACATCAATATTGAGAACTCAGGGGTTAATAAGAACGAAAGCAGCAGAGGCAATGGAGGGCTCATGAGCTGGGCAGCTGGGAGACAGTGGGACAGGGGAATTGTGTTTGGAAGGAATCAGGAAAAAAGAAAACTTGCCCTGTGGATTGAACATGAGGAAATGAAAGAGAAGAATGAGATGAAGAAAAGAAATTAAATCAGAGTATATAAGGAAGTTTGACCTTGTAATTACAAGTTCTGTGATTTTGCCCTGCACGCTTCTGTCTCTAGTCCCTGGCAATACTCTTTTCTTTCCCAGGACACTCTTCACCCTGATCTTCACCTAGCCAGCATCTGTTCTTCCTTCTGCTCTCAGCTTAGATGTTTCCTCCGGAAAGCTTCTGATTCCCCCTCTCTCCTCTGACATCAACCTGACTTGCTCCTCCTGTGTATTTGTATAGCATCTCCTACTTCCTCTACTATAGCTCGTGTCACTGGGGTTGTAGCTGCAGTCCTACTTGTCTGTCTCGTCCACTATACTGTGAGCTCCACGAGACAAGGAGCATGTCTTATGAATCTTGGTATCCAGGACCAGCACAGTGGCTGGCTCTTAGTAGGTAGTTAATAAATATCGGTGAATAAGTGAATGAATGAGTGGTGTGAATTTGTGACTTATTAAACTGAGATTTGGATTTGGAATTAGAAAACCTTCGCTTAAATATTGACCCCTCCAACTTCTAGCCTTATGACTATGGACAAATAACCTCTCTGGGGCTTAGTTTTCTCAACTGTGAAATGGGGTAATACTATCTATTCTGCGGGCCACATCACCCTAAGCATACCTAATCTTGTCTGACCATAGGTTCTTGTGGGGTTAAAATAATATTATGGGTGGGAAAGCTCTTTATGAAATAAAAAGTGATTTTCAAATAAGTTATTATTAGAGTTTAGAATGTGTGTGTGCAACCACATCTGTGTGTGTGTGTATAGTTGATGAAGAAAGAAATTTTAATATGTAGAAACATTTATAGTAAACAGTGGTAGCACCTCTGCTTCTGAATATTTTTAAAGTATTTCTGATGATTTAGGACAGCACTGTCTAATAGAACTTTCTGCGAGGATGGAAATGTTCTACATTTGTGCTGTCCAGTATAGTAGCCACTTGTCACATGTGGCTATTGAGCACTGGAAATGTAGCTTGTGCAATTGAGGAACTGTATTTTTAATTTTATTTAATTTTAGTTAATTTAAATAGCCACTTGTGGCTAGTGGCTATCTAATTGGACAACATAGATGTAGCACATTTCCGTCATGGCAAGAAGTTCTATTAGAGCTTATTTAGAGTTTAAGTTGGTGGTGAAAACTCAATTGACTTCTTGGGTCAGGAAGGCATTGTAAATGTCAGAAGTGGCTGGATATAGGACTGAAGGGAATGATGTGCCCCCACCTACAAGGCATTCCCATTCATTTGTAAACACTGGACTAGGATAGCAGTTGCCAATTGTAATTTCTGGGTTAATTCCTGGGGATATTTGCTAGTATGGAAGGAGCTGACCTGCCTCAAAGTTTCAAATCCATTTTGAAACTTGAAGAGGTAACTATCACTTATCCACCTACTTTTCTACCTAACTAAGTAACTTACCCATTTACATCAATAATTAAAGGAAGGAGTTGGGCTACCTTGGGCGGTCCCTCTCAGATGCATGATTCAAGCACTGTGTTCCTAAGGAGACTGGTGAGAGTTATACCCAAGTCAATGATTCAATAATCTGCATTTGTGATGATGCAATAGCTCAGGGAATAGGTTAAAAATATTTAAGGATTAATAAGAAGACCAGCAGTGCTCCCTTCCAATTTTGTAAGATCAATAGGAAAACCTCAGAAGAGTTTTTTCTATGCATATTCTAAGTTTTCCCTAAAATCCATGTTATATAACAGATGCCACTTTGAAAGTGTTGTTTATCTCATGGCATCAACAGCAAAGAAAGACGAAGTCCTTCTTCATTGTTTTCTAACAGCTATACCTTCCTCTTCTGATAATTCGCCGGTGTGTTCTGCTGAGGAAAAATAATAAGGTCAAAATAAAGAGAGAATCTTGGAAGCAGATATATTTCACAGTCGTGTCTGGGGCATTTATAATCATCTTTGGTCGTGTTGAGCAGCAGACACAGTGAGGGCAAACTTCTCCAGAGGAAAGTGGAAAATTCAGAAAGATCACCAAGTGTAGATTAATGAGAAGAGCACACACACCCACTTGAGTTAGAAAAATGAAATTCTATTCCTCTAGATGCAAATATTTTGAGAAGTCAATGGGCTGTGTTTTTCAATAGTATGCTAAGATGATTTATGGTGACATATTTCAGTCTACTTTTAAAAGAGATTTTCTGAGTTTTCCTTTTCTAATTTTTTATAGTATACCCTATCTTTAGTCATGTCTAAACAAATAGACTTATAGAATTAACCATCACCGAAAAACTAACCCTCAGTTTGGCTTCAATGTGCAAGAATTCATTAGGGTCAATTAGTCTTTGTGTTCTAAATAACTTAAATGAGTGGCCCTGGGTACTCAGCTTCCTGCTGGCCTTGTCCCCTACTGTCAAGGTGGGCATGCACAGTCACCTGCTTGGGCTGTGGGCGCGGGCCATGAGGAGTTGATTCAAAGCTTGCAGGTAAGCCACCACCCTTGCAGCCTGTCTACAGTTTTGGCCTGGTCAGTGCTCCACTAGGATACAGTGGAGAGCAGACCAGTTTCTGTGCAGTGACTTAGCACAAATGTCACTGCGTAAGTACTGAACCTCCTAAGCTGCCTCCATCAGCTCTCAGAGTCTCAGTCTCCTGTGTGTGAGGTGCAGGAGCTATCTGGTGAGGACGATGAGTAGGCCTAGAGACGTGGAATATAGAGGCCAGGGTGGGAACCCAAACTCAGCTTCATTTTACTCAGGATCTAGAGCAGAGCTTTCTACATTAAAGGATACAGAGCTGTAGAAAAACTCCAAACAATGGTTAAACCATTAGTTATTGCTCAAAAGCCCTCTGATAAACCTTTTAAACCCATAGTATAAGTGAGTAGTTTATTTAAAACTTTGATCCTACAAAAATTTTTTTTCATACAATTTCTCTTCCCCACCTTTTCCTCCTATGCGTGAGTTTGTGTGTGTGTGTGTTTGAGCCTCTAGCTAAAATATCAGAATTGTAAGCTCTTTGTGATTGGAAATGTGCCCTCAAGAAGATGTCTTTGACGCTTTGTTTCCTATCCTGATGTGGAAACCTTCTTATTTTTAAAGAAAAGATACCACCCATCTTGAGAAATTACTCCTTTTTATTTTTTTAAACAAATGAGATAAGCTACTCGGGGAGCCCAAGGTTACATTAGTTCTGTGTAGCTATGTGCCCCAGGTGTTGTAGCAATGGAAAACCCATTTCTGTTTTAGGAATCAGGACAGGTTTTCTGAGGAGGCAGCAGTGAAGATGTGTCTTGAAAAAGGGGGCAGGTGGGCTTAGGGAGCACAAAGAACAAGGCAGAAGCTAGGAGTGTGTGGGGCAGCAGTAGGCAGTGGGCCCAGGAGAGCTGGCTGGAGGTATTTTGGGGAACTGGGGAGACCAGGGTGGGAAGTCTGTACTTAATTCAAAAGGCAGAGGGGCTTCTGGTTATGCAGTGCCCCCTATGTCCACTAAAATGACAGTTACTAGGTAAAATGGGGCAAAAGCCCAAGGACAAAGTCAATGCAGAGAAATGTTACCTAAATATTGGAAGCCGGAAAGCTGATACACAAGTGGTAACTGACTGAGTGGTCCAGAGAGAGCCAAACGGTAAAGCCTGCGGAGGGTGAGTGTGTGTGGGGGGTAAATGAAGAAAAGACCCCATTTCTTTCACCGAGTCCTGAAAATCTTCAGGAGTTAGGGGTACTGAAGGTGAGTGCAGAAGGTGTTAAAAACAGGTTGAACTCCTTAAGAAGCAACGAGAAGCCCAAATCCTGTCCCAGCCCCACATGGTAGAAAGTGGAAGGTCTCAGGGCTCCAGATGTTTGGAGTCCAGGTATATGACAGAGGCAAGGAGGAGAATTGTATTAGTGACTGAGGCCCCAGGCCTCTGACACCAACTCCAAGAACACTGGTGGCCAGGATTTTCTGCCCCCGGCAGGCAGACAGAAGAGGAGAACATCCTGCCTGGGAGAAAAGATGCACAGACGTTGACACCTGGGAGTTCTCCTGCCCCTGGAAAAACACAGCCAGCACACACCTGGGGCTTCCTGTCAGCATCTTAGTGCTTCACTCCTGAGTACGGGCAGAGAGCCAAGGGTCACCAGACATTTGAGAGAAACCTCTCATGTGGAATATAAAGACCAAAATAAAGGAATAGAAAAAAGGAAGTGTAGACACGGAGACAGTGCAGATTGAGCCAAAGGAAACCCAACAACAATAAACCATACGGCTAAGTCTCCTCAGAGAAATAAGGAACATACTGTATTCATGAAACAAGAACAGAACAGGACAGAAAGCTAGTAAAAGGCAACGTTCAGAGAGAAAAAAGTTCTTGGAAATTAAATATGAAAGCAGAAATGAAAAATTCAGTAGAAGGTTTGTGTTACCTGGCCCACCGACCCCATAAGACTTTAACCACAGCCCTGCTCAGAATAAGCCTAACACGTTCTTTTTAGCTTACAGGAAACCACAAAGAGAGGACTGAGGAGATGGCTGAGACATATGGTTGAAACCAGTTAAAACCAGTTGAAGGCAACATGGCAGCCTGACTTGACCTGACGTAGACCCTGCAGCTTATTATACGCTCATCATAATACATTATCATGCTGCATAACACATCCACTGGCACCACAACAGTTTACAACTGCGGTGGGAATGGCAGGATACAACCAAATAAGGAAACAAAAGAGGTGGCATCCTTGTTCCCCAAAAAAGCTTGCCCAGTTCCCCTAATAACTACGAATATTCCTCCCTTTCATTACCTAGACCCCTTATAACAGCTGCTTAATCACCCCAAGAGCTGAGAAGTTGATTTGTGAACTCAGTTCCCACTTCTCCATTCTTTGGCCATTGAATAAAGCTTGTGCTATTGGACACTCAGCTTTGGTCTCATTTCAAAGTTGCGACACTGAACAGAGGAAGAACCCCAAGAGGAAAGGCAAGAGACCTTTCCACAGGTCTCTCCCTGGATGGGGATTGAGTTCAGTTGGTACCATCTTGAAGACAAAATAGTACCACAAATTGGCAAAGGATGAAAAACAGAGAAGAAAATAGGAGGAAAGATAAGGAAATTAGAGCAGCAGGCCAAGAAATCCAACATCCAAAGAAAAGTCTCTTCACAAAGAGAACAGAAAAATCAGAGATGAGGAAATGATCAAAGAAATAATTCAAAACAATTTCCTATGACCACAAGGCGTAAGTTTCTAGGTTGAAAGAGTCCTTTGAGAGCCCAGTTTAGTGAAGGAAAAAAACATACAAGTCTTATACAAAGTTGTATTATCACGAAATTTCAAAACCTTGGAGACAAAGTATCTTAAAAACTTCTGGAGAGGATAAATGGCTCCTATAGAAAGGATCACAATTTAGAAGGATTCAGACTTCTCAACAGCAACAGTATAAGGTAAAAAACCAGTAGAGCAAAATGTTTTCCAATATAAATTCCTATACTTAGCCAAATTTTTAAAAGTCTGAGAGTAGGATAATTTTTTTTAATATTTAAGTCTCAGTTTACCTTTCATGCAGTTTCGAGGAAGCCACTGGAGGATGGGCTCTTCCAAGATGGGAGACAGGACCAAGAAAGCTTAGGACATGAGATTCAGGCATGTGAGAATCTAGCCTAGGAAAGAAGTAAAAGGGATTTTAGGATAATGGTCCCATGATGATGGGTGTGTGGCAGGTATAGAAAGCAAACAGCTCAGATTAGACTGAAAAAACAGAGGGCTTCAGGAGAGATGGGAGGGAGAGGTACTTCTGGAGTTTTGGGTTTGTTTGAGTCTACCGAGATGAATAAGTGATGGTACATAGAAAACTAAGCAAAAGAAAAAAAACAAGACAATTGTATAAAAAGAAAAAATAATAATACATTTTGCAACTGTGTATAACATTAATATAAACATTATAATGTAAATTCAGCCAAAATTTGTGATATTACACATGGAAAGTTTAGGAAGGGGTAAATGGATTGTGCTTTCTGTAGGGGTATTTTGTGAGTGGGTTAAAACTTAATCTTCCATAGTAGCAAATCAATAGATAATATCTTACACTGAAATTCAAGCAATGACAATATGTCATGTGAGTATCATATCATATTATGTCATATAAGTAGAAACAAATAGCAGAATTAGCAGCCGAAAGAGATGGAAGTAGCTGCACCTGGGTAGTAGGACCTTGAGTGTGGTTGGAGACATTGGTTTTTCCATTACAAGTAAAAAATTTCAACTTTTTAATTAAGTACATTATTATTTCAATTTTTGAAAAGCAAAAGAGAAAAATGTGGTGGGAAACGAGTGCTGGTTTCTGACTAAGGGAGTAACAAGATCAGAGGAAGACTTTGGGACCTTTGTCATGTGTTGGATGGGACTGGGTCAGTGAGGGACAGATGCCGAGCTCAGCTGGGGGGTCTTGGAGGTGGCCCAGACAGCAGACACAGAGGGCCTAAGTTAGGAGGGGGCCCCTAGGAAGCGTCAAGTCATTGAATCTGAGACCCTCTGCAGAGATTGAATGTGCAAGACTTTGCCCTCCTCACCTGGAGTTCGGAAATTGATTTTTGAAGCAAATGCAGAATCATGCATCTTGTCTCTGTCAAGTTCAAATATCATGGTTTCAGTCCAATGTTCCAGACGGGAAGTTATTATTATTTACTAGATTTATTTAAAATATATGCATAGTGAAAAATTTGAACAGTATGAAAATATAGAGAACAGAAAGTAAGTTTCCCTTCTAACTCATACCCCAGATGCCCTAGCTCCTCTCCCCAGAGGCAATCATTTTCAATTTCTTGATCTTCTTTCCAGTAATTACCTATACACAAATTATCTACGCACAACTAGCAAAGACTATAAATATCCTCTTTGTTTTAACACATAATGAACACACTATGCACACTGTTCAGCATCTCGCTTTCTCTCTCTCTCTGTATATATAGAATATTTATCTATTAAAACATATTTTTTGAGCATCATCTATACGCTAGACACTGATCCAGGCATTTGGAGATCTGAGCTGCTGCAGAGATGATGCTGTACCCACATATGTGCATCTAACTTAGTCTTTATACAGTGACCTAGGATTTAATAGAGTTATACCTCCATTTTCCATATCAGGTTCCTATGTGGAAGGACAGCTGAGGAATTCACACAAGTTGAGAGTGTTTTGATTTTGAGGTGATCCTTGCCATGTTAGTATTCCTCACAACTCTGTGCTATCAGAAAATTTGATTCATATGTCTTCTAGATCTTCATGACACTGAAGGAAATGCTGAACTTTATAAAGGTACTTGGTGTTGTCCCAGAGAATCCCCACGATTTTGCTACGGGTCTTAAACTCTCATTGTGGGCATTTACCAGCTTCCATTTAACTGACTTCCTGATAGCTGGTGCTCTCCATTCCTTCTCTAAACCTGCTGAGGAGTAACCCTATTTTGCAGAATCAGGCTGGCAGCCTGCTCCGGTCCGTCTAGGGCTCCTGCTGCTTTCCACTGTTGAGGTTTATACTTCCCAAGAGTCAGTAGTGTTTGCCCCAAACCCATTTATACCAGTTGTAGTTGCTCCTGTAATTATGCAAATTAATTAAATATCATGTGAACCAATGGAATATTAGTGTGAAAAGGAAATGCTGTTTGTGAAAACTGAGCCACGTTCTTTGAAAAAATTGATCAGGCTGAGTTGCTAACAAAAAAATTCTGTCCATTTAGATGTGAGCGAGAGCTTTGGCGAAAATTGTAACAAAAAAATCCAGAAGGAGTTTGGACTCAAGTTGCAAATGTCTTTAAATTTTTGCTTTGCTTAAAAAAAAACAACCCAGAAATCATAGAGGATTTATCAAAGATGTGCTGTCTGCAAGAAAGAGAACAAAACATGGACCTTGGCCTCAACCAAAAGATTGCCAAAAGATTGTCCATTTTATGTATTTTATTATCAAATAAAATTTTTGAAGTATATAAATATCATATTATTTTATGATGCTTCACTCTAACCAATTGTTTTTTAGTTAATGGGTGAACTACCAGGGTTCTACTGTAGTTGGTAAATGACTTGAATTCGCTTGACAGTAATATCATTGAGTCCACAGTCATCATTTTATTCAAAATGGTACCATGGACAGCTGTTTCAGATGTTTACCGATATCAAGATACAGATATGAGGTCTCTAGCGTTTTCCTTGATCTTAATAGCTCCAGGATTGGGTGTAGTGTCGCATGGTCTGTTCTTTGTAAACTCTTTTGCTCAGATTGATTTCTCCCTTTTTTTCTAAAAGGTCACCTGTATAATGTGTGGCAGGTTTTCGAATCCTCCTAATAGAAATTCTTCTAGTCTGAAATGCTGGGCTTCCAATCTAGAGATTCTTCCAGTCTGGAATGTTGGGCTTTATTCATTGTTGTGTCCTGTTTGTGCACAGGAATTAGTGGTATCTAGATGAAGAAGTTACACAAACGTGTTTAGACTATTGCAGCACCAAGGCTGCAAGTACGCAGGAAAAGAGATGCACTAAAATGCAAGCTCTACAGGGCTAATGACTTTTCCCTAGAATTTGACTGTACATAATGGCAAGCTTATTGATCTGTAGATATTTAAGTGTGTCTTTTTACTTTTTTAAAAATTAGAATAGTATTTGCTTGTCTTCATTCTTCTGGTTCCCGTTTCTAACATTGATAATGACCCTGAGACAATCTCTGCCTGCCTGTAACTCAGAATTTGGGGACCTGAATTCAGATTCACTAAAGGACTCAGGGCTTTGTTGATATTTCTGAATTCACACTGGGCACAATTGCACTGTGAAGTTTCGTGTTTTCCGCTTTCCATGTGAAGAGGATTCTACATTCTGGTTACTTTGGGAATGAAATGGTGGGACAGTGGAAAAAGTCAGGAACCAAGACTCAGAGGAAATGAATTCTATTCCCTGTTGCTTTTGACCATGAAAATTTCCTGTAGGGCCTAGCAGTTAAGGGGCCGGGCAGCTCCTATGACTGTGGGAACACACCTCACGAAGGCAAGCAGGCATGGCCGTCCTCAGCTTTTCTTCTCTTGCTCTCCTTCAGATGACCCCAGTCGCTTTTAACTCCTAGTCTCTCAGCATCTGCTGGCTGGTTTTCTCCCCACGTTCTACCACTTCTCTATTCTGTGGCCTTTTTTCTTTCTACCTCTTTTGAATTATTTTATCTCTGGCTTCCATTCTGGCTATTACTATATTTATTATTGTTTTAAATTTATTGTAGTGGGGTGAAGTGAGCAAAATTTTATTTTTTTAAGAAAGAGAAAATGCCATGTGAAAGATGTCCACGTGTACTGTTTCTCTGACAAAAGTATAGTGTCAGCTTTTCTTTCTTCATTCTTTCTTTCTTTTTGAGAAGAATGACTTGAATGGCCGCTCTAATTTATTCACTCATTCAACAACTGTTTATGGGGTGCCTACACGTGCCAAGCCCTGTGTGAGGCACTCTGGTTACAAGAGAGGAGGAGACAGAGCTCACCTTCATGGGCAGAGGCAGATAACAAAGAAAAGAAATAAATAAACAAATAATTATAAAACAAAATAATTAAAAAAAATAAACACAGGGCTGTGATAGGAGGGTGGGTTAAGGCCGTGTTAGACAGCATGGTCCAGGTAGCCTGACTGAGAAGGAGATGAGATTTAAGCTGAGAAAGAGTCAGCCATGTGAAGAACATTTCAGACAAAAGGAATACATTGTGATGTCCTGGGAAGGAAAAGAGGTGGGTATTTTAGCAACTGACCCAAGGCTGATGAGGCTGGAATCCAGTGAGTGGAGTGGAAGACGAGGCACAATGATGTGAAGCGAGATAGGAAGACAGGGCCAGATAAATCAGGGCAAGACCACATTTATATCCCTAAGGTGTCCGTGTTCATACCTGTTACATTACTAACATATCACACAAGAACAGCTAACATTTAATAAAGCTAATAGCAATGGAGCACCCTATGATGTGTGTGGTGCTGTCCTAAGAGTGTTACATCTAGAAATCATTTCTCTTCAAAACATGCCCATGAGGCAGGTATAGTCATTATCCCCATTTTGCAGATGAGGAAACTGAGGCACAGAGTGGTTAAATAACTTCTCCAAGGTCCTATAGCTAATAGGATTAACCAGTGCAATTCAGACCTAGCCAGTCTAGCTCCAGGGCCTGCACTCTCAGTTGCTATGTCCTACACTGCAGCTTCTGAAGGGGCAGCTGACAAACCTGTGTAGTTGAGTGACTTTGACTGAGTCAGTTGCAGGTGGGCAACGTGGGACTGCAAGTTAGGTTTAAAAACTTGATTCAAGTTAAATAATTTTGACTAGAATGTATCATAGGTGATATATTCATAGGGGAAAGTCTCCTTGATATTGGTCTTGGCAATGAGTTTTTGGATATGACACCAAAAGAAAGGCAACAAAAGCAAAAATATACAAATGGGACTACCTTAATCTAAAAAGCTTCTGCACACCAAAGGAAAAAACCAACAAAATGAAAAGGCAACTTACAGAATGGGAGAAAATATTTGCAAACCGTATATCTGATAAGGGGTTAATATCCAAAATATAAAAGGAACTTATACAACTCATTAGTGAAAAACCAAATAACTTGATTAAAAAGTGAGCAGAGGATCTGAATAGACGTTTTTCCAAAGAAGACATACGAATGGTCAACAGGTACATGAGAAGGTGTTCAACATCACTAATCATCAGGGAAATGCAAATCAAAACCACTATGAGATATCATCTCACGCCTGTTAGCATGGCTATTATTAAAAAGACAAGAGATAAGTGTTGTCAGGGATGTGGAGAAAACGTATCCTTGTACACTGTTGGTGGGAATGTAAATTGGTACAACTATTATGGAAAACAGTATGGAGGTTCCTCAAAAAATTAAAAATAGAACTATCATATGATCCAGCAATCCCACTTCTTGGTTATAGATCCTAAGGAATCAAAATCAGGATCTTGAAGTGATAGCTGCACTTGTATGTTCATTGTGGCATTATTCACATTAGCCAAGATATGAAAACAGCTTAAATGTCTGTCAATAGATGAATGGGTAAAGAAAATGTGATATATATATACTATGGGATTTTCTTATTGAGATATAATTGACATATAACATTATATTAGTTTCAGGTGTAGAACATAATGATTCAATATTTGTATATATTGCAAAATGATCACCACAAGAAGTCTAGTTAACATCTATCACCACAGATAGTCACAATTTTTTTTCTTGTGATGAGAACTTTTAAGATCTACTCTTTTAGTAGCTTTAAAATATACAATACACTGTGCACTACTACTGTGGAATATTATTCAGTCATAACAAATAAGAAAATCCTGCTATTTGTAACACTATGAGTGAACCTGGGGGGCATTACACCGGGTGAAATAAGTCAGACAGAGAAAGACAAATGCTGCATGATATCACTTATATGTGGACTCTAAAGAAAAATAAAGTTAAACTCAGAAACAGAGAGTAGAATGGTGGTTGCCAGGGGCTAAAGGGTGGGGGAAAGGAGAAGATGACGGTTAAAGGCTACAAACTTTCCATTATAAGATGAATAAGTTCTGAGAATCTCGTGTACAGCATGATGACTATAGTTAACAGTACTGTATTGCATACTTGAAATTTGCTAAGAGTAGATCTTAAGCGCTCTCACCAAAAAAAAGGTAACCATGTGATGGGTGTGTTAATTAACTTGATTGTGGTAATAATTTCACAATGTATACATATATCAAGTCATCATACTGTGCACTTTAAATACGCACAATTTTGTCAATTATACCTCAATAAATCTGGGAGGAAAATCTGTCCTCAGATACTCTAAGTTTTCATAAAAGCTGCAAGTCTCTTTAAAACTCCCTCTGGTTCCAGCTTCCTGCTGAACCACCATCTCCAGCCTCTTCTTCTGCATCCTCTTCCCAACACCTCTGTTGTTCCTACTTCAAAATTTATTCTGTCTCCAGTTCAGAATTAATCAAATATTTACCTAATCCTCCTCCTTGGTTGTAAATTATGATTGTGTCTTCTGAAATTTAAGAGAGATGATATGGCTCAACATTTAATCTTTCATTGTTGCCTAGTAACTCATTTTTCTCTTAGAAAACATTTCTTTTCAGTTTGGAGATTCATGTAATTTGTAATTACTGGTATAGGTGAATTCTGAATCCTTAAAGAACATTTGTCTAAATCCACACCCAGTCTGTTCTTCACCTTCTCTCTTTAAATGTGCTTCCCATGCTGTTTTTGGTGTGTGCATGAATGTGTTTCTTAGGGCAGGAACATCCCTCCATCTTCTGGTTCCTGAGAACTGCAGGGAATTCTAGTTGGTTAATCCTTTCCAGGACATACTATCTCACTTTCCTGAGCCCAGGGCCACAGGGCCCTCTGGTGAAGGCTATTAAGGGAAGTCCATAGAGAATTAAACTGAAGGAGGCTCTGGCTAATGAGCCTGACCCTGGGACTCTGCAGGTCTTCATCACCAGTACATCGTGGATGACATTTGATGGATGGGGTGAAGTTGCCAGGGGACTGTTTTGCTAAGCTTAAAGAAGTGCAATTGATTTACAACTGGACAGAAGTCTCTAGCAAGACTATATAACACTTCCGGGGATAATGTATCTATTAGGAATTTTCTAATTAATTAGTAAGGGTGGAGGTCTGACATACAGCCTGGATTAGGAGCAAGAGTTAGAGGGGCCAATAATAGGTATGGAAAAAGATGTAGGTGAGTCAGTCCTCCTCAAGATTGCAGCGAGGCAGTGTCTGTAATGGGAGACCACACCTACTTCTGGTACTATGACCATCTACACTGTATCCATTACCATCAACTCCTCTTTCCTCTCTTGTCAATCACCTTTTTGGCCCACCTCTTAAATGTCGGAGTCCCCTTGGTGTTGTTTTCAGACCACCTCCTTTCTCAATCTTCACACTGTCTCCAGGGGCTCTTCCTTACACTCTGCGTTTCCAGACCATGCTGCTAACTGTATTTTAAGCTGCCCGCCGGACTTTTCTTCTGATTTGCCCCAGCACCCTGACCTCAGCACATCAAAAGCTGAACACATTATCTGCTCTTCTCCCCACCTCAAACCTTCTGTTCCTCCTGTATTTCCTATCTTGGAAAAATGGCACTATCCTCTATCTGGTTGCCTAAGCAATGGTCTTGAGCATCATCCTTAACTCCTCCCTCTCTTGTATTCTAAACTCTGTCTGTTTTGCCTCCTGTTTTACCTTTCAGTGCTGTTCACTTACTTCACTCCACTTCCACACCCTAGACCATCTGTCATTGTCTCCTACCTGGACTGCCCTAATCCACCCTTAACATAGCTTAAAACCATACGGTGGCTAATTATCATCACTAGGATCAACTATTTACCCCTTAATTTGTGTACAGGCTTTATAATCCATCCGGTGAGTTTTAAAAATTGATTATATTCAGATTTTAATGCTTTATTTTATTCTTTTATGAAATCATTTTTTATAGTTTCTTGATCTTTGATCATGTGAAATTTCTATCTCCTATCTCCTCTTCTTCTTCTTTTTTTTTTGTGAGGAAGACTGGCCCTGAGCTAACATCTGTGCCAATCTTCCTCTATTTTGTATGTGGGATGCCTGAGACAGCATGGCTTGATGAGTGGTGTGTAGGTCCACACTCGGGATCCGAACCCGAGAACCCTGGGCTACTGAAGCAGAGCTCGCGAACTTAACCGCTATGCCACCAGGCTGGCCCCTCTATCTGCTTTTTTAAACATTTAATATAGAAATATTTTATAAGTTGTATCCAAACTTTCAGTAGCTGAAATACTTGTGGGTGCGGGAATGTTTAAATCTGTGGTTTGTTGTTTCTGCTGAATCTCCCTCATGGTGCCTCATTCCCTTGTGTAATTTTTTTCCATTTTTAACTGTGAGTTCATATTTGGTCCAACTTAATCCGTGTGAACCCTGAGGAGTTACAGAATGTTTCACTTTATTTCTACAAGGTTCCACAGGGTTTTCTTAATCTTGAATGACTTCAATTTCTAGACTGAGTGGTTTGCTGACCTATGAGTGTTGTAAATTTGGACTCCATATCTGAGTGCAAGAGGGCCTTGGGTAGCACATTTTCTGGAGAGACTAGTATAATTACTATGATTATTGCTATTGCTGCTGCTGCTGTTGTTTTCTACTCAGTACCATCAGAGCAAACAGAGTCTTCCAGGCTTTCTCTGCTGCAGGCAGATAATTTTACCCCTTATTTCACCAATGGTGCCACTCTTCAAGGGTTTTGCGTGATGTGAGAAACTTGGCCATATTTCTCACATTTTTCTTGAGCTTAAGGTTTGGTCTTCCATTTCCTTACACAGTAGTTAATCCTCAAGGCTTTGGTTCCCAATTGGTATTTTCTCTTAGGGCTTCACAAGATTTTGTTCTTGGTTATTGTTTATGGTTTTTGGTTTTGGTTTTTTAAAATTTCAGCTTTGCTATTTCATTTTGACCATAGGAAGAATTTCTCCTTATTTTGAGCTCAGTTATATGTTTAAATATATGTTTGTTGTAACATATTCAGGATCTAGTTGTATTACAATGAGAAGGCACTTTGGAATTTCTCGTCTGCCAGGCTGTCAGAGGGATGTCTCTTGCCTTGGACTTCTTCATTTAATAGACCATGTCTTCTTAATTAGTTTCTTTGCTGAAGCTCAATAACAAGATAGAATTTGTGTGTGTGGATGAAAGGCAGGGGAGAAATCATTTCAAAATCCCTGGTTTACAGGTTCCAGAATCTACCTTTTCAGTCAAAATTGAGACTATATAAGTCTATCTCTAACGTCTTGACAACTTTCCTGTTCTACCTGATTCCATAAAAATTGTCAATTGGTAAAATTGTTCATTTGGCATTTTCCTCTCTGTTTTCTTCAGCGCCTTCTATGTAATTCATTTGGATGTGGAAGAGTTCTCATACTATCTCCTCATCTCTCTTGGAATTCAATTTTTTCTTACTACCTGCTTGAAGATTATTCCTCTTAACAGAGAAGGTAGAATTCTTGTTAATACGTAAATTGTAGAAGAGTTGGCAGCTGAAGCATTTCCTTCCGAGTGGCTTATCTTGTCAACAGGAGAAATCCATAGCCTATGGGTCTTATGGTCATATGGCTTTAAGTCATTTAACTTGGTGCGTGTCCTTTCTAACTTGACCTTCTGAAAAATGCTGACATCTGGGTGGTTTTCCAGGCATCTGTAGCTCCCTAGCCTCCCTTTTGGGGCTCACCCTGCTACTTCTGGGTGATTTTTTTCCAAAGGACAGTGTGCTCTATTCTCCCAATGCTCGAGCCCCATTGCCAAGTTTTCTGTCTTGGTAGTGAAGTCCTGGGGACTCCGGGGTCTGCATTCTACAAACTGGGGCTCCTGCTAAGTGTTACAAGATCCTGCTCTGGAGTACAAGAGTTGAAGCTTTAGGAGTAAAATACTGGTGTGTGTGGGCAGCCTCAGGCAGGCCCTGCAAAGCTGAGCTGGAGATTAAGCACAAAGGAGTTCAGCCCGTGTCCTGAGGTTGAGCCCCACCAGATTTTAGGTAGAACCAGCCATGGAGGTGACTGGTTTCTATAGTGATGCCCTGAAGTTTGAAGTGATAACACAACATCCAAGGCAGGAGCTTCTTCGTTGCTTGAGGCCTGCTGCAGCTTTTAAGCTAGCATTTTTCCAGCTTTGTGCCTCACCCTAGTGCCTCTAGTTTAAAGCAGTGGTCACACTGGTGTCCTCATGGTCATTACTCCTCAGCAGAGGCAGCCTATGTGGATTGAAGGGAGGGTCAAGAAGAGCTGGCCACTCAGGGACCCTGGCCTCCTCTTGTCATCTTGTCATTATTGCCAAAGAGAATTGGGCAGGGATCCTGCTCACAGGACCCCGGCAGGACAGAGGGAGATCACGTTTAGGTAATGCAGGGAGCATTTGCTTGCATTCTGTTGGGAAGATATGACATCAGAAAGGTGAAGGAAAAGAAGTGTCCCATCCCACTGCTTTTTTTGCAGCGGCAGCAGAGCTGTGTGCTGGTGTCTGGGTGCAGCTCACAAGTCCAGCTGTAAATAACATGGTATCAGACTTTTCTGTGTGCTTGTCTGTCTTCCCCCACTAGAGTAAGAGTATTTTTTAGGACAGGGACACTGTCTTCTTTGGCTTAAAATCCTGACTGCCCCACTTAGCAGGTGTGGGGCCTTGGGATATTTCCTTAATCATGCCAGGCAGGTCTTGGTTTCCTCATCTGTAAAATGTGGATGATAATAATAGTACCTACTTCATGGTGCTGTTTTGAAGATCAGCGTGTATTGAATGAATTATGCAATGGATGAAGCGCATTTTCCTTCCATTTTTATTCCCTTTCAAGAAGTTCAAGCTAGATGGTCTTCATGCTGTCAAACTGTGTGGGACTGTGGGCAATGGTCCAAGTTCTCCCATCAGGAGTGGTTGGAAAGAGAAGCCAGTGACCCACCCTTCCTTGACCTTCCCACTGTCCCCTCTCCCACCTGAAGCCTCATGTGTTGGAAGTAGGTAGGGCTGGGGAACCCCATGCTGCTGGAAAACTGCCTTGAAAGTCTTCGGAACCAAAGGCAAGGAGCCAGAATCAAAGATTACCTTGTTTTTTGGAGTGTATCACTGGCTATTGTCCCCACCAAACAAAGCCCTTTCATCAGAGGTTCTTTAAGACACTTTTTTCCCCTCCTTTATTTTGCTTTGAAATAAGCTGGGCAACAATTAATTTCAGAGAGAGAGAGAGAAAGATAATTCAGCAAGGATCTATTACTACTCTCAGCTTCTATTGCTGTAATGAAAATCTATTTCCTTTCCCTTTTGTGTCCCATATAATTTAATGCCCATTTTATTAATGGTCTGAAATAATTACGGAACCCTTTGTGATTCTCAAGTATGTTTCATTTAATTGTGCAATAAATGCCTAATCTCTTCCTCCATCTGAAGCTATTATGGCGTTAAAATTAACAATTATGCAGCAATGCGCCGGGGTCCATAGAAATCACTCCAGATAACTAGACATATATAAATCATTCATGAGAACAATTTCTGAAAAGAGACGGAGGGGAAAAAAATTGTGTTGAAAATGACATTGGGAAGCCAAGGGCCCAGCCTGTAAGAAGATAGTAACACCTTTAAAAAATCTTTTTTCTTTCCTTTTTTGTTATTATTATTTTATTAATTGTGTATGTGGCATAGCCCTCCCTCCCCAACTTCTATTAGCTTGACAGATATTTTCAGAATTAATTAACTGTTAGCTCTGAGGATAAATTGTTCATTATCAATTTCCCCCCCTCTCTCTTTCTTTCCTTTTATAGTTTTTCTTTTTCTTTCAGGCCAGCAATTACACTCCCTGCCTTTCTCCAGCAGCTCCTGTTCTGCACAGCTATCCAAATGGGGAAAGTGCTTTTTCTTTCAGCCCTATTCACTTCTCTCTTCTCCCTTTTGTGGGATTTAATAACCATGGCTGATAGGCTCACACTGGACAGAGAGGTTAAGTTTGTTGTCTCAGCACTTTGCTGACAGGGTACAGTGCAGGAATTCTGTAACTTCTAACCAGCCCCGTGGGGCTGCCTATGGTCTGGCCCACACAGGCATAGCCTGTAAATAGTGTTCAGAAACCCTGCAGCCCCAAACATCCTGATTACCTAAGAGCATTTCCATTGTCGCTGCTAAAGCCCGCCTCCATCTTTTAGAACATTCCTGAGTCCTGAGAGATTCCCAGCAAGTATCCCCCAGTCCATGCCCTCCCCCAGCTCACATGCCACCCCTCTCAAGTGCATGCATTGTAGCGATGGAGCAGGGCCAGGCGGGAAATATAGATGAGTGAAGGGAGTGGGATGGAGACTGTGGCAAACCGGAGATTCCACGCCGCCTGAAGGGGGCAGCTGTTACTCAGCTTCCGGGGATTGCTGCGTTTCTGGAATGTGGACCCGATGTGGCCAACTCTTCTGATATTTCAAAAGAAGCCTGAAATTTTAATGAGGAACCCAACAACTAATTGTGGGCAACCAATTTAGAAAAATTTCAAACAGCGTGGGCTAACAGGGAGGGATGGATTCTTGCTGGGGCTGCTACTTTGGGCCCCTGCTCTTAGGGATTGTTGTTTATTTCCAGAATTTAGGCCAGCAGAAGGTTCCTAGAAGGGCCAGGCTGAGCAATGTCCCTTGGCTGCCATGCTTTGCAGACCTTAGGCCTGGGTCTTTTGAGTCAGAGGAATGCCTGAGGTTGTTCTGAAGGTTGAGCTCTATAATAAAGAGAGTATTGGGGGAGAGGTCACGTTTGATTTCCTGTGAAGTGTCACCAGTTCTAAATCATCAGTTTAAGCACAGAAGAATCATCAGGGTTGTAGCTAAGGGTGACAAGTTCATCTGTGCTCCTGTTCCCCATGATTTCACAAGTGATTTGGCTAAGTATTAATTGAGGGCTCATGGGATTTGGAGTCCATATGTGCCTGGTGTGATGATGCCAGAAATATGGGCTCTCTTGAGGATAGTCAACATTTATTGAGAGCATATTAAATATTAGACCCCAATCCACGTAACTGATATTAGATTAACTCATTTACTCTTCTTCATAACCTTATTAGGTGGGTATTATTACCCTTCCCATTTTGCAGGTGAAGAAATTCAGAAGTTAAGGAACAGCACCAGACAATTGAGCATAAACAGCAAAGGTGAGATTCAAACCCATGGCCATGACCCCAGAGCTGGAGCTCTTACCCACTGTGCTAAAATGCCTCCCTACTTGGGATCTGGTGGAACTGAGCAAGATGAAACACAAAGGTAGGACGTGACTGGAGAAAATTTAGTAAATAATAGCAATAAAAACACGTATACAGAACTAAACAGTTCATAAAATGTTTTGTTGTTTGTTATCTAACTGGGAGACAAATTTTAATTGCTGTGAGCAACACACTGATCAACATCTCAATATCATTGTACTTAATTCTTTATGTACTCTCAAGATTATTTTCTTAAAATGAAGTATGGAGAAGGAATTCTTTTATCAAAGGATAAGCAAATTTATAAGGATTTTAAATATGTATTGTTGATTGCCCTCCAGATAATTTGTATGTAAATCCCCACCAACAGGTCTGCCATCATTTTTACTGGCTGCATAGTATTCCTTCACAAGGTGCAGATATACTAATGTGAAACTTCAAGATTTTCATCTAGCTTTTATTTAAACCTTTCTTCTAAAACTAATTCTGATTCTTTCTCCCAAGATTAAGTGAAAAGCAACCTTGATTCATGCTGAAACTTCTCCATAGAATAACCACATTCACAGGGCTGGTGCTTTGTAATGTGGAGGAAGTTTGACATCCAAATCCCTTATAAGAGTCTGCTATTTCAATATTCTTTAGTTTCCTGCTTATATGAATAAAAGGGTAGGAGTTAGGTTGTCTTCTTAGTACTTCCAGGTAGTTATTTTACTATAGTCCGTGCCTCTTTTTATAAGGACTGTCCCTGATTTTCTCCTCCAGCAAAAAAGAAGCAGCCTGCCTGCACATTTGCATGTGTGTAGTCTGGAACCGCCTGTAGTAATGCTTCAGTTCAGAATTTTGTGATTTTCCTGGTCAATGGTATCTAAACTAATGTTCAACAAACAGTGCCACACAATTTTGTTACCAAACTCCTGACTCAGATTTCTAACTCTGTAAGTTTTGCTGAAAGGTACAACACCTTTTAAAGAAATACATTACACGTTTGAACAGAATATACACTTCTAAACCATAAATCACATG